>NC_088408.1:104632719-104966766 GCF_034236695.1 Oncorhynchus nerka | reverse complement strand
GTGAGCAGGCCTTTCTAATCGACCTGCCCGGGTATCCTGGAAGGATATTGACCTCATCCCGTCAGTTGAGGATGCCTGGTCATTCTTTAAAAGTAACTTCCTCAAATCAAATCAAATATTTTTTTGTCACATACACATGGTTAGCAGATGTTAATGCAAGTGTAGCGAAATGCTTGTGCTTCTAGTTCCGACAATGCAGTAATAACCAACAAGTAATCTAACTAACAATTCCAAAACTACTGTCTTATACACACAAGTGTAAGGGGATAAAGAATATGTACATAAAGATATATGAATGAGTGATGGTACAGAGCGGCATAGGCAAGATACAGTAGATGGTATCGAGTACAATATATACATATGAGATGAGTATGTAAACAAAGTGGCATATTTAAAGTGGCTAGTGATACATGTATTACATAAAGATGCAGTAGATGATATAGAGTACAGTATATACATATACATATGAGATGAATAATGTAGGGTATGTAAACATTATATTAGGTAGCATTGTTTAAAGTGGCTAGTGATATATTTTACATCATTTCCCATCAATTCCCATTATTAAAGTGGCTGGAGTTGAGTCAGTGTGTTGGCAGCAGCCACTCAATGTTAGTGGTGGCTGTTTAACAGTCTGATGGCCTTGAGATAGAAGCTGTTTTTCAGTCTCTCGGTCCCAGCTTTGATGCACCTGTACTGACCTCGCCTTCTGGATGATAGCGGGGTGAACAGGCAGTGGCTCAGGTGGTTGTTGTCCTTGATGATCTTTATGGCCTTCCTGTAACATCGGGTGGTGTAGGTGTCCTGGAGGGCAGGTAGTTTGCCCTCGGTGATGCGTTGTGCAGACCTCACTACCCTCTGGAGAGCCTTACGGTTGTGGGCGGAGCAGTTGCCGTACCAGGCGGTGATACAGCCCGCCAGGATGCTCTCGATTGTGCATCTGTAGAAGTTTGTGAGTGCTTTTGGTGACAAGCTGAATTTCTTCAGCCTCCTGAGGTTGAAGAGGCGCTGCTGCGCCTTCTTCACGATGCTGTCTGTGTGGGTGGACCAATTCAGGTTGTCTGTGATGTGTATGCCGAGGAACTTAAAACTTGATACCCTCTCCACTACTGTTCCATCGATGTGGATAGGGGGGTGTTCCCTCTGCTGTTTCCTGAAGTCCACAATCATCTCCTTAGTTTTGTTGACGTTGAGTGTGAGGTTATTTTCCTGACACCACACTCCGAGGGCCCTCACCTCCTCCCTGTAGGCCGTCTTGTCGTTGTTGGTAATCAAGCCTACCACTGTTGTGTCGTCCGCAAACTTGATGATTGAGTTGAAGGCGTGCGTGGCCACGCAGTCGTGGGTGAACAGGGAGTACAGGAGAGGGCTCAGAACGCACCCTTGTGGGGCCCCAGTGTTGAGGATCAGCGGGGTGGAGATGTTGTTGCCTACACTCACCACCTGGGGCGGCCCGTCAGGAAGTCCAGTACCCAGTTGCACAGGGCGGGGTCGAGACCCAGGGTCTCGAGCTTGATGACGAGCTTGGAGGGTACTATGGTGTTAAATGCCGAGCTGTAGTCGATGAACAGCATTCTAACATAGGTATTCCTCTTGTCCAGATGGGTTAGGGCAGTGTGCAGTGTGGTTGAGATTGCATCATCTGTGGACCTATTTGGGCGGTAAGCAAATTGGAGTGGGTCTAGGGTGTCAGGTAGGGT
Organism: Oncorhynchus nerka; assembly: GCF_034236695.1. Lineage (NCBI taxonomy): Eukaryota > Metazoa > Chordata > Actinopteri > Salmoniformes > Salmonidae > Oncorhynchus > Oncorhynchus nerka. The sequence goes on along the minus strand of NC_088408.1, from coordinate 104,965,066 downwards.
AGAGGTGATATGGTCCTTGACTAGTCTCTCAAAGCACTTCATGATGACGGAAGTGAGTGCTACAGGGCGGTAGTCGTTTAGCTCAGTTACCTTAGCTTTCTTGAGAACAGGAACAATGGTGGCCCTCTTGAAGCATGTGGGAACAGCAGACTGGGATAGAATTGATTGAATATGTCCGTAAACACACCAGCCAGCTGGTCTGCGCATGCTCTGAGGGTGCGGCTGGGGATGCCGTCTGGGCCTGCAGCCTTGCGAGGGTTAACACGTTTAAATGTTTTACTCACCTCGACTGCAGTGAAGGAGAGGCCGCATGTTTTGGTTGCAGGCCGTGTCAGTGGCACTGTATTGTCCTCAAAGCGGGCAAAAGTTATTTAGTCTGCCTGGGAGCAAGACATCCTGGTGCGTGACGGGGCTGGTTTCTTTTTGTAATCCGTGATTGACTGTAGACCCTGCCACATACCTCTTGTGTCTGAGCCGTTGAATTGAGATTCTACTTTGTCTCTATACTGACGCTTAGCTTGTTTGATTGCCTTGCGGAGGGAATAGCTACACTGTTTGTATTCGGTCATGTTACCGGTCACCTTGCCCTGATTAAAAGCAGTGGTTCGCACTTTCAGTTTCACGCGAATGCTGCCATCAATCCACGGTTTCTGGTTTGGGAATGTTTTAATCGTTGCTATGGGAACGACATCTTCAACGCACGTTCTAATGAACTCGCACACACCGAATCAGCGTATTCGTCAATGTTGTTGTCTGACGCAATACGAAACATATCCCAGTCCACGTGATGGAAGCAGTCTTGGAGTGTGGAATCAGATTGGTCGGACCAGCGTTGAACAGACCTCAGCGTGGGAGCTTCTTGTTTTAGTTTCTGTCTGTAGGCAGGGATCAGCAAAATGGAGTCGTGGTCAGCTTTTCCGAAAGGAGGGCAGGGCAGGGCCTTATATGCGTCGCAGAAGTTAGAATAGCAATGATCCAAGGTTTTGCCAGCCCTGGTTGCGCAATCGATATGCTGATACAATTTAGGGAGTCTTGTTTTCAGATTAGCCTTGTTAAAATCCCCGGCTACAATGAATGCAGCCTCAGGATGTATGGATTCCAGTTTGCAAAGAGTCAAATAAAGTTCGTTCAGAGCCATCGATGTGTCTGCTTGGGGGAATATATACGGCTGTGATTATAATCGAAGAGAATACCCTTGGTAGATAATGCGGTCGACATTTGATTGTGAGGAATTCTAAATCAGGTGAACAGAAGGACTTGAGTTCCTGTATGCTTTTGTGACCACACTACGTCTCGTTAGCCATAAGGCATACGACCCCGCCCCTCTTCTTACCAGAAAGATGTTTGTTTCTGTCGGCGCGATGCGTGGAGAAACCAGCTGGCTGCACCGACTCCGATAGCGTCTCTCCAGTGAGCCATGTTTCCGTGAAGCAAAGAACGTTACAGTCTCTGATGTCCCTTTGGAATGCTACCCTTGCTCGGATTTCATCAACCTTGTTGTCAAGAGACTGGACATTGGCGAGAAGTATACTGGGGAGTGGTGCACGATGTGCCCGTCTCCGGAGTCTGACCAGAAGACCGCTACGTTTCCCTCTTTTACGAAGTCGTTTTTTTGGGTCGCCGGCTGGGATCCATTCCGTTGTCCTGGGTGAAAGGCAGACCACAGGATCCGCTTTGCGAAAGTCATATTCTTGGTCGTACTGATGGTGAGTTGACGCTGCTCTTATATTCAGAAGTTCAGTAGTAATTCAGTAGTTCTTCAGTAGTTCAACTGTATGTAATGAAACCTAAGATGACCTGGGGTACTAATGTAAGAAATAACACGTAAAAAAAACAAAAAACTGCATAGTTTCCTAGGAATGCGAAGCGAGGCGGCCATCTCTGTCGGCGACGGAAGTTTTAGATATGCATGCTCCGTTCAAAAAATGCAGAACTAAGAACAGATATAGCCCTTGGTTCACTCCAGACCTGACTGCCCTCGACCAGCACAAAAACATCCTGTGGCGGACTGCAATAGCATCGAATAGTCCCCGCAATATGCAACTGTTCAGGGAAGTCAGGAACCAATACACGCAGTCAGTCAGGAAAGCTAAGGCAAGCTTCTTCAGGCAGAAATTTGCATCCTGTAGCTCTAACTCCAAAAAGTTCTGGGACACTGTAAAGTCCATGGAGCGGCCTTCAGGTTATGTCGATATAGGACTCATTTTTACTGTGGATATAGATACTTTTGTACCTGTTTCCTCCAGCATCTTCGCAAGGTCCTTTGCTGTTGTTCTGGGATTGATTTGCACTTTTTGCACCAAAGTGTGTTCATCTCCAGGAGACAGAACGCATCTCCTTCCTGAGCGGTATGACAGCTGTGTTTTCCCATGGTGTTTATACTTGCGTACTATTGTTTGTACAGATGAACATGGTACCTTTAGGCATTTGGAAATTGCTCTCAAGGATGAACCAGACTTGTGGAGGTCTACAATTTTTTTTCTGAGGTCTTGGCTGATTTCTTTGGATTTTCCCATGATGCAAAGCAAAGAGGCACTGAGTTTGAAGGTAGGCCTTGAAATACATCTACAGGTACACCTCCAATTGACTCAAATTATGACAATTAGCCTATCAGAAGCTTCTAAAGCCATGACATACTTTTCTGGAATTTTCCAAGCTGTTTAAAGGCACAGTCAACTTAGTGGATGTACACTTCTGTAAAAAAAAAAAAAAAGAAAAACTACCTGTGTCAAAATGACTTGTGTCAAAACTACCTGTGTCAAAATGACTTGTGTCAAAACTACCTGTGTCAAAACTACCTGTGTCAAAATGACTTGTGTCATGCACAAAGTAGATGTCCTAACCGACTTTCCAAAACTATTGCTTGTTTAACAAGACATTTGTGGAGTGGATGAAAAATGAGATTTCATGACTTCAACCTAAGTGTATGTAAACTTTCGATTTCAACTGTACATTTCCATGCAGGGCCGAAAGATAAGTTCCTTAAAAAAGTGGAATTTTCAATGTTGGACATAAAAGACTGTAAAAACACCAGCAAATCATCTCCAAGAGATTTTAATTGAAGAAATCTGTTCCGAAGTGTATTCCCGCCCATAGTACAGAGACACGTGATTGTATACAAATGTAAGCAAGGTTTGAAATAATGATGTTTTAGTCTAACATATCTGTTTGGGATTCTTGCAGTCAATTTGCAAATGATTTGTCATTATGTTCCGGCCCCCGACCGACCATCCGCTCCAGTACAAATCGTCCCACAGCTGAATCTAGTTGATGATCCCTACTCTTGTGGGTTATTCGACATTAAACTACATTACAGTATACCATTCATTTAGTATAGCAACCAATTTGCACCAATGTATATTATCATTTTGGAAATAACGAGGACACAATGTTTTGCTATTATCACCTATGTTTATTAATAATCTTGACATGCATCAGATCTTAACATCAAGGACATATTATTCACATGCATAGTGTCTGGAAAGAGATGAACGTTCACAAACACGTGATCTATCTGATCTATCCCATCATTTTAAATTCATTCTTTTTGGTCATATCCATGTGATAATGTTACGATCTAACATTCAGCTACATTACCTGCAGAGAGATAATGTCACGACCTAACATTCAGCTACATTACCTGTAGAGATAATGTTACGACCTAACATTCAGCTACATTACCTGTAGAGAGAATGTTACGACCTAACATTCAGCTACATTACCTGTAGAGAGATAATGTCACGACCTAACATTCAGCTACATTACCTGTAGAGATAATGTTACGACCTAACATTCAGCTACATTACCTGCAGAGAGATAATGTCACGACCTAACATTCAGCTACATTACCTGCAGAGAGATAATGTCACGACCTAACATTCAGCTACATTACCTGTAGAGATAATGTCACGACCTTACATTCAGCTACATTACCTGTAGAGATAATGTTACGACCTAACATTCAGCTACATTACCTGTAGGGGGGCCGATGGCTGCGTGACAAAGTTCAGTTCAAGACAACAACCTGTCTTGATACCCACTCTTGCATTATTCACATTAAAGATTTGTTCACAATACATTTTGGTGCTTAAGTAACCAGTGCGGCATGGTTCATTGTTTCATTGGTTCAGGTATAGAGATACAACCCACAGGTTCATTGTTTCATTGGTTCAGGTATAGAGATACAACCCACAGGTTCATTGTTTCATTGGTTCAGGTATAGAGATACAACCCACAGGTTCATTGTTTCATTGGTTCAGGTATAGAGATACAAGCCACAGGTTCATTGTTTCATTGGTTCAGGTATAGAGATACAACCCACAGGTTCATTGTTTCATTGGTTCAGGTATAGAGATACAAGCCACAGGTTCATTGTTTCATTGGTTCAGGTATAGAGATATAACCCACAGGTTCATTGTTTCATTGGTTCAGGTATAGAGATACAATCCACAGGTTCATTGTTTCATTGGTTCAGGTATAGAGATACAACCCACAGGTTCATTGTTTCATTGGTTCAGGTATAGAGATATAACCAACAGGTTCATTGTTTCATTGGTTCAGGTATAGAGATATAACCCACAGGTTCATTGTTTCATTGGTTCAGGTATAGAGATACAATCCACAGGTTCATTGTTTCATTGGTTCAGGTATAGAGATACAACCCACAGGTTCATTGTTTCATTGGTTCAGGTATAGAGATATAACCCACAGGTTCATTGTTTCATTGGTTCAGGTATAGAGATATAACCCATAGGTTTGGGTGGTTCAGGAGGGTCAGGTGGAGGAGTTGAGAATTCGTGAGTCGGTGGAGTCGGAGCGGTCCTCGTACTCCTCCTCATGAGTGTAGAGGGTCTGTTTGGCCCCCGGGGGTGGGGGGATGGGGGTAGGGTGGCAGCCCTCCTCCAGCTGGGAGAGACGGTGCTCTTCCTGGGGGCGGGAGGAGGAGGAGGAAGAGGAAGAGGAGAGGAGCGGAGAGCGTTGGAAGACGCCAGTGGAGGAGAAAGGAGAGACGTACTGAGCTGACCTGAGTTGGTACTGCTGCTGCAGTGTCATGGTGTTCCACAGCGTCACGTCGTTGCAGAAGGGTCCGACCTGGCCGCCGCGTGTCAGAGAGTTCCTCAGCATCAAGGGGTAGCGGGGGGGATGGGGGAAAGACCCGGGGTGTAGGGCCAGGGGGCCGGACGACGAGTCAGACGAGAAGCGCAGAGACTCAGGCACCCTGAAAGCAGAGCCCACAGACCACTTAGCGGCGGAGGCCAGAGAGTGGTAGGACCCCAGGGGGTGATCGAGGAGGTGGCTATTAGAGGGAAGGACCAGGGTGTCGGGGTGGGGGTGACCCCCCCTGGCCTCCTGGGCCTGGCTGGACAGCAGCACCTCGATGGCCCCCACCAGGTCCCCTCCACACCCCTGCAGGATCAGCTCCAGCACCGGGGGCTTGTGGGACGGGAAGATCTTCTTAAGCACCTCCAGGGGTGGCCGGTTGGCTCGCAGGTTGAAGGGAAGGGAGACAGACCCAGACAGGCCCTCAATCACCAGGCTGTGGTCCACTGGCAGCCCCCCTGCCCCAACACCGGGGTAACCTTTAGTGGGGCTGTCTGCCTTGGGCTCTGGAGAGGTGCTGCAGGTCTTGGGGAAGGCTAGGGGGAGAGGGAGGCTGGGAAGGGGATGGGGGAAGCTGTAGCGACACTCCTCGGCCTGGTTTGGGGTGTCCGAGGGCTCGGGGTGAAGCAGGAAGGCTTGGAGCCCTCGGGGGAGCTGCTAGGGTCCTGGTCCTTCTCACTGCCGCTACCACCACCATTCTCCCCACCGGAGTGGTCACCAGACGTATCCTCACTCAGGTCTACAGAGAACACAGAAACACATCCTCAGTCAGGACTACAGAGAACACAAAAACACATCCTCATTCAAGACTACAGAGAACACAGAAACACATCCTCAGTCAGGACTACAGAGAACACAGAAACACATCCTCAGTCAGGACTACAGAGACAGAAACAAATCCTCAGTCAGGACTATAGAGACAGAAACACATCCTCAATCAGGACTACAGAGAACACAGAAACACATCCTCAGTCAGGACTCAGAGACAGAAACACATCCTCAGTCAGGACTACAGAAACACATCCTCAGTCAGGACTACAGAGAAACACATCCTCAGTCAGGACTACAGACACAGAAACACATCCTCAGTCAGGACTACAGAGAACACAGAAACACATCCTCAGTCAGGACTACAGAGAAGAAACACATCCTCAGTCAGGACTACAGAGACAGAAACACATCCTCAGTCAGGACTACAGACACAGAAACACATCCTCAGTCAGGACTACAGACAGACACAGACAGAAACACATCCTCAGTCAGGACTACAGAGACAGAAACACATCCTCAGTCAGGACTACAGAGAACACAGAAACACATCCTCAGTCAGGACTACAGAGAACACAGAAACACATCCTCAGTCAGGACTACAGAGACAGAAACACATCCTCAGTCAGGACTACAGAGACAGAAACACATCCTCAGTCAGGACTACAGAGACAGAAACACATCCTCAGTCAGGACTACAGAGACAGAAACACATCCTCAGTCAGGACTACAGAGACAGAAACACATCCTCAGTCAGGACTACAGAGACAGAAACACATCCTCATCCTCAGTCAGGACTACAGAGAACACAGAAACACATCCTCAGTCAGGACATCCTCAGTCAGACACAGACAGAAACACATCCTCAGTCAGGACTACAGAGACAGAAACACATCCTCAGTCAGGACTACAGAGACAGAAACACATCCTCAGTCAGGACTACAGAGAACACAGAAACACATCCTCAGTCAGGACTACAGAGAACACAGAAACACATCCTCAGTCAGACTACAGACACAGAAACACATCCTCAGTCAGGACTACAGAGAACACAGAAACACATCCTCAGTCAGGACTACAGACACAGAAACACATCCTCAGTCAGGACTACAGAGACAGAAACACATCCTCAGTCAGGACTACAGAGAACAGAAACACATCCTCAGTCAGGACTACAGAGAACACAGAAACACTCCTCAGTCAGGACTATAGAGACAGGAACACATCCTCAGTCAGGAATACAGAGACAGAAACACATCCTCAGTAAGGACTACAGACACAGGAACACATCCTCAGTCAGGACTACAGAGAACACAGAAACACATCCTCAGTCAGGACTACAGAGAAGACAGAAACACATCCTCAGTCAGGACTACAGAGACAGAAGCACATCCTCAGTCAGGACTACAGACACAGAAAGACATCCTCAGTCAGGACTACAGAGACAGAAATACATCCTAAGTCAGGACAACAGAGAACACAGAAACACATCCTCAGTCAGGACTACAGAGAACACAGAAACACATCCTCAGTCAGGACTACAGAGACAGAAACAGATCCTCAGTCAGAACTACAGCAAACACAGAAACACATCCTCAGTCAGGACTACAGAGAACACAGAAACACATCCTCAGTCAGGACTACAGAGACAGAAACACATCCTCAGTCAGAACTACAGCAAACACAGAAACACATCCTCAGTCAGGACTACAGAGAACACAGAAACACATCCTCAGTCAGAACTACAGCAAACACAGAAACACATCCTCAGTCAGGACTACAGAGAACACAGAAACACATCCTCAGTCAGGACTACAGAGACAGAAACACATCCTCAGTCAGGACTACAGACACAGAAACACATCCTCAGTCAGGACTACAGAGAACACAGAAACACATCCTCAGTCAGGACTACAGAGAACACAGAAACACATCCTCAGTCAGGACTACAGAGACACAGAAACACATCCTCAGTCAGGACTACAGAGACAGAAACACATCCTCAGTCAGGACTACAGAGACAGAAACACATCCTCAGTCAGGACTACAGAGACAGAAACACATCCTCAGTCAGGACTACAGAGAACACAGAAACACATCCTCAGTCAGGACTACAGAGACAGAAACACATCCTCAGTCAGGACTACAGAGACAGAAACACATCCTCAGTCAGGACTACAGAGACAGAAACACATCCTCAGTCAGGACTACAGAGAACACAGAAACACATCCTCAGTCAGGACTACAGAACACAGAAACACATCCTCAGTCAGGACTACAGAGAACACAGAAACACATCCTCAGTCAGGACTACAGAGAACACAGAAACACATCCTCAGTCAGGACTACAGAGACAGAAACACATCCTCAGTCAGGACTACAGACACAGAAACACATCCTCAGTCAGGACTACAGAGAACACAGAAACACATCCTCAATCAGGACTACAGAGAACACATCCTCAGTCAGGACTACAGAGAACACAGAAACACATCCTCAGTCAGGACTACAGAGACAGAAACACATCCTCAGTCAGGACTACAGAGACAGAAACACATCCTCAGTCAGGACTACAGAGACAGAAACACATCCTCAGTCAGGACTACAGAGAACACAGAAACACATCCTCAGTCAGGACTACAGAGACAGAAACACATCCTCAGTCAGGACTACAGAGAACACAGAAACACATCCTCAGTCAGGACTACAGAGAACACAGAAACACATCCTCAGTCAGGACTACAGAGACAGAAACACATCCTCAGTCAGGACTACAGAGAACACAGAAACACATCCTCAGTCAGGACTACAGAGACAGAAACACATCCTCAGTCAGGACTACAGAGACAGAAACACATCCTCAGTCAGGACTACAGAGAACACAGAAACACATCCTCAGTCAGGACTACAGAGACAGAAACACATCTCTCAGTCAGGACTCAGTCAGAGACACAGAGACAGAAACACATCCTCAGTCAGGACTACAGAGACACAGAAACACATCCTCAGTCAGACTACAGAGACAGAAACACATCCTCAGTCAGGACTACAGAGACAGAAACACATCCTCAGTCAGGACTACAGAGACAGAAACACATCCTCAGTCAGGACTACAGAGAACACAGAAACACATCCTCAGTCAGGACTACAGAGAACACAGAAACACATCCTCAGTCAGGACTACAGAGACAGAAACACATCCTCAGTCAGGACTACAGACACAGAAACACATCCTCAGTCAGGACTACAGAGAACACAGAAACACATCCTCAGTCAGGACTACAGAGAACACAGAAACACATCCTCAGTCAGGACTACAGAGACAGAAACACATCCTCAGTCAGGACTACAGAGACAGAAACACATCCTCAGTCAGGACTACAGAGACAGAAATACATCCTAAGTCAGGACTACAGAGAACACAGAAACACATCCTCAGTCAGGACTGCAGCAAACACAGAAACACATCCTCAGTCAGGACTACAGAGACAGAAACACATCCTCAGTCAGGACTACAGAGAACACAGAAACACATCCTCAGTCAGGACTACAGACACAGAAACACATCCTCAGTCAGGACTACAGAGAACACAGAAACACATCCTCAGTCAGGACTACAGAGAACACAGAAACACATCCTCAGTCAGGACTACAGAGACAGAAACACATCCTCAGTCAGGACTACAGACACAGAAACACATCCTCAGTCAGGACTACAGAGAACACAGAAACACATCCTCAGTCAGGACTACAGAGACAGAAACACATCCTCAGTCAGGACTACAGAGAACACAGAAACACATCCTCAGTCAGGACTACAGAGAACACAGAAACACATCCTCAGTCAGGACTACAGAGACAGAAACACATCCTCAGTCAGGACTACAGAGACAGAAACACATCCTCAGTCAGGACTACAGACACAGAAACACATCCTCAGTCAGGACTACAGAGAACACAGAAACACATCCTCAGTCAGGACTACAGAGACAGAAACACATCCTCAGTCAGGACTACAGAGAACACAGAAACACATCCTCAGTCAGGACTACAGAGACAGAAACACATCCTCAGTCAGGACTACAGAGACAGAAACACATCCTCAGTCAGGACTACAGAGACAGAAACACATCCTCAGTCAGGACTACAGAGAACACAGAAACACATCCTCAGTCAGGACTACAGAGAACACAGAAACACATCCTCAGTCAGGACTACAGAGACAGAAACACATCCTCAGTCAGGACTACAGAGAACACAGAAACACATCCTCAGTCAGGACTACAGAGACAGAAACACATCCTCAGTCAGGACTACAGAGAACACAGAAACACATCCTCAGTCAGGACTACAGAGACAGAAACACATCCTCAGTCAGGACTACAGAGACAGAAACACATCCTCAGTCAGGACTACAGACACAGAAACACATCCTCAGTCAGGACTACAGAGAACACAGAAACACATCCTCAGTCAGGACTACAGAGACAGAAACACATCCTCAGTCAGGACTACAGAGACAGAAACACATCCTCAGTCAGGACTACAGACACAGAAACACATCCTCAGTCAGGACTACAGAGACAGAAACACATCCTCAGTCAGGACTACAGAGAACACAGAAACACATCCTCAGTCAGGACTACAGAGAACAGAAACACATCCTCAGTCAGGACTACAGAGAACACAGAAACACATCCTCAGTCAGGACTACAGAGAAACACATCCTCAGTCAGGAGAAACACATCCTCAGTCAGGACTACAGAGAACACAGAAACACATCCTCAGTCAGGACTACAGAGAACACAGAAACACATCCTCAGTCAGGACAGAGAACACAGAAACACATCCTCAGTCAGGACTACAGAGAACACAGAAACACATCCTCAGTCAGGACTACAGAGACAGAAACACATCCTCAGTCAGGACTACAGAGAACACAGAAACACATCCTCAGTCAGGACTACAGAGACAGAAACACATCCTCAGTCAGGACTACAGAGAACACAGAAACACATCCTCAGTCACAGACTCACAGAGAACACAGAAACACATCCTCAGTCAGGACTACAGAGAACACAGAAACACATCCTCAGTCAGGACTACAGAGACAGAAACACATCCTCAGTCAGGACTACAGAGACAGAAACACATCCTCAGTCAGGACTACAGAGAACACAGAAACACATCCTCAGTCAGGACTACAGAGACAGAAACACATCCTCAGTCAGGACTACAGACACAGAAACACATCCTCAGTCAGGACTACAGAGACAGAAACACATCCTCAGTCAGGACTACAGACACAGAAACACATCCTCAGTCAGGACTACAGAGAACACAGAAACACATCCTCAGTCAGGACTACAGAGAACACAGAAACACATCCTCAGTCAGGACTACAGAGACAGAAACACATCCTCAGTCAGGACTACAGAGACAGAAACACATCCTCAGTCAGGACTACAGAGACAGAAACACATCCTCAGTCAGGACAATAAAGAACACAGAAACACATCCTCAGTCAGGACTACAGAGAACACAGAAACACATCCTCAGTCAGGACTACAGAGACAGAAACACATCCTCAGTCAGGACTACAGAGACAGAAACACATCCTCAGTCAGGACTACAGAGACAGAAACACATCCTCAGTCAGGACTACAGAGACAGAAACACATCCTCAGTCAGGACTACAGAGACAGAAACACATCCTCAGTCAGGACTACAGAGACAGAAACACATCCTCAGTCAGGACTACAGAGAACACAGAAACACATCCTCAGTCAGGACTACAGAGACAGAAACACATCCTCAGTCAGGACTACAGACACAGAAACACATCCTCAGTCAGGACTACAGAGAACACAGAAACACATCCTCAGTCAGGACTACAGAGAACACAGAAACACATCCTCAGTCAGGACTACAGAGACAGAAACACATCCTCAGTCAGGACTACAGAGACAGAAACACATCCTCAGTCAGGACTACAGAGACAGAAACACATCCTCAGTCAGGACTACAGAGAACACAGAAACACATCCTCAGTCAGGACTACAGAGAACACAGAAACACATCCTCAGTCAGGACTACAGAGACAGAAACACATCCTCAGTCAGGACTACAGAGAACACAGAAACACATCCTCAGTCAGGACTACAGAGACAGAAACACATCCTCAGTCAGGACTACAGAGAACACAGAAACACATCCTCAGTCAGGACTACAGAGAACACAGAAACACATCCTCAGTCAGGACTACAGAGAACACATCCTCAGTCAGGACTACAGAGACAGAAACACATCCTCAGTCAGGACTACAGAGACAGAAACACATCCTCAGTCAGGACTACAGAGAACACAGAAACACATCCTCAGTCAGGACTACAGAGACAGAAACACATCCTCAGTCAGGACTACAGACACAGAAACACATCCTCAGTCAGGACTACAGAGACAGAAACACATCCTCAGTCAGGACTACAGAGACAGAAACACATCCTCAGTCAGGACTACAGAGAACACAGAAACACATCCTCAGTCAGGACTACAGAGAACACAGAAACACATCCTCAGTCAGGACTACAGAGACAGAAACACATCCTCAGTCAGGACTACAGAGACAGAAACACATCCTCAGTCAGGACTACAGACACAGGAACACATCCTCAGTCAGGACTACAGAGAACACAGAAACACATCCTCAGTCAGGACTACAGAGACAGAAACACATCCTCAGTCAGGACTACAGAGAACACAGAAACACATCCTCAGTCAGGACTACAGAGACAGAAACACATCCTCAGTCAGGACTACAGAGACAGAAACACATCCTCAGTCAGGACTACAGTGAAGACAGAAACACATCCTCAGTCAGGACTACAGAGAACACAGAAACACATCCTCAGTCAGGACTACAGAGAACACAGAAACACATCCTCAGTCAGGACTACAGCAAACACAGAAACACATCCTCAGTCAGGACTACAGAGACAGAAACACATCCTCAGTCAGGACTACAGACACAGAAACACATCCTCAGTCAGGACTACAGAGACAGAAACACATCCTCAGTCAGGACTACAGACACAGAAACACATCCTCAGTCAGGACTACAGAGAACACAGAAACACATCCTCAGTCAGGACTACAGAGACAGAAACACATCCTCAGTCAGGACTACAGAGACAGAAACACATCCTCAGTCAGGACTACAGACACAGAAACACATCCTCAGTCAGGACTACAGAGAACACAGAAACACATCCTCAGTCAGGACTACAGAGACAGAAACACATCCTCAGTCAGGACTACAGAGACAGAAACACATCCTCAGTCAGGACTACAGAGAACACAGAAACACATCCTCAGTCAGGACTACAGAGAACACAGAAACACATCCTCAGTCAGGACTACAGAGACAGAAACACATCCTCAGTCAGGACTACAGAGACAGAAACACATCCTCAGTCAGGACTACAGACACAGAAACACATCCTCAGTCAGGACTACAGACACAGAAACACATCCTCAGTCAGGACTACAGAGACAGAAACACATCCTCAGTCAGGACTACAGAGAACACAGAAACACATCCTCAGTCAGGACTACAGAGACAGAAACACATCCTCAGTCAGGACTACAGAGACAGAAACACATCCTCAGTCAGGACTACAGAGACAGAAACACATCCTCAGTCAGGACTACAGAGAACACAGAAACACATCCTCAGTCAGGACTACAGAGAACACATCCTCAATCAGGACTACAGAGACAGAAACACATCCTCAGTCAGGACTACAGAGAACACAGAAACACATCCAGTCAGGTCAGGACTACAGAGACAGAAACACATCCTCAGTCAGGACTACAGAGACAGAAACACATCCTCAGTCAGGACTACAGAGACAGAAACACATCCTCAGTCAGGACTACAGAGACAGAAACACATCCTCAGTCAGGACTACAGACACAGAAACACATCCTCAGTCAGGACTACAGAGAACACAGAAACACATCCTCAGTCAGGACTACAGAGAACACAGAAACACATCCTCAGTCAGGACTACAGAGACAGAAACACATCCTCAGTCAGGACTACAGACACAGAAACACATCCTCAGTCAGGACTACAGAGAACACAGAAACACATCCTCAGTCAGGACTACAGAGACAGAAACACATCCTCAGTCAGGACTACAGCGAACACAGAAACACATCCTCAGTCAGGACTACAGAGAACACAGAAACACATCCTCAGTCAGGACTACAGAGAACACAGAAACACATCCTCAGTCAGGACTACAGAGACAGAAACACATCCTCAGTCAGGACTACAGAGAACACAGAAACACATCCTCAGTCAGGACTACAGAGACAGAAACACATCCTCAGTCAGGACTACAGAGAACACAGAAACACATCCTCAGTCAGGACTACAGAGAACACAGAAACACATCCTCAGTCAGGACTACAGAGACAGAAACACATCCTCAGTCAGGACTACAGAGACAGAAACACATCCTCAGTCAGGACTACAGAGACAGAAACACATCCTCAGTCAGGACTACAGAGAACACAGAAACACATCCTCAGTCAGGACTACAGAGAACACAGAAACACATCCTCAGTCAGGACTACAGAGACAGAAACACATCCTCAGTCAGGACTACAGAGAACACATCCTCAGTCAGGACTACAGAGACAGAAACACATCCTCAGTCAGGACTACAGAGAACACAGAAACACATCCTCAGTCAGGACTACAGAGAACACAGAAACACATCCTCAGTCAGGACTACAGAGAACACAGAAACACATCCTCAGTCAGGACTACAGAGACAGAAACACATCCTCAGTCAGGACTACAGAGACAGAAACACATCCTCAGTCAGGACTACAGAGAACACAGAAACACATCCTCAGTCAGGACTACAGAGACAGAAACACATCCTCAGTCAGGACTACAGACACAGAAACACATCCTCAGTCAGGACTACAGAGACAGAAACACATCCTCAGTCAGGACTACAGAGACAGAAACACATCCTCAGTCAGGACTACAGAGACAGAAACACATCCTCAGTCAGGACTACAGAGACAGAAACACATCCTCAGTCAGGACTACAGAGAACACAGAAACACATCCTCAGTCAGGACTACAGAGAACACAGAAACACATCCTCAGTCAGGACTACAGAGAACACAGAAACACATCCTCAGTCAGGACTACAGAGACAGAAACACATCCTCAGTCAGGACTACAGAGACAGAAACACATCCTCAGTCAGGACTACAGAGAACACAGAAACACATCCTCAGTCAGGACTACAGAACACAGAAACACATCCTCAGTCAGGACTACAGAGACAGAAACACATCCTCAGTCAGGACTACAGAGACAGAAACACATCCTCAGTCAGGACTACAGAGAACACAGAAACACATCCTCAGTCAGGACTACAGAGACAGAAACACATCCTCAGTCAGGACTACAGAGACAGAAACACATCCTCAGTCAGGACTACAGACACAGAAACACATCCTCAGTCAGGACTACAGAGACAGAAACACATCCTCAGTCAGGACTACAGAGAACACAGAAACATCCTCAGTCAGGACTACAGAGAACACAGAAACACATCCTCAGTCAGGACTACAGAGACAGAAACACATCCTCAGTCAGGACTACAGAGACAGAAACACATCCTCAACAGAAACACATCCTCAGTCAGGACTACAGAGAACACAGAAACACATCCTCAGTCAGGACTACAGAGACAGAAACACATCCTCAGTCAGGACTACAGAGACACAGAAACACATCCTCAGTCAGGACTACAGACACAGAAACACATCCTCAGTCAGGACTACAGACACAGAAACACATCCTCAGTCAGGACTACAGAGACAGAAACACATCCTCAGTCAGGACTACAGAGAACACAGAAACACATCCTCAGTCAGGACTACAGAGACAGAAACACATCCTCAGTCAGGACTACAGAGACAGAAACACATCCTCAGTCAGGACTACAGACACAGAAACACATCCTCAGTCAGGACTACAGAGACACAGAAACACATCCTCAGTCAGGACTACAGACACAGAAACACATCCTCAGTCAGGACTCAGGACAGAGAACACAGAAACACATCCTCAGTCAGGACTACAGAGAACAGAAAACACATCCTCAGTCAGGACTACAGAGACAGAAACACATCCTCAGTCAGGACTACAGAGACAGAAACACATCCTCAGTCAGGACTACAGAGACAGAAACACATCCTCAGTCAGGACTACAGACACAGAAACACATCCTCAGTCAGGACTAGTCAGACAGACACAGAAACACATCCTCAGTCAGGACTACAGAACACAGAAACACATCCTCAGTCAGGTACAGAGAAACACATCCTCAGTCAGGACTACAGAAACACATCCTCAGTCAGGACTACAGAGAACACAGAAACACATCCTCAGTCAGGACTACAGACACAGAAACACATCTTCAGCCAGGACTACAGAGACAGAAACACATCCTCAGTCAGGACTATAGAGACACAGAAACACATCCTCAGTCAGGACTACAGAGAACACAGAAACACATCCTCAGTCAGGACTACAGCAAACACAGAAACACATCCTCAGTCAGGACTACAGAGACAGAAACACATCCTCAGTCAGGACTACAGAGAACACAGAAACACATCCTCAGTCAGGACTACAGAGACAGAAACACATCCTCAGTCAGGACTACAGACACAGAAACACATCCTCAGTCAGGACTACAGAGACAGAAACACATCCTCAGTCAGGACTACAGAGACAGAAACACATCCTCAGTCAGGACTACAGAGAACACATCCTCAATCAGGACTACAGAGACAGAAACACATCCTCAGTCAGGACTACAGAGACAGAAACACATCCTCAGTCAGGACTACAGAGACAGAAACACATCCTCAGTCAGGACTACAGAGAACACAGAAACACATCCTCAGTCAGGACTACAGAGACAGAAACACATCCTCAGTCAGGACTACAGAGAACACAGAAACACATCCTCAGTCAGGACTACAGAGACAGAAACACATCCTCAGTCAGGACTACAGACAGAAACACATCCTCAGTCAGGACTACAGAGAACACAGAAACACATCCTCAGTCAGGACTACAGAGACAGAAACACATCCTCAGTCAGGACTACAGAGACAGAAACACATCCTCAGTCAGGACTACAGACACAGAAACACATCCTCAGTCAGGACTACAGAGAACACAGAAACACATCCTCAGTCAGGACTACAGAGAACACAGAAACACATCCTCAGTCAGGACTACAGAGACAGAAACACATCCTCAGTCAGGACTACAGAGACAGAAACACATCCTCAGTCAGGACTACAGAGACAGAAACACATCCTCAGTCAGGACTACAGAGAACACAGAAACACATCCTCAGTCAGGACTACAGAGACAGAAACACATCCTCAGTCAGGACTACAGAGACAGAAACACATCCTCAGTCAGGACTACAGACACAGAAACACATCCTCAGTCAGGACTACAGAGACAGAAACACATCCTCAGTCAGGACTACAGAGAACACAGAAACACATCCTCAGTCAGGACTACAGAGAACACAGAAAACACAGTCAGGACTACAGAGACAGAAACACATCCTCAATCAGGACTACAGAGACAGAAACACATCCTCAGTCAGGACTACAGAGAACACAGAAACACATCCTCAGTCAGGACTACAGAGAACACAGAAACACATCCTCAGTCAGGACTACAGAGAACACAGAAACACATCCTCAGTCAGGACTACAGACACAGAAACACATCCTCAGTCAGGACTACAGACACAGAAACACATCCTCAGTCAGGACTACAGAGACAGAAACACATCCTCAGTCAGGACTACAGAGAACACAGAAACACATCCTCAGTCAGGACTACAGAGACAGAAACACATCCTCAGTCAGGACTACAGAGAACACAGAAACACATCCTCAGTCAGGACTACAGACACAGAAACACATCCTCAGTCAGGACTACAGAGACAGAAACACATCCTCAGTCAGGACTACAGAGAACACAGAAACACATCCTCAGTCAGGACTACAGAGAACACAGAAACACATCCTCAGTCAGGACTACAGAGAACACATCCTCAATCAGGACTACAGAGAACACATCCTCAATCAGGACTACAGAGAACACAGAAACACATCCTCAGTCAGGACTACAGAGAACACAGAAACACATCCTCAGTCAGGACTACAGACACAGAAACACATCCTCAGTCAGGACTACAGAGAACACAGAAACACATCCTCAGTCAGGACTACAGAGAACACAGAAACACATCCTCAGTCAGGACTACAGAGACAGAAACACATCCTCAGTCAGGACTACAGAGAACACAGAAACACATCCTCAGTCAGGACTACAGAGACAGAAACACATCCTCAGTCAGGACTACAGAGACAGAAACACATCCTCAGTCAGGACTACAGACACAGAAACACATCCTCAGTCAGGACTACAGAGAACACAGAAACACATCCTCAGTCAGGACTACAGAGAACACAGAAACACATCCTCAGTCAGGACTACAGAGACAGAAACACATCCTCAGTCAGGACTACAGAGACAGAAACACATCCTCAGTCAGGACTACAGAGACAGAAACACATCCTCAGTCAGGACTACAGAGACAGAAACACATCCTCAGTCAGGACTACAGACACAGAAACACATCCTCAGTCAGGACTACAGAGAACACAGAAACACATCCTCAGTCAGGACTACAGAGAACACAGAAACACATCCTCAGTCAGGACTACAGAAACACATCCTCAGTCAGGACTACAGAGACAGAAACACATCCTCAGTCAGGACTACAGACAGAAACACATCCTCAGTCAGGACTACAGAGACAGAAACACATCCTCAGTCAGGACTACAGAGAACACAGAAACACATCCTCAGTCAGGACTACAGAGACAGAAACACATCCTCAGTCAGGACTACAGAGACAGAAACACATCCTCAGTCAGGACTACAGAGACAGAAACACATCCTCAGTCAGGACTACAGAACACAGAAACACATCCTCAGTCAGGACTACAGAGAGGACACAGAAACACATCCTCAGTCAGGACTACAGACACAGAAACACATCCTCAGTCAGGACTACAGAGAACACAGAAACACATCCTCAGTCAGGACTACAGAGACAGAAACACATCCTCAGTCAGGACTACAGAGACAGAAACACATCCTCTCAGACTCAGACACAGAAACACATCCTCAGTCAGGACTACAGAGAACACAGAAACACATCCTCAGTCAGAACACAGAAACACATCCTCAGTCAGGACTACAGAGAACACAGAAACACATCCTCAGTCAGGACTACAGAGAACACAGAAACACATCCTCAGTCAGGACTACAGAAACACATCCTCAGTCAGAAACACATCCTCAGTAGGACTACAGGACTACAGAGACAGAAACACATCCTCAGTCAGGACTACAGAGAACACAGAAACACATCCTCAGTCAGGACTACAGAGACAGAAACACATCCTCAGTCAGGACAACAGAGACAGAAACACATCCTCAGTCAGGACTACAGACACAGAAACACATCCTCAGTCAGGACTACAGACACAGAAACACATCCTCAGTCAGAACTACAGACACAGAAACACATCCTCAGTCAGGACTACAGAGACAGAAACACATCCTCAGTCAGGACTACAGAGACAGAAACACATCCTCAGTCAGGACTACAGAGAACACAGAAACACATCCTCAGTCAGGACTACAGAGACAGAAACACATCCTCAGTCAGGACTACAGAGACAGAAACACATCCTCAGTCAGGACTACAGAGACAGAAACACATCCTCAGTCAGGACTACAGAGAACACAGAAACACATCCTCAGTCAGGACTACAGAGAACACAGAAACACATCCTCAGTCAGGACTACAGAGAACACATCCTCAATCAGGACTACAGAGACAGAAACACATCCTCAGTCAGGACTACAGAGACAGAAACACATCCTCAGTCAGGACTACAGAGACAGAAACACATCCTCAGTCAGGACTACAGAGAACACAGAAACACATCCTCAGTCAGGACTACAGAGACAGAAACACATCCTCAGTCAGGACTACAGAGAACACAGAAACACATCCTCAGTCAGGACTCAGTCAGACTACAGACACAGAAACACATCCTCAGTCAGGACTACAGAGGTCACAGAAACACATCCTCAGTCAGGACTACAGAGACAGAAACACATCCTCAGTCAGGACTACAGAGAACACAGAAACACATCCTCAGTCAGGACTACAGAGAACACAGAAACACATCCTCAGTCAGGACTACAGAGACACAGAAACACATCCTCAGTCAGGACTACAGACACAGAAACACATCCTCAGTCAGGACTACAGACACAGAAACACATCCTCAGTCAGGACTACAGAGAACACAGAAACACATCCTCAGTCAGGACTACAGAGACACAGAAACACATCCTCAGTCAGGACTACAGAGACACAGAAACACATCCTCAGTCAGGACTACAGACACAGAAACACATCCTCAGTCAGGACTACAGAGACAGAAACACATCCTCAGTCAGGACTACAGAGACAGAAACACATCCTCAGTCAGGACTACAGAGACAGAAACACATCCTCAGTCAGGACTACAGAGACACAGAAACACATCCTCAGTCAGGACTACAGAGACAGAAACACATCCTCAGTCAGGACTACAGACACAGAAACACATCCTCAGTCAGGACTACAGAGACAGAAACACATCCTCAGTCAGGACTACAGACACAGAAACACATCCTCAGTCAGGACTACAGAGAACACAGAAACACATCCTCAGTCAGGACTACAGACAGAAACACATCCTCAGTCAGGACTACAGACACAGAAACACATCCTCAGTCAGGACTACAGAGACAGAAACACATCCTCAGTCAGGACTACAGAAACACATCCTCAGTCAGGACTACAGAGACAGAAACACATCCTCAGTCAGGACTACAGAGAACACAGAAACACATCCTCAGTCAGGACTACAGAGACAGAAACACATCCTCAGTCAGGACTACAGAGAACACAGAAACACATCCTCAGTCAGGACTACAGACACAGAAACACATCCTCAGTCAGGACTACAGACACAGAAACACATCCTCAGTCAGGACTACAGACACAGAAACACATCCTCAGTCAGGACTACAGACACAGAAACACATCCTCAGTCAGGACTACAGAGAACACAGAAACACATCCTCAGTCAGGACTACAGAGAACACAGAAACACATCCTCAGTCAGGACTACAGAGACAGAAATACATCCTCAGTCAGGACTACAGAGACAGAAACACATCCTCAGTCAGGACTACAGAGACAGAAACACATCCTCAGTCAGGACTACAGAGAACACAGAAACACATCCTCAATCAGGACTACAGAGACAGAAACACATCCTCAGTCAGGACTACAGAGAACACATCCTCAGTCAGGACTACAGACACAGAAACACATCCTCAGTCAGGACTACAGACACAGAAACACATCCTCAGTCAGGACTACAGAGAACACAGAAACACATCCTCAGTCAGGACTACAGACACAGAAACACATCCTCAGTCAGGACTACAGAGAACACAGAAACACATCCTCTCAGACTCAGGAAACACATCCTCAGTCAGGACTACAGAGAACACAGAAACACATCCTCAGTCAGGACTACAGAGAACACAGAAAACATCCTCATCAGGACTACAGACACAGAAACACATCCTCAGTCAGGACTACAGACACAGAAACACATCCTCAGTCAGGACTACATACACAGAAACACATCCTCAGTCAGGACTACAGACACAGAAACACATCCTCAGTCAGGACAATAGAGAACACAGAAACACATCCTCAGTCAGGACTACAGAGAACACAGAAACACATCCTCAGTCAGGACTACAGAGACAGAAATACATCCTCAGTCAGGACTACAGAGACAGAAACACATCCTCAGTCAGGACTACAGAGACAGAAACACATCCTCAGTCAGGACTACAGAGAACACAGAAACACATCCTCAATCAGGACTACAGAGACAGAAACACATCCTCAGTCAGGACTACAGAGAACACAGAAACACATCCTCAGTCAGGACTACAGACACAGAAACACATCCTCAGTCAGGACTACAGACACAGAAACACATCCTCAGTCAGGACTACATACACAGAAACACATCCTCAGTCAGGACTACAGAGACACAGAAACACATCCTCAGTCAGGACTACAGACACAGAAACACATCCTCAGTCAGGACTACAGAGATCAGGACTACAGAAACACATCCTCAGTCAGGACTACAGAGAAACACAGAAACACATCCTCAGTCAGGACTACAGAGAACACAGAAACACATCCTCAGTCAGGACTACAGAGACAGAAACACATCCTCAGTCAGGACTACAGAGACAGAAACACATCCTCAGTCAGGACTACAGAGAACACAGAAACACATCCTCAGTCAGGACTACAGAGACAGAAACACATCCTCAGTCAGGACTACAGAGACAGAAACACATCCTCAGTCAGGACTACAGAGAACACAGAAACACATCCTCAGTCAGGACTACAGAGAACACAGAAACACATCCTCAGTCAGGACTACAGAGAACACAGAAACACATCCTCAGTCAGGACTACAGACACAGAAACACATCCTCAGTCAGGACTACAGACACAGAAACACATCCTCAGTCAGGACTACAGAGAACACAGAAACACATCCTCAGTCAGGACTACAGAGAACACAGAAACACATCCTCAGTCAGGACTACAGAGAACACAGAAACACATCCTCAGTCAGGACTACAGAACACAGAAACACATCCTCAGTCAGGACTACAGACACAGAAACACATCCTCAGTCAGACAGACACAGAAACACATCCTCAGTCAGGACTACAGACACAGAAACACATCCTCAGTCAGGACAGACACACAGAAACACATCCTCAGTCAGGACTACAGACAAAACACATCCTCAGTCAGGACTACAGAGAACACAGAAACACATCCTCAGTCAGGACTACAGAGAACACAGAAACACATCCTCAGTCAGGACTACAGAGACAGAAACACATCCTCAGTCAGGACTACAGAGACAGAAACACATCCTCAGTCAGGACTACAGAGACACAGAAACACATCCTCAGTCAGGACTACAGAGACAGAAACACATCCTCAGTCAGGACTACAGACACAGAAACACATCCTCAGTCAGGACTACAGACACAGAAACACATCCTCAGTCAGGACTACAGAGAACACAGAAACACATCCTCAGTCAGGACTACAGAGAACACATCCTCAATCAGGACTACAGAGAACACAGAAACACATCCTCAGTCAGGACTACAGAGACAGAAACACATCCTCAGTCAGGACTACAGAGAACACAGAAACACATCCTCAGTCAGGACTACAGAGAACACATCCTCAATCAGGACTACAGAGAACACAGAAACACATCCTCAGTCAGGACTACAGAGAACACAGAAACACATCCTCAGTCAGGACTACAGAGAACACAGAAACACATCCTCAGTCAGGACTACAGAGACAGAAAC
Source organism: Oncorhynchus nerka (assembly GCF_034236695.1). Lineage (NCBI taxonomy): Eukaryota > Metazoa > Chordata > Actinopteri > Salmoniformes > Salmonidae > Oncorhynchus > Oncorhynchus nerka. The sequence goes on along the minus strand of NC_088408.1, from coordinate 104,941,491 downwards.
ACATCCTCAGTCAGGACTACAGAGACAGAAACACATCCTCAGTCAGGACTACAGAGAACACAGAAACACATCCTCAGTCAGGACTACAGAGACAGAAACACATCCTCAGTCAGGACTACAGAGACAGAAACACATCCTCAGTCAGGACAACAGAGACAGAAACACATCCTCAGTCAGGACTACAGACACAGAAACACATCCTCAGTCAGGACTACAGAGAACACAGAAAACACATCCTCAGTCAGGACTACAGAGAAACACATCCTCAGTCAGAAACACATCCTCAGTCAGGACTACAGAGACAGAAACACATCCTCAGTCAGGACTACAGAGAACACAGAAACACATCCTCAGTCAGGACTACAGACACAGAAACACATCCTCAGTCAGGACTACAGACACAGAAACACATCCTCAGTCAGGACTACAGACACAGAAACACATCCTCAGTCAGGACTACAGAGAACACAGAAACACATCCTCAGTGAGGACTACAGCGAACACAGAAACACATCCTCAGTCAGGACTACAGCGAACACAGAAACACATCCTCAGTCAGGACTACAGAGAACACAGAAACACATCCTCAGTCAGTACTACAGAGAACACAGAAACACATCCTCAGTCAGGACTACAGAGACAGAAACACATCCTCAGTCAGGACTACAGAGACAGAAACACATCCTCAGTCAGGACTACAGAGAACACAGAAACACATCCTCAGTCAGGACTACAGAGACAGAAACACATCCTCAGTCAGGACTACAGAGACAGAAACACATCCTCAGTCAGGACTACAGCGAACACAGAAACACATCCTCAGTCAGGACTACAGAGAACACAGAAACACATCCTCAGTCAGGACTACAGAGAACACAGAAACACATCCTCAGTCAGGACTACAGACACAGAAACACATCCTCAGTCAGGACTACAGAGAACACAGAAACACATCCTCAGTCAGGACTACAGAGACAGAAACACATCCTCAGTCAGGACTACAGAGACACAGAAACACATCCTCAGTCAGGACTACAGACACAGAAACACATCCTCAGTCAGGACTACAGACACAGAAACACATCCTCAGTCAGGACTACAGACACAGAAACACATCCTCAGTCAGGACTACAGAGAACACAGAAACACATCCTCAGTCAGGACTACAGACACAGAAACACATCCTCAGTCAGGACTACAGACACAGAAACACATCCTCAGTCAGGACTACAGAGAACACAGAAACACATCCTCAGTCAGGACTACAGAGAACACAGAAACACATCCTCAGTCAGGACTACAGAGACAGAAACACATCCTCAGTCAGGACTACAGAGACAGAAACACATCCTCAGTCAGGACTACAGAGAACACAGAAACACATCCTCAGTCAGGACTACAGAGAACACAGAAACACATCCTCAGTCAGGACTACAGAGACAGAAACACATCCTCAGTCAGGACTACAGAGAACACAGAAACACATCCTCAGTCAGGACTACAGAGAACACAGAAACACATCCTCAGTCAGGACTACAGAGAACACAGAAACACATCCTCAGTCAGGACTACAGAGAACACAGAAACACATCCTCAGTCAGGACTACAGAGACAGAAACACATCCTCAGTCAGGACTACAGAGAACACAGAAACACATCCTCAGTCAGGACTACAGACACAGAAACACATCCTCAGTCAGGACTCCAGACACAGAAACACATCCTTAGTCAGGACTACAGACACAGAAACACATCCTCAGTCAGGAATACAGAGAGAGAAACGCATCCTCAGTCAGGACAATAGAGAACACAGAAACACATCCTCAGTCAGGACTACAGAGAACACAGAAACACATCCTCAGTCAGGACTACAGAGACAGAAATACATCCTCAGTCAGGACTACAGAGACAGAAACACATCCTCAGTCAGGACTACAGAGACAGAAACACATCCTCAGTCAGGACTACAGAGAACACAGAAACACATCCTCAGTCAGGACTACAGACACAGAAACACATCCTCAGTCAGGACTACAGACACAGAAACACATCCTCAGTCAGGACTACAGACACAGAAACACATCCTCAGTCAGGACTACAGAGAACACAGAAACACATCCTCAGTCAGGACTACAGAGAACACAGAAACACATCCTCAGTCAGGACTACAGAAACACAGACTACAAACACATCCTCAGTCAGGACTACAGAGACAGAAACACATCCTCAGTCAGGACTACAGAGAAACACATCCTCAGTCAGGACTACAGACACAGAAACACATCCTCAGTCAGGACTACAGAGAACACAGAAACACATCCTCAATCAGGACTACAGAGACAGAAACACATCCTCAGTCAGGACTACAGAGAACACAGAAACACATCCTCAGTCAGGACTACAGACACAGAAACACATCCTCAGTCAGGACTACAGACACAGAAACACATCCTCAGTCAGGACTACAGAGAACACAGAAACACATCCTCAGTCAGGACTACAGAGAACACATCCTCAATCAGGACACAGAAACACATCCTCAGTCAGGACTACAGAGAACACAGAAACACATCCTCAGTCAGGACTACAGAGAACACAGAAACACATCCTCAGTCAGTACTACAGAGAACACAGAAACACATCCTCAGTCAGGACTACAGAGACAGAAACACATCCTCAGTCAGGACTACAGAGACAGAAACACATCCTCAGTCAGGACTACAGAGAACACAGAAACACATCCTCAGTCAGGACTACAGAGACAGAAACACATCCTCAGTCAGGACTACAGAGAACACAGAAACACATCCTCAGTCAGGACATCCTCAGTCAGGACTACAGACACAGAAACACATCCTCAGTCAGGACTACAGACACAGAAACACATCCTCAGTCAGGACTACAGACACAGAAACACATCCTCAGTCAGGACTACATACACAGAAACACATCCTCAGTCAGGACTACAGAGAACACAGAAACACATCCTCAGTCAGGACTACAGAGACAGAAACACATCCTCAGTCAGGACTACAGAGACAGAAACACATCCTCAGTCAGGACTACAGAGAACACAGAAACACATCCTCAGTCAGGACTACAGACACAGAAACACATCCTCAGTCAGGACTACAGACACAGAAACACATCCTCAGTCAGGAGAACACAGAAACACATCCTCAGTCAGGACTACAGAGAACACAGAAACACATCCTCAGTCAGGACTACAGAGAACACATCCTCAATCAGGACTACAGAGAACACATCCTCAATCAGGACTACAGAGAACACAGAAACACATCCTCAGTCAGGACTACAGAGAACACAGAAACACATCCTCAGTCAGGACTACAGAGAACACAGAAACACATCCTCAGTCAGGACTACAGACACAGAAACACATCCTCAGTCAGGACTACAGAGACAGAAACACATCCTCAGTCAGGACTACAGAGAACACAGAAACACATCCTCAGTCAGGACTACAGAGAACACAGAAACACATCCTCAGTCAGGACTACAGAGAACACAGAAACACATCCTCAGTCAGGACTACAGAGAACACAGAAACACATCCTCAGTCAGGACTACAGACACAGACACAGAAACACATCATCCTCAGTCAGGACTACAGAGACAGAAACACATCCTCAGTCAGGACTACAGAGAAACACATCCTCAGTCAGAAACAGAAACACATCCTCAGTCAGGACTACAGAGACAGAAACACATCCTCAGTCAGGACTACAGAGAACACAGAAACACATCCTCAGTCAGGACTACAGAGACAGAAACACATCCTCAGTCAGGACTACAGAGAACACAGAAACACATCCTCAGTCAGGACTACAGACACAGAAACACATCCTCAGTCAGGACTACAGACACAGAAACACATCCTCAGTCAGGACTACAGACACAGAAACACATCCTCAGTCAGGACTACAGAGAACACAGAAACACATCCTCAGTCAGGACTACAGAGAACACAGAAACACATCCTCAGTCAGGACTACAGAAACACATCCTCAGTCAGGACTACAGAGAACACAGAAACACATCCTCAGTCAGTACTACAGAGAACACAGAAACACATCCTCAGTCAGGACTACAGAGACAGAAACACATCCTCAGTCAGGACTACAGAGACAGAAACACATCCTCAGTCAGGACTACAGAACACAGAAACACATCCTCAGTCAGGACTACAGAGAACACAGAAACACATCCTCAATCAGGACTACAGAGACAGAAACACATCCTCAGTCAGGACTACAGAACACAGAAACACATCCTCAGTCAGGACTACAGAGAACACAGAAACACATCCTCAGTCAGGACTACAGAGAACACAGAAACACATCCTCAGTCAGGACTACAGAGAACACAGAAACACATCCTCAGTCAGGACTACAGAGACAGAAACACATCCTCAGTCAGGACTACAGAGAACACAGAAACACATCCTCAGTCAGGACTACAGAGACAGAAACACATCCTCAGTCAGGACTACACAGACACAGAAACACATCCTCAGTCAGGACTACAGACACAGAAACACATCCTCAGTCAGGACTACAGACACAGAAACACATCCTCAGTCAGGACTACAGACACAGAAACACATCCTCAGTCAGGACTACAGAGAACACAGAAACACATCCTCAGTCAGGACTACAGAGACAGAAACACATCCTCAGTCATACAGAGACAGAAACACATCCTCAGTGGACTACAGAACACAGAAACACATCCTCAGTCAGGACTACAGAGACAGAAACACATCCTCAGTCAGGACTACAGAACAGAAACACATCCTCAGTCAGGACTACAGAGAACACAGAAACACATCCTCAGTCAGGACTACAGAGAACACAGAAACACATCCTCAGTCAGGACTACAGACACAGAAACACATCCTCAGTCAGGACTACAGAGAACACAGAAACACATCCTCAGTCAGGACTACAGACACAGAAACACATCCTCAGTCAGGACTACAGACACAGAAACACATCCTCAGTCAGACTACAGACACAGAAACACATCCTCAGTCAGGACTACAGAGAACACAGAAACACATCCTCAGTCAGGACTACAGAGACAGAAACACACTCAGTCAGGACTACAGAAACACATCCTCAGTCAGGACTACAGAACACAGAAACACATCCTCAGTCAAACAGAAACACATCCTCAGTCAGGACTACAGAGACAGAAACACATCCTCAGTCAGGACTACAGTCAGACAGAAACACATCCTCAGTCAGGACTCAGGAAACACATCCTCAGTCAGGACTACAGAGACAGAAACACATCCTCAGTCAGGACTACAGACACAGAAACACATCCTCAGTCAGGACTACAGTCAGAGAACACAGAAACACATCCTCAGTCAGGACTACAGACACAGAAACACATCCTCAGTCAGGACTACAGAGAACACAGAAACACATCCTCAGTCAGGACTACAGAGAACACAGAAACACATCCTCAGTCAGGACTACAGACACAGAAACACATCCTCAGTCAGGACTACAGAGAACACAGAAACACATCCTCAGTCAGGACTACAGAGAACACAGAAACACATCCTCAGTCAGGACTACAGAGAACACAGAAACACATCCTCAGTCAGGACTACAGAGACAGAAACACATCCTCAGTCAGGACTACAGAGACAGAAACACATCCTCAGTCAGGACTACAGAGAACACAGAAACACATCCTCAGTCAGGACTACAGACACAGAAACACATCCTCAGTCAGGACTACAGACACAGAAACACATCCTCAGTCAGGACTACAGACACAGAAACACATCCTCAGTCAGGACTACAGAGAACACAGAAACACATCCTCAGTCAGGACTACAGACACAGAAACACATCCTCAATCAGGACTACAGAGAACACATCCTCAATCAGGACTACAGAGAACACAGAAACACATCCTCAGTCAGGACTACAGAGAACACAGAAACACATCCTCAGTCAGTACTACAGAGAACACAGAAACACATCCTCAGTCAGGACTACAGAGAACACAGAAACACATCCTCAGTCAGGACTACAGAGAACACAGAAACACATCCTCAGTCAGGACTACAGAGACACAGAAACACATCCTCAGTCAGGACTACAGAGAACACAGAAACACATCCTCAGTCAGGACTACAGAGACAGAAACACATCCTCAGTCAGGACTACAGAGACAGAAACACATCCTCAGTCAGGACTACAGAGAACACAGAAACACATCCTCAGTCAGGACTACAGAGACAGAAACACATCCTCAGTCAGGACTACAGGAGACAGACACAGAAACACATCCTCAGTCAGGACTACAGAGACAGAAACACATCCTCAGTCAGGACTACAGAAACACATCCTCAGTCAGGAAACACATCCTCAGTCAGACTACAGACACAGAAACACATCCTCAGTCAGGACTACAGAGACAGAAACACATCCTCAGTCAGGACTACAGACACAGAAACACATCCTCAGTCAGGACTACAGAACACAGAAACACATCCTCAGTCAGGACTACAGAGAACACAGAAACACATCCTCAGTCAGGACTACAGAGAACACAGAAACACATCCTCAGTCAGGACTACAGAGAACACAGAAACACATCCTCAGTCAGGACTACAGAGAACACAGAAACACATCCTCAGTCAGGACTACAGAGACAGAAACACATCCTCAGTCAGGACTACAGAGACAGAAACACATCCTCAGTCAGGACTACAGACACAGAAACACATCCTCAGTCAGGACTCACAGAAACACATCCTCAGTCAGGACTACAGAGAACACAGAAACACATCCTCAGTCAGGACTACAGACACAGAAACACATCCTCAGTCAGGACTCAGAGAACACAGAAACACATCCTCAGTCAGGACTACAGACACAGAAACACATCCTCAGTCAGGACTACAGAGAACACAGAAACACATCCTCAGTCAGGACTACAGAGACAGAAACACATCCTCAGTCAGGACTACAGAGACACAGAAACACATCCTCAGTCAGGACTACAGAGACAGAAACACATCCTCAGTCAGGACTACAGAACACAGAAACACATCCTCAGTCAGGACTACACAGAAACACATCCTCAGTCAGGACTACAGAGACAGAAACACATCCTCAGTCAGGACTACAGAGACAGAAACACATCCTCAGTCAGGACTACAGAGTCACAGAAACACATCCTCAGTCAGGACTACAGAGACAGAAACACATCCTCAGTCAGGACTACAGAGAACACAGAAACACATCCTCAGTCAGGACTACAGACACAGAAACACATCCTCAGTCAGGACTACAGAGACAGAAACACATCCTCAGTCAGGACTACAGAGACAGAAACACATCCTCAGTCAGGACTACAGAGAACACAGAAACACATCCTCAGTCAGGACTACAGAGAACACAGAAACACATCCTCAGTCAGGACTACAGAGAACACAGAAACACATCCTCAGTCAGGACTACAGAGACAGAAACACATCCTCAGTCAGGACTACAGAGAACACAGAAACACATCCTCAGTCAGGACTACAGAGAACACAGAAACACATCCTCAGTCAGGACTACAGAGAACACGAAACACATCCTCAGTCAGGACTACAGAGACAGAAACACATCCTCAGTCAGAAACACATCCTCAGTCAGGACTACAGACACAGAAAACATCCTCAGTCAGGACAACAGAGACAGAAACACATCCTCAGTCAGGACTACAGACACAGAAACACATCCTCAGTCAGGACTACAGAGAACACAGAAACACATCCTCAGTCAGGACTACAGAGACAGAAACACATCCTCAGTCAGGACTACAGAGACAGAAACACATCCTCAGTCAGGACTACAGAGAACACAGAAACACATCCTCAGTCAGGACTACAGAGACAGAAACACATCCTCAGTCAGGACTACAGAGAACACAGAAACACATCCTCAGTCAGGACTACAGACACAGAAACACATCCTCAGTCAGGACTACATACACAGAAACACATCCTCAGTCAGGACTACAGAGAACACAGAAACACATCCTCAATCAGGACTACAGAGAACACATCCTCAATCAGGACTACAGAGAACACAGAAACACATCCTCAGTCAGGACTACAGAGAACACAGAAACACACTCAGTCAGGACTACACAGAAACACATCCTCAGTCAGGACTACAGAGAACACAGAAACACATCCTCAGTCAGGACTACAGAGAACACAGAAACACATCCTCAGTCAGGACTACAGAGAACACAGAAACACATCCTCAGTCAGGACTACAGAGACAGAAACACATCCTCAGTCAGGACTACAGAGACAGAAACACATCCTCAGTCAGGACTACAGAGAACACAGAAACACATCCTCAGTCAGGACTACAGAGACAGAAACACATCCTCAGTCAGGACTACAGAGACAGAAACACATCCTCAGTCAGGACTACAGACACAGAAACACATCCTCAGTCAGGACTACAGAGACACAGAAACACATCCTCAGTCAGGACTACAGAGACACAGAAACACATCCTCAGTCAGGACTACAGAGAAACACACAGAAACACATCCTCAGTCAGGACTACAGAGAACACAGAAACTACAGAAACACATCCTCAGTCAGGACTACAGAGAACACAGAAACACATCCTCAGTCAGGACTACAGAGAACACAGAAACACATCCTCAGTCAGGACTACAGAGACAGAAACACATCCTCAGTCAGGACTACAGAGAACACAGAAACACATCCTCAGTCAGGACTACAGACACAGAAACACATCCTCAGTCAGGACTACAGACACAGAAACACATCCTCAGTCAGGACTACAGAGACACAGAAACACATCCTCAGTCAGGACTACAGAGACAGAAACACATCCTCAGTCAGGACTACAGAGACAGAAACACATCCTCAGTCAGGACTACAGAGAACACAGAAACACATCCTCAGTCAGGACTACAGAGACAGAAACACATCCTCAGTCAGGACTACAGAGACACAGAAACACATCCTCAGTCAGGACTACAGACACAGAAACACATCCTCAGTCAGGACTACAGTCAGAACACAGAAACACATCCTCAGTCAGGACTACAGAGACAGAAACACATCCTCAGTCAGGACTACAGAGAACACAGAAACACATCCTCAGTCAGGACTACAGACACAGAAACACATCCTCAGTCAGGACTACAGAGAACACAGAAACACATCCTCAGTCAGGACTACAGACACAGAAACACATCCTCAGTCAGGACTACAGACACAGAAACACATCCTCAGTCAGGACTACAGAGACAGAAACACATCCTCAGTCAGGACTACAGAGAACACATCCTCAATCAGGACTACAGAGAACACAGAAACACATCCTCAATCAGGACTACAGAGAACACAGAAACACATCCTCAGTCAGGACTACAGAGAACACAGAAACACATCCTCAGTCAGGACTACAGAGACAGAAACACATCCTCAGTCAGGACTACAGAGAACACAGAAACACATCCTCAGTCAGGACTCAGAAACACATCCTCAGTCAGGACTACAGAGAACACAGAAACACATCCTCAGTCAGGACTACAGAGACACAGAAACACATCCTCAGTCAGGACTACAGAGACAGAAACACATCCTCAGTCAGGACTACAGAGACAGAAACACATCCTCAGTCAGGACTACAGAGACAGAAACACATCCTCAGTCAGGACTACAGACACAGAAACACATCCTCAGTCAGGACTACAGAGACAGAAACACATCCTCAGTCAGGACTACAGAGACAGAAACACATCCTCAGTCAGGACTACAGAGAACACAGAAACACATCCTCAGTCAGGACTACAGAGACAGAAACACATCCTCAGTCAGGACTACAGAGAACACAGAAACACATCCTCAGTCAGGACTACAGAGACAGAAACACATCCTCAGTCAGGACTACAGAGACAGAAACACATCCTCAGTCAGGACTACAGACACAGAAACACATCCTCAGTCAGGACTACAGAGACAGAAACACATCCTCAGTCAGGACTACAGAGAACACAGAAACACATCCTCAGTCAGGACTACAGAGAACACATCCTCAATCAGGACTACAGAGAACACATCCTCAATCAGGACTACAGAGAACACAGAAACACATCCTCAGTCAGGACTACAGAGAACACAGAAACACATCCTCAGTCAGGACTACAGAGAACACAGAAACACATCCTCAGTCAGGACTACAGAGACAGAAACACATCCTCAGTCAGGACTACAGAGACAGAAACACATCCTCAGTCAGGACTACAGAGAACACAGAAACACATCCTCAGTCAGGACTACAGAGACAGAAACACATCCTCAGTCAGGACTCAGTCAGGACTACAGACACAGAAACACATCCTCAGTCAGGACTACAGACACAGAAACACATCCTCAGTCAGGACTACAGACACAGAAACACATCCTCAGTCAGGACTACATACACAGAAACACATCCTCAGTCAGGACTACAGAGAACACAGAAACACATCCTCAGTCAGGACTACAGAGAACACATCCTCAATCAGGACTACAGAGAACACATCCTCAATCAGGACTACAGAGAACACAGAAACACATCCTCAGTCAGGACTACAGACACAGAAACACATCCTCAGTCAGGACTACAGAGACAGAAACACATCCTCAGTCAGGACTACAGAGACAGAAACACATCCTCAGTCAGGACTACAGACACAGAAACACATCCTCAGTCAGGACTACAGAGAACACAGAAACACATCCTCAGTCAGGACTACAGAGACAGAAACACATCCTCAGTCAGGACTACAGAGACAGAAACACATCCTCAGTCAGGACTACAGAGACAGAAACACATCCTCAGTCAGGACTACAGACACAGAAACACATCCTCAGTCAGGACTACAGACACAGAAACACATCCTCAGTCAGGACTACAGACACAGAAACACATCCTCAGTCAGGACTACAGAGACACAGAAACACATCCTCAGTCAGGACTACAGAGACAGAAACACATCCTCAGTCAGGACTACAGAGACAGAAACACATCCTCAGTCAGGACTACAGAGACAGAAACACATCCTCAGTCAGGACTACAGAGAACACAGAAACACATCCTCAGTCAGGACTACAGACACAGAAACACATCCTCAGTCAGGACTACAGACACAGAAACACATCCTCAGTCAGGACTACAGAGACAGAAACACATCCTCAGTCAGGACTACAGAGAACACAGAAACACATCCTCAGTCAGGACTACAGAGAACACAGAAACACATCCTCAGTCAGGACTACAGAGAACACATCCTCAATCAGGACTACAGAGACACAGAAACACATCCTCTCAGTCAGGAAACACACAGTCAGGACTACAGAGAACACAGAAACACATCCTCAGTCAGGACTACAGAGACAGAAACACATCCTCAGTCAGGACTACAGAGAACACAGAAACACATCCTCAGTCAGGACTACAGAGAACACAGAAACACATCCTCAGTCAGGACTACAGAGACACAGAAACACATCCTCAGTCAGGACTACAGAGACAGAAACACATCCTCAGTCAGGACTACAGAGAACACAGAAACACATCCTCAGTCAGGACTACAGAGACAGAAACACATCCTCAGTCAGGACTACAGACACAGAAACACATCCTCAGTCAGGACTACAGAGAACACAGAAACACATCCTCAGTCAGGACTACAGAGACAGAAACACATCCTCAGTCAGGACTACAGAGACAGAAATACATCCTCAGTCAGGACTACAGAGACAGAAACACATCCTCAGTCAGGACTACAGAACACAGAAACACATCCTCAGTCAGGACTACAGAGAACACAGAAACACATCCTCAGTCAGGACTACAGAGAACACAGAAACACATCCTCAGTCAGGACTACAGAGACAGAAACACATCCTCAGTCAGGACTACAGAGACAGAAACACATCCTCAGTCAGGACTACAGAGAACACAGAAACACATCCTCAGTCAGGACTACAGAGACAGAAACACATCCTCAGTCAGGACTACAGAGACAGAAACACATCCTCAGTCAGGACTACAGCGAACACAGAAACACATCCTCAGTCAGGACTACAGAGAACACAGAAACACATCCTCAGTCAGGACTACAGAGACAGAAACACATCCTCAGTCAGGACTACAGAGACAGAAACACATCCTCAGTCAGGACTACAGAGAACACAGAAACACATCCTCAGTCAGGACTACAGAGAACACAGAAACACATCCTCAGTCAGGACTACAGAGAACACAGAAACACATCCTCAGTCAGGACTACAGAGAACACAGAAACACATCCTCAGTCAGGACTACAGACACAGAAACACATCCTCAGTCAGGACTACAGACACAGAAACACATCCTCAGTCAGGACTACAGACACAGAAACACATCCTCAGTCAGGACAATAGAGAACACAGAAACACATCCTCAGTCAGGACTACAGAGAACACAGAAACACATCCTCAGTCAGGACTACAGAGACAGAAATACATCCTCAGTCAGGACTACAGAGACAGAAACACATCCTCAGTCAGGACTACAGAGACAGAAACACATCCTCAGTCAGGACTACAGACATCCTCACAGAAACACATCCTCAGTCAGGACTACAGAGACAGAAACACATCCTCAGTCAGGACTACAGACACAGAAACACATCCTCAGTCAGGACTACAGACACAGAAACACATCCTCAGTCAGGACTACAGAGACACAGAAACACATCCTCAGTCAGGACTACAGAGACACAGAAACACATCCTCAGTCAGGACTACAGAGAACACAGAAACACATCCTCAGTCAGGACTACAGAGAACACAGAAACACATCCTCAGTCAGGACTACAGACACAGAAACACATCCTCAGTCAGGACTACAGAGACAGAAACACATCCTCAGTCAGGACTACAGAGAACACAGAAACACATCCTCAGTCAGGACTACAGAGACAGAAACACATCCAAAGTCAGGACAACAGAGACAGAAACACATCCTCAGTCAGGACTACAGACACAGAAACACATCCTCAGTCAGGACTACAGAGAACACAGAAACACATCCTCAATCAGGACTACAGAGACAGAAACACATCCTCAGTCAGGACTACAGAGAACACAGAAACACATCCTCAGTCAGGACTACAGACACAGAAACACATCCTCAGTCAGGACTACAGACACAGAAACACATCCTCAGTCAGGACTACACAGAAACACATCCTCAGTCAGGACTACAGAGAACACAGAAACACATCCTCAGTCAGGACTACAGAGACAGAAACACATCCTCAGTCAGGACTACAGAGAACACAGAAACACATCCTCAGTCAGGACTACAGAGACAGAAACACATCCTCAGTCAGGACTACAGAGACAGAAACACATCCTCAGTCAGGACTACAGAGAACACAGAAACACATCCTCAGTCAGGACTACAGAGACAGAAACACATCCTCAGTCAGGACTACAGACAGAAACACATCCTCAGTCAGGACTACAGAGAACACAGAAACACATCCTCAGTCAGGACTACAGAGACAGAAACACATCCTCAGTCAGGACTACAGAGACAGAAACACATCCTCAGTCAGGACTACAGAGACAGAAACACATCCTCAGTCAGGACTACAGAGAACACAGAAACACATCCTCAGTCAGGACTACAGAGACAGAAACACATCCTCAGTCAGGACTACAGACACAGAAACACATCCTCAGTCAGGACTACAGAGACAGAAACACATCCTCAGTCAGGACTACAGAGAACACAGAAACACATCCTCAGTCAGGACTACAGAGACAGAAACACATCCTCAGTCAGGACTACAGAGACAGAAACACATCCTCAGTCAGGACTACAGACACAGAAACACATCCTCAGTCAGGACTACAGACACAGAAACACATCCTCAGTCAGGACTACAGAGACAGAAACACATCCTCAGTCAGGACTACAGAGAACACAGAAACACATCCTCAGTCAGGACTACAGACACAGAAACACATCCTCAGTCAGGACTACAGAGAACACAGAAACACATCCTCAGTCAGGACTACAGAGAACACAGAAACACATCCTCAGTCAGGACTACAGACACAGAAACACATCCTCAGTCAGGACTACAGAGACAGAAACACATCCTCAGTCAGGACTACAGAGAACACAGAAACACATCCTCAGTCAGGACTACAGAGACAGAAACACATCCTCAGTCAGGACTACAGAGACAGAAACACATCCTCAGTCAGGACTACAGAGAACACAGAAACACATCCTCAGTCAGGACTACAGAGAACACAGAAACACATCCTCAGTCAGGACTACAGAGACAGAAACACATCCTCAGTCAGGACTACAGAGAACACAGAAACACATCCTCAGTCAGGACTACAGAGAACACAGAAACACATCCTCAGTCAGGACTACAGAGACAGAAACACATCCTCAGTCAGGACTACAGAGAACACAGAAACACATCCTCAGTCAGGACTACAGAGAACACAGAAACACATCCTCAGTCAGGACTACAGAGAACACAGAAACACATCCTCAGTCAGGACTACAGAGACAGAAACACATCCTCAGTCAGGACTACAGAGACAGAAACACATCCTCAGTCAGGACTACAGAGAACACAGAAACACATCCTCAGTCAGGACTACAGAGACAGAAACACATCCTCAGTCAGGACTACAGAGACACAGAAACACATCCTCAGTCAGGACTACAGACAGAAACACATCCTCAGTCAGGACTACAGACACAGAAACACATCCTCAGTCAGGACTACAGACACAGAAACACATCCTCAATCAGGACTACAGAGAACACATCCTCAATCAGGACTACAGAGAACACAGAAACACATCCTCAGTCAGGACTACAGAGAACACAGAAACACATCCTCAGTCAGGACTACAGAGAACACAGAAACACATCCTCAGTCAGGACTACAGAGACAGAAACACATCCTCAGTCAGGACTACAGACACAGAAACACATCCTCAGTCAGGACTACAGAGAACACAGAAACACATCCTCAGTCAGGACTACAGAGAACACAGAAACACATCCTCAGTCAGGACTACAGACACAGAAACACATCCTCAGTCAGGACTACAGACACAGAAACACATCCTCAGTCAGGACTACAGACACAGAAACACATCCTCAGTCAGGACTACAGAGAACACAGAAACACATCCTCAGTCAGGACTACAGAGAACACAGAAACACATCCTCAGTCAGGACTACAGAGACAGAAACACATCCTCAATCAGGACTACAGAGAACACATCCTCAATCAGGACTACAGAGAACACAGAAACACATCCTCAGTCAGGACTACAGAGAACACAGAAACACATCCTCAGTCAGGACTACAGAGACAGAAACACATCCTCAGTCAGGACTACAGAGAACACAGAAACACATCCTCAGTCAGGACTACAGAGAACACAGAAACACATCCTCAGTCAGGACTACAGACACAGAAACACATCCTCAGTCAGGACTACAGAGACAGAAACACATCCTCAGTCAGGACTACAGACACAGAAACACATCCTCAGTCAGACAGGACATCCTAGTCAGGACTACAGAGAACACAGAAACACATCCTCAGTCAGGACTACAGAGAACACAGAAACACATCCTCAGTCAGGACTACAGAGACAGAAACACAGAAACACATCCTCAGTCAGGACTACAGAGAACACAGAAACACATCCTCAGTCAGGACTACAGAGACAGAAACACATCCTCAGTCAGGACTACAGAGACAGAAACACATCCTCAGTCAGGACTACAGAGAACACAGAAACACATCCTCAGTCAGGACTACAGAGACAGAAACACATCCTCAGTCAGGACTACAGACACAGAAACACATCCTCAGTCAGGACTACAGACACAGAAACACATCCTCAGTCAGGACTACAGACACAGAAACACATCCTCAGTCAGGACTACAGAGACAGAAACACATCCTCAGTCAGGACTACAGACACAGAAACACATCCTCAGTCAGGACTACAGAGACAGAAACACATCCTCAGTCAGGACTACAGAGAACACAGAAACACATCCTCAGTCAGGACTACAGAGAACACAGAAACACATCCTCAGTCAGGACTACAGAGACAGAAACACATCCTCAGTCAGGACTACAGAGACAGAAACACATCCTCAGTCAGGACTACAGAGAACACAGAAACACATCCTCAGTCAGGACTACAGAGACAGAAACACATCCTCAGTCAGGACTACAGAGACAGAAACACATCCTCAGTCAGGACTACAGAGAACACAGAAACACATCCTCAGTCAGGACTACAGACACAGAAACACATCCTCAGTCAGGACTACAGACACAGAAACACATCCTCAGTCAGGACTACAGACACAGAAACACATCCTCAGTCAGGACTACAGAGAACACAGAAACACATCCTCAGTCAGGACTACAGAGACAGAAACACATCCTCAGTCAGGACTACAGAGACAGAAACACATCCTCAGTCAGGACTACAGAGACAGAAACACATCCTCAGTCAGGACTACAGAGACAGAAACACATCCTCAGTCAGGACTACAGACACAGAAACACATCCTCAGTCAGGACTACAGAGAACACAGAAACACATCCTCAGTCAGGACTACAGAGAACAGAAACACATCCTCAGTCAGGACTACAGAGAACACAGAAACACATCCTCAGTCAGACAGCTACATAGACAGCTCAGAAATAACTAAATAATTTCACTACAACAGAGTCATAATGTTAACTTTGGATCAGTGACATGTCCAATAGTACAACCTGGAAGATGGAGATGAATTCCATGAGCTAACATGAATCTGAATTTGCCTATCTCCACCTGACTGGCAGCGGAGGGCTCAAGGCCGTCTAGGAGGAGGAATGCAACATGGAGGTCTAGAACAGGCTAAAGAGATTATCAACTTGTCTACCACTCCACAATTTATGACCATTGACTTTTTTTCCTCCTGGAAGAGCTGTTAGCAGGAAGTGCTGAGTGTGTCACTGTGTGTCAGTGAGGAATCTCCCATCAATGGTCTTTGACCGCAGGTTGTAAACAGATTGGCTGTTGCTTGGTAACATTTCACAGAGAGTTTACTTCTTGGAGAAATGATGGTGATTACATTCGATTAGAACCTGTCCAGTCTGGAGTACTGTACTCTTTCTAACTATATCCCTTCATCCCTCACACTGAAATGGGCCTGATGTGAAGTCGATACCAATTTCACCTTTATGCCCTGCGTTCTATCCTTCACTCTTAGAAAAAAAGGTTCTGGATAGAACCAATAAGGATTATATTGCCTGCTACATATATGGCATCCCTAAAGCTTTAATATAGAATCATTTTGTATGGTTCTTTAATCAGAAACCCCGAGGTTCTTCTTCAATGAACAAAAGTTGGTTCTACATAGCACCCATGGGTTCCATGTAGGGTTAAATATGGAATATCAATTCTGGTTCATTATGGAACCTTTAGGGGTGCCATATATGAAAAAAGCATAGAACCTTTCTGGTTCTATGCAGAACCTTTTTTTCTAAGAGTGTTGTGATCTATCCACAGATATTCTATTAAATTACTTCTACGGTTTCTATATGTAATTTTATGGTTCTATCTCTGTGTTCTACCCCTGTGTTATATTTCTGTTCTATCCCGGTGTTCTATCTCTGTGTTCTATCCCGGTGTTATATAACTGTGTTCTATCCCAGTGTTATATACTGTGTTCTATCTCTGTGTTCTATCTCTGTGTTATATAACTGTGTTCTATCTCAGTGTTATATAACTGTGTTCTATCTCTGTGTTCTATCTCTGTGTTATATAACTGTGTTCTATCCCTGTGTTATATAACTGTGTTCTATCTCTGTGTTCTATCTCTGTGTTCTATCCCAGTGTTATATAACTGTGTTCTATCTCTGTGTTCTATCCCAGTGTTATATAACTGTGTTCTATCTCTGTGTTCTATCCCAGTGTTATATAACTGTGTTCTATCCTGGTGTTATATAACTGTGTTCTATCTCTGTGTTCTATCCCAGTGTTATATAACTGTGTTCTATCCCGGTGTTATATAACTGTGTTCTATCTCTGTGTTCTATCTCTGTGTTATATAACTGTGTTCTATCCCGGTGTTATATAACTGTGTTCTATCTCTGTGTTCTATCTCTGTGTTCTATCCCAGTGTTATATAACTGTGTTCTATCCTGGTGTTATATAACTGTGTTCTATCTCTGTGTTCTATCCCAGTGTTATATAACTGTGTTATATCTCTGTGTTCTATCCCAGTGTTATATAACTGTGTTCTATCTCTGTGTTCTATCTCTGTGTTATATAACTGTGTTCTATCCCGGTGTTATATAACTGTGTTCTATCTCTGTGTTCTATCTCTGTGTTCTATCCCAGTGTTATATAACTGTGTTCTATCCCGGTGTTATATAACTGTGTTCTATCCCTGTGTTCTATCCCAGTGTTATATAACTGTGTTCTACCCCTGTATTCTATCTCTGTGTTCTATCCCAGTGTTATATAACTGTGTTCTATCCCGGTGTTATATAACTGTGTTCTATCTCTGTGTTCTATCTCTGTGTTCTATCCCTGTGTTATATTTCTGTTCTATCCCGGTGTTATATAACTGTGTTCTATCCCTGTGTTCTACCCCTGTGTTCTATCCCTGTGTTCTATCCTTGTGTTCTATCCCTGTGTTCTATCCCGGTGTTATATAACTGTGTTCTATCCCTGTGTTCTATCCCTGTGTTCTATCCCTGTGTTATATTTCTGTTCTATCCCGGTGTTATATAACTGTGTTCTATCTCTGTGTTCTACCCCTGTGTTCTATCTCTGTGTTCTATCCCTGTGTTCTATCCCTGTGTTATATCCCTGTGTTATATTTCTGTTCTATCCCGGTGTTATATTTCTGTTCTATCCCAGTGTTATATAACTGTGTTCTATCTCTGTGTTCTATCTCTGTGTTATATAACTGTGTTCTATCCCTGTGTTATATTTCTGTGTTATATAACTGTGTTCTATCTCTGTGTTCTATCCCAGTGTTATATAACTGTGTTCTATCTCTGTGTTCTATCTCTGTGTTCTATCCCTGTGTTCTATCCCTGTGTTCTATCTCTGTGTTATATAACTGTGTTCTATCCCTGTGTTATATTTCTGTTCTATCCCAGTGTTATATAACTGTGTTCTATCTCTGTGTTCTATCTCTGTGTTATATAACTGTGTTCTATCCCTGTGTTATATTTCTGTGTTATATAACTGTGTTCTATCCCTGTGTTATATTTCTGTTCTATCCCGGTGTTATATAACTGTATTCTATCCCTGTGTTCTACCCCTGTGTTCTATCCTTGTGTTCTATCCCTGTGTTATATAACTGTGTTCTATCCCGGTGTTATATAACTGTGTTCTATCCCAGTGTTATATAACTGTGTTCTATCCCGGTGTTATATAACTGTGTTCTATCTCTGTGTTCTATCTCTGTGTTCTATCCCAGTGTTATATAACTGTGTTCTATCCTGGTGTTATATAACTGTGTTCTATCTCTGTGTTCTATCCCAGTGTTATATAACTGTGTTCTATCCTGGTGTTATATAACTGTGTTCTATCTCTGTGTTCTATCCCAGTGTTATATAACTGTGTTCTATCTCTGTGTTATATAACTGTGTTCTATCCCGGTGTTATATAACTGTGTTCTATCTTTGTGTTCTATCTCTGTGTTATATAACTGTGTTCTATCCCTGTGTTATATAACTGTGTTCTATCCCGGTGTTATATAACTGTGTTCTATCTCTGTGTTCTATCTCTGTGTTCTATCCCAGTGTTATATAACTGTGTTCTATCCTGGTGTTATATAACTGTGTTCTATCTCTGTGTTCTATCCCAGTGTTATATAACTGTGTTCTATCTCTGTGTTCTATCCCAGTGTTATATAACTGTGTTCTATCCCGGTGTTATATAACTGTGTTCTCTCTCTGTGTTCTATCTCTGTGTTCTATCCCTGTGTTATATTTCTGTTCTATCCCGGTGTTATATAACTGTGTTCTATCTCTGTGTTCTATCCCTGTGTTCTACCCCTGTGTTCTATCTCTGTGTTATATTTCTGTTCTATCCCAGTGTTATATAACTGTGTTCTATCCCTGTGTTCTACCCCTGTGTTCTATCCCTGTGTTCTATCCCAGTGTTATATAACTGTGTTCTACCCCTGTATTCTATCTCTGTGTTCTATCCCAGTGTTATATAACTGTGTTCTATCCCGGTGTTATATAACTGTGTTCTCTCTCTGTGTTCTATCTCTGTGTTCTATCCCTGTGTTATATTTCTGTTCTATCCCGGTGTTATATAACTGTGTTCTATCTCTGTGTTCTATCCCTGTGTTCTATCTCTGTGTTATATTTCTGTTCTATCCCAGTGTTATATAACTGTGTTCTATCCCTGTGTTCTAGCCCTGTGTTCTATCCCTGTGTTCTATCTCTGTGTTCTATCCCTGTGTTATATTTCTGTTCTATCCCGGTGTTATATAACTGTGTTCTATCCCTGTGTTCTACCCCTGTGTTCTATCCCTGTGTTCTATCCTTGTGTTCTATCCCTGTGTTCTATCCCGGTGTTATATAACTGTGTTCTATCCCTGTGTTCTATCCCTGTGTTCTATCCCTGTGTTATATTTCTGTTCTATCCCGGTGTTATATAACTGTGTTCTATCTCTGTGTTCTACCCCTGTGTTCTATCTCTGTGTTCTATCCCTGTGTTCTATCCCTGTGTTCTATCCCTGTGTTATATTTCTGTTCTATCCCGGTGTTATATAACTGTGTTCTATCTCTGTGTTCTATCCCAGTGTTATATAACTGTGTTCTATCTCTGTGTTCTATCTCTGTGTTCTATCCCTGTGTTCTATCCCTGTGTTCTATCTCTGTGTTATATAACTGTGTTCTATCCCTGTGTTATATTTCTGTTCTATCCCGGTGTTATATAACTGTGTTCTATCCCTGTGTTCTACCCCTGTGTTCTACCCCTGTGTTCTATCCCTGTGTTCTATCCTTGTGTTCTATCCCTGTGTTCTATCCCGGTGTTATATAACTGTGTTCTATCCCTGTTTTCTATCCCTGTGTTCTATCCCTGTGTTATATTTCTGTTCTATCCCGGTGTTATATAACTGTGTTCTATCTCTGTGTTCTACCCCTGTGTTCTATCTCTGTGTTATATTTCTGTTCTATCCCTGTGTTATATTTCTGTTCTATCCCGGTGTTATATAACTGTGTTCTATCCCTGTGTTCTATCTCTGTGTTCTATCTCTGTGTTCTATCCCTGTGTTATATTTCTGTTCTATCCCGGTGTTATATAACTGTGTTCTATCCCTGTGTTCTACCCCTGTGTTCTATCCCTGTGTTCTATCCTTGTGTTCTATCCCTGTGTTCTATCCCGGTGTTATATAACTGTGATCTATCCCTGTGTTCTATCCCTGTGTTTTATTTCTGTTCTATCCCGGTGTTATATAACTGTGTTCTATCTCTGTGTTCTATCTCTGTGTTCTATCCCTGTGTTCTATTTCTGTATTCTATCCCTGTGTTCTATCCCTGTGTTCTATCCTAGTGTCCTAGCCTTGTGTTCTATCACTCTGTTCAATCCTTGTGTTCTATCCTTATGTTCTATCCTTGTGTCCTAGCCTTGTGTTCTATCACTCTGTTCAATCATTGTGTTATATCCCTGTGTTCTATCCTTGTGTCCCAACCTTGTGTTCTATCCTTGTGTTCTATCCTTGTGTTCTATCCTTGTGTTCTAACCTTGTGTTCTATCCTTGTGTTATATCCCTGTGTTCTATCCTAGTGTCCTAGCCTTGTGTTCTATCACTCTGTTCAAACCTTGTGTCCTAGCCGTGTGTTCTATCCCTGTGTTCTATCCTTGTGTCCCAGCCTTGTGTTCTATCCTTGTGTCCCAGCCTTGTGTTCTATCCTTGTGTCCCAGCCTTGTGTTCTATCCTTGTGTCCCTGCCTTGTATTCTATCCTTGTGTCCCAGCTTTGTATTCTATCCTTGTGTCCCAGGTCTTGTGTTCTATCCTTGTGTCCTAGCCTTGTGTTCTATCACTCTGTTCAACCCTTGTGTTCAACCCTTGTGTTCTATCCTTGTGTTCTATCCCTGTGTTCTATCTCTGTGTTCTATCACTGTGTTCTATCCCTGTGTTCTATCCCTGTGTTCTATCCCTGTGTTCTATCCTAGTGTCCTAGCCTTGTATTCTATCCCTGTGTTCTATCCTAGTGTCCTAGCCTTGTGTTCTATCACTCTGTTCAATCCTTGTGTCCTAGCCTTGTGTTCTATCACTCTGTTCAATCCTTGTGTCCTAGCCTTGTGTTATATCCCTGTGTTCTATCCTTGTGTCCTAGCCTTGTGTTCTATCACTCTGTTCATTCCTTGTGTCCTAGCCTTGTGTTATATCCCTGTGTTCTATCCTTGTGTCATACCCTTGTGTTCTATCCCTGTGTTCTATCCTTGTGTCCTAGCCTTGTGTTCTATCACTCTGTTCAATCCTTGTGTTCTATCCTTGTGTTCTATCACTGTGTTCTATCCCTGTATTCTATCCCTGTGTTCTATCCCTGCGTTCTATCCCTGTGTTCTATCACTGTGTTCTATCCTCTTGTTCTATCCCTATGTTCTATCCTAGTGTTCTATCCCTGTGTTCAATCCTTGTGTTCTATCCCTGTGTTCTATCCTTGTGTTCTATCCCTGTGTTCTATCCTTGTGTTCTATCCTAGTGTCCTAGCCTTGTGTTCTATCCCTATGTTCTATCCTTGTGTCCTAGCCTTGTGTTCTATCACTCTGTTCAATCCTTGTGTTCTATCCTTGTGTTCTATCACTGTGTTCTATCCCTGTGTTCTATCCCTGTGTTCTATCCCTGCGTTCTATCCCTGTGTTCTATCACTGTGTTCTATCCTCTTGTTCTATACCTATGTTCTATCCTAGTGTTCTATCCCTGTGTTCAATCCTTGTGTTCTATCCCTGTGTTCTATCCTTGTGTTCTATCCCTGTGTTCTATCCCTGTGTTCTATCCCTGCGTTCTATCCCTGTGTTCTATCACTGTGTTCTATCCTCTTGTTCTATCCCTATGTTCTATCCTAGTGTTCTATCCCTGTGTTCAATCCTTGTGTTCTATCCCTGTGTTCTATCCTTGTGTTCTATCCCTGTGTTCTATCCCTGTGTTCTATCCTTGTGTTCTATCCCTGTATTCTATCCTTGTGTTCTATCCCTGTGTTCTATCCCTGTGTTCTATCCTAGTGTCCTAGCCTTGTGTTCCATCGCTGTGTCATATCCTAATATGCTCTTAAAACGATGATGAACGCAATCAGGGCCTCTTTTCCCAGAACCTTAGTAGTCTTGAGCCATTAGATGCTTTTTTGCCCTTCCGCGTCACTTTCGTCACAAACGATCTCCATTAAACATAGAATCAAGCTGGTTAGGCTACGTGTCTGACTCTAGATAGCTTCATAAGGAAGTTGACTTAAAATACAAAGTTACCTAAAAGAAAATAAATAGTTACACAAGGAACACATCCACAGTGAATAAATATGAACAATAACGAGGAAGAATAACATGGCTATATACAGGGAGTACCAGTACTGAGTCGTGTGATGTTTAACACTGATGTTAAACAGACATTAACATATTGACAATTCTCTATTCATTTCTGACAGTGTGATGTTAAACAGTGATGTTAAACAGTGATGTTAAACAGTGATGTTAAATGTACCTTAACATTTTGACTACTGTCAATTCGTTTGATAAATATAAAAGACCAGTGCTGTGCATACAGGATCTGTTCCAGGTGGATTAATGGGTTTTAACCTATTCCTGGGTGGATTAATGGGTTTTAACCTATTCCTGGGTGGATAAATGGGTTTTAACCTATTCCTGGGTGGATTAATGGGTTTTAACCTATTCCTGGGTGGATTAATGGGTTTTAACCTATTCCTGGGTGGATTGATGGGTTTTAACCTATTCCTGGGTGGATTAATGGGTTTTAACCTATTCCTGGGTGGATTAATGGGTTTTAACCTATTCCTGGGTGGATTGATGGGTTTTAACCTATTCCTGGGTGGATTAATGGGTTTTAACCTATTCCTGGGTGGATTGATGGGTTTTAACCTATTCCTGGGTGGATTGATGGGTTTTAACCTATTCCTGGGTGGATTAATGGGTTTTAACCTATTCCTGGGTAGATTAATGGAGCTTGATCTATTCTTTGTAGTATTCTTGGTGTCCATTGATTGGGTCTCAATGTAGGCTGTTAATGTTGCCAACCTCAAATCAAATCAAATCAAATGTTATTGGTCACATACACATGGTTAGCAGATGTTAATGTGAGTGTAGCGAAATGCTTGTGCTTCTAGTTCTGACAATGCAGTAATAACCAACAAGTAATCTAACAATTTCACAACAACTACCTAATACACACAAGTGTAAAGGAATGAATAAGAATATGTATATATAAATATATGGATGAGTGATGGTACAGAACGGCAAGATGCAGTAGATGGTATAGAGTACAGTATATACATATGAGATGAGTAACAGTCTGATGGCTTGGAGACAGAGGGTATGTAAACAAGATTTGCAGTAGATGGTATAGAGTAACAGTACATACATATGAGATGAGTAATTAGCCTCTCAATGGGTGGCTGGTTAAACAAGATGCAGTAGATGGTATAGAGTACAGTATATACATATGAGATGAGTAATGTATATGTTGGCAGCAGCCTCTCAATGTTAGTGGTGGCTGGTTAACAGTCTGATGGCTTGGAGACAGAGATTTGAGTCAGTATGTTGGCAGCAGCCACTCAATGTTAGTGGTGGCTGGTTAACAGTCTGAAGACATTTGAGTATATAAAGTGGCTGGTTAACAGTTGTTTAAAGATTTGACTATGTTGGCAGCAGCCTTTATTAGATGGTGGCTATTAAGTCTGATGGCTTGAGAGTTGAGTCAGTGTGTTGGCAGCAGCCTCTCAATGTTAGTGATGGCTGGTTAACAGTCTGATGGCTTGGAGACAGAGATTTGAGTCAGTATGTTGGCAGCAGCCTCTCAATGTTAGTGATGGCTGGTTAACAGTCTGATGGCTTGGAGACAGAGATTTGAGTCAGTATGTTGGCAGCAGCCTCTCAATGTTAGTGGTGGCTGTTAGTCTGATGGCTTGGCTGAGTTAACAGTCTGA
Organism: Oncorhynchus nerka; assembly: GCF_034236695.1. NCBI lineage: Eukaryota > Metazoa > Chordata > Actinopteri > Salmoniformes > Salmonidae > Oncorhynchus > Oncorhynchus nerka. Next base: position 104,916,176 of record NC_088408.1, on the reverse strand, counting down.
GTGGCTTGGAGAGCCTCTCAGACAGATTTGACAGTCAGTATGTTGGCAGCAGCCTCTCAATGTTAGTGGTGGCTGGTTAACAGTCTGATGGCTTGGAGACAGAGATTTGAGTCAGTATGTTGGCAGCAGCCTCTCAATGTTAGTGATGGCTGGTTAACAGTCTGATGGCTTGGAGACAGAGATTTGAGTCAGTGTGTTGGCAGCAGCCTCTCAATGTTAGTGATGGCTGGTTAACAGTCTGATGGCTTGGAGACAGAGATTTGAGTCAGTATGTGGCTGGTTAACAGCAGACCTCTCAATGTTAGTGATGGCTGGTTAACAGTCTGATGGCTTGGAGACAGAGATTTGAGTCAGTGTGTTGGCAGCAGCCACTCAATGTTAGTGGTGGCTGTTTAACAGTCTGATGGCTTGGAGACAGAGATTTGAGTCAGTGTGTTGGCAGCAGCCTCTCAATGTTAGTGGTGGCTGGTTAACAGTCTGATGGCTTGGAGACAGAGATTTGAGTCAGTGTGTTGGCAGCAGCCACTCAATGTTAGTGATGGCTGGTTAACAGTCTGATGGCTTGGAGACAGAGATTTGAGTCAGTGTGTTGGCAGCAGCCTCTCAATGTTAGTGGTGGCTGGTTAACAGTCTGATGGCTTGGAGACAGAGATTTGAGTCAGTGTGTTGGCAGCAGCCACTCAATGTTAGTGATGGCTGTTTAACAGTCTGATTGGAGTTGGCTTGGAGACAGAGATTTGAGTCAGTATGTTGCAGCAGCCTCTCAATGTTAGTGGTGGCTGTTTAGTCTGATGGCTTGGGCAGAGAGATTTGAGTCAGTATGTTGGCAGCAGCCTCTCAATGTTACAGTCTGATGGCTTGGAGACAGAGATTTGAGTCAGTATGTTGGCAGCATCCTCTCAATGTCAGTGTGTTGGCAGCAGCCTCTCTATGTTAGTGATGGCTGTTTAACAGTCTGATGGCCTTGAGATAGAAGCTGTTTTTCAGTCTCTCGGTCCCAGCTTTGATGCACCTGTACTGACCTCGCCTCTCATGTTAGTTCTGGATGATAGCGCCTCTATGTTAGTGGTGGGGTGAACAGGCAGTGGCTCAGGTGGTTGATGTCCTTGATGATCTTTATGGCCTTCCTGTAACATCGGGTGGTGTAGGTGTCCTGGAGGGCAGGTAGTTTGCCCCCGGTGATGCGTTGTGCAGACCTCACTACCCACTGGTGAGCCTTACGGTTGTGGATGGTGCAGTTGACGTACCATGCAGTGATACAGCCTGACAGGATGTTCTCGATTGTGCATCGGTAGGCCTGATCACCGACAACGATGAGACAGCCTATAGGGAGGAGGTCAGAGACCTGACCGGGTGGTACCAGGACAACAACCTCTCTCTCAACGAGATCAAGACTATGGAGATTATTGTTGACTACAGGAAAAAGAGGACCGAGCACACCCCCATTCTCATCACCGGGGCTGTAGTGGAGCAGGTTGAGAGCTTCAAGTTCATTGCTGTCCACATCACCAACAAACCATCATGGTCCAAACACACCAAGACAGTCATGAAGAGGTCACGACAAAATCTCTTCCCCCTCATTAGACTGAAAAGCTTTGGCATGGGTCCTCAGATCCTCATAAGGTTCTACAGCTGCACCATCGAGAGCATCCTGACGGGTTGCATCACTACCTGGTACGGCAACTGCTCTTCCTCTGACCCGGAAGGCACCAAAGAGGGTAATGCGTACGGCCCAGTACATCACTGGGGCCAAGCTTCCTGCCATCCAGGACCTCTATACCAGGCGGTGTCAGAGGAAGGCCCAGTACATCACTGGGGCCAAGCCTCCTGTCATCCAGGACCTCTATACCAGGCGGTGTCAGAGGAAGGCCCTAAACATTGTCAAAGACTCCAGCCACCCTAGTCATAGACTGTTCTCTCTGCTACCGCACGGCAAGCGGTACCGGAGTGCCAAGTCTTGGACAAAAAGGCTTCTCAACAGTTTTTACCCCCAAGCAATAAGACTCCTGAACATCTAATCAAATGGCTACCCAGACTATTTGCATTGTCCCCCCCCCCCTCTACACTGCTGCTACTCTCTGTTATTATCTATGCATAGTCACTTTAATAACTCTACCAACATGTACATATTACCACAATTACCTCGACCTACCAGTGCCCCCGCACATTGACCCCTGTATGTAGCCTCGCTATTGTTATTTTACTGCTGCTCTTTAAATATTTCTTACTTTTATTTCTTACTTTTTTTGAGGTATTTTCGTAAAACTGCATTGTTGGTTAAAAGGGCTTATAAGTAAGCATTTCACTGTAAGGTCAAATAATGACAAATATAGTTTGAATTGATTTGATTTGAATCTCACTAAAAGTAACAGCCTGTCTTGAAAAAGCCAAACCTTGACCAGGAAAAAGTCAAAAACTATCGGCCTATATCTTAGCTCCCATTCCTCACAAAAGCTGTTGGCATCAGGCTCTGCATCTGTCCTCATGCTCCTAGACCTTGTGCTGCTTTTGACATCATCGATCACCACATTCTTTTGGTGTCCCTCAAGGTTCCATTTTAGTACCAATATTGTTTTCACTATATATTCTACCTCTTGGTGATGTCATTCGGGAAACAATGTCAACTTTCACTGCTATTCGGACAACACACATTCCAATGAAACATGGTGAATCCCCAAAATTGCCTACCCTGGAAGCCTGTGTTTCAGACATAAGGAAGTGGAAAGCGGCAAATGTTTTACTTTTAAACTCGGACAAAACAGAGATGCTAGTTCTAGGTCCCAAGAAACAAAGAGATCTGCTATTGGATCTGACAATTCTTGATGGTTGTACAGTCGTCTCAAATAAAACTGACAAGGACCTCGGCGTTACTCTGGACCCTGATCTCTCTTTTGACAAACATATTAGGAATATTTCAAAGGACAGCTTTATTCCATCTTCGTAACATTGCAAAAATCTGAAACTTTCTGTCCAAAAATGATGCAGAAAAATGTATCCATGCTTTTGTCACTTCTATATAACACTACTGCAATGCTCTACTTTCTGGCTACCCAGATAAAGCACTAAATAAACTTCAGTTAGTGCTAAATACGGCTGCTAGAATCTTGATTAGAACCAACAAATTTGATCATATTACCCCAGTGCTAGCCTCTCTACACTGACTTCCTGTTAAGGCTAGGGCTGATTTCAAGGTTTTACTGCTAACCTACAAAGCATTACATGGGCTTGCTCCTACCTATCTTTCCGATTTGGTCCTGCCGTACATACCTACACGTACACTACGGTCACAAGTCGCAGGCCTCCTAATTTAATTTCTAAGCAAACAGCTGGAGGCAGGGCTTTCTCCTATATAGCTCAATTTTTATGAAATGATCTGCCTATCTATGTGAGATTTACTATCCGTAGTATTTATATCAGCCCTCCAATTACAATGAAGAGCATGACATGCCACTCTGTTCTGGGCCAGCTGTAGTGGTCTGTTGATATCACTCCAGTGGTGTTGGGGCTGTGCTTTGTCAAAGTGGATTACATTTACATTTAATGGGGTTATATCCTGCCTGGTTGGCCCTGTTCAGGGGTATCGTTGGACAGGGCCACAGAGGCCCCCAACTTCCCCTCTCAGACTCCAGTATCTAATAGTCCATGTGGCGGGGTTCTAGGGTCAGTCTGTTGTATCTGCTGTAATTCTCCTGTCTTATCTGGTGTCCTGTATGAATTACAAACTTCTTTGGGGTCAGTGTCCCTCCCACGGGACGGTTGAGCTAACGTAGGCTAATGCAATTACCATGAGGGTGTAAGTAACAAGAACATTTTCCAGGACATAGACATATCTGATATTGGCAGAAAGCTTAAATTATTGTTATTCTAACTGCACTGTCCAATGTACAGTTGCTTGTTTGAGGAAAGTGCACAATTTTTGAACATGAAAAGTTATTAATAAACAAATTAGGTACATTTGTAACCCAAATGCAATGGTTCATTGGATCAGTCTAAAACTTTGCACGTACACTGATGCCATCTAGTGGACAAAATCTAACTTGCACCTGGGCTGGACTAATACATTATGGCCTTTCTCTTGCATTTCAAAGATGATGGTCCAAAACCCCCACAAAAGAACGGTTATTTTCTTCTTTGTATTATCTTTCACCAGATCTATTGTATTATATTCTACTACATTCCTTTCACATTTCTTTAAACTTCAAAGTGTTTCCTTTCAAATGGTACCAAGAATATGCATATCCTTGCTTCTGGTCCTGAGCTACAGGCAGTTAGATTTAGACCCTTTCTTAACATTTTTGCCCAAAATGACATGTCCAAATCTAACTGCCCGTAGCTCAGGACCTGAAGCAAAGACATGAATATTATTTATACCATTTGAAAGGAAACAGCAGGGGTTCAAACTTTAGAACCCATTTCCTACATTTGAATATAAAAATGTATTTTCTCAAACAAAACTATGCTAAATATTATCTCTGGGACACTCAGGATGACAAATCAGAGCAAGATTACTGAATGTAAGTACATTATTTACCTTCAGAGGTGAATGTGTCAAACCAGTTGCCGTGATACGTTGTTTGTTGTTGTGCACTCTCCTCAAACAACAGCATAGTATTTTTTTTACTGTAATAGCTACTGTAAATTGGACAGAGCAGTTAGATTAAGAAGAAGTTAAGCTTTCTGCCCATATAAGACATGTCTATGTCCTGAGAAATGTTCCTGTTACTTACAATATAATGCTAATTCCATTAGCACATGTTAGCTCAACCGTCCCGAGGGTGGGACACCGGTCCCATAGAGGTTTTTAAGACTGGAGGAGATTAATGCAGATATGATGGTTTCAGTGGCAGGACAGGAGAGGGAGGACCTGCAATATTGCTGCAATGTTGCAGAGATGGAAGAATGAGAATTTGGCAGTCTGTCTGATGGTCAAATGAGAGGGTGGAGTCCAGGATGATGCCAAGGTTGCGTGCATGGAGGGAGGGAGAGACACTGGTGTCGTCAATGGTGAGGTTGCCAGCTTTGGCACCCTTTTATTGAGCTGAATTAAGTTTTGTTGCATCCACGTTTTTATTGCAGAGAGCCAGGATTCAATGTGGGTCTTTTTTTAAATGTTAATTTATTTAACTAGGCAAGTCAGTTAACTGTCAGAGTTGGCTTTAAGAGGGTTTGTGAGGTAGTTGTATTATTATTATTATATTATTATTATTATATCATTGTAGTGTAGACACATAAACAATAAGTCTGTTATCCATGAAAATAGATATTAAATAACGCTGAAACTAGACACTTCCATATAGTTATATTGATGGATCTTATTATTATTATGTTGTTAATGTCGTATTTGCCCATCTGCAGCAGTAATTGATAATCGTTGTATGTTAGTCAACAACGATAATGAGTAGTTCATATGGATCTGATGTGGCACTTCTTTTTCAAATCGGACATTTTATTTTGGAGATATACACTTTAACTATGCCACTTTGAGAGCCTGAAAAACAGCTTCTATCTCAAGGCCATCAGACTGTTAAACAGCCACCACTAACATTGAGTGGCTGCTGCCAACACACTGACTCAACTCCAGCCACTTTAATAATGGGAATTGTACTACTACTACTACTAATTGAACTATGCCACTTTGTCTACATACTCATCTCATATGTATATACTGTACTCGATACCATCTACTGTATGCTGCTCTGTACCATCACTCACTCATATATCCTTATGTACATATTCTTTATCCCCTTACACTGTGTATAAGACAGTAGTTTTAGAATTGTTAGTTAGATTACTTGTTAGATATTACTACACTGTCGGAACTAGAAGCACAAGCATTTCGCTACACTCACATTAACATCTGCTAACCATGTGTATGTGACCAATAAAATTTGATTTTGATTTTGATTTGATATAATTGGTTTATACTTCTGAGCTACGTTGCACCATCAAAATATGAAATAGAATGTTGTCCTGGCTTAACATACATTACCAGTCAAAGGTCAAGAGTTTGGACACACCTACTCATTCAAGGGTTTTTTCTTTACTTTTACCATTTTCTATATATTAACATTGAAGATATCAAAACTATGAAATAACACATGTAGTAACTAAAAAGGTAATGAAGAAATCAAATATATTTTATATTTCAGATTCTTCAAAAGTAGCCACCCTTTACCTTGATGACAGCTTTGCACACTCTTGGCATTCTCTCAACCAGCTTCATGAGGTAGCCACCTGGAATTAATTTCAATTAATATATGCCTTGTTAAAAGTTTATTTGTGGAATTTCACTATATTCTATACACTGTAAAATGTAGAAAATAGTAAAAAAAAAGAAAGCAAAACACTTGACTGGTACTGTATATATACACTGTATGTGCACTATATATACAAAATAATCTAGACACCCCTTCAAATTAGCTACCTGCCCCAATGCATAGTGCCAACTGTAAAGTTTGGTGGAGGATGAATAATGGTCTGGGGCTGATTGTCATGGTTGGGCCCCTTAGTTCCAGTGAAAGGAAATCTCAATGCTACAGCATACAATGACATTGTAGATTATTCTGTGCTTCCAACTTTGTGGCAACAGTTTGGGGAAGGACCTTTCCTCTTTCAGCATGACAAGCCCCCATGCACAAAGTGAGGTCCATCAGTGTGGAAGAACTTGACTGGTCTGCACAGAACCCTGACCTCAACCCCATCAAACACCTTTAGGTTGAATTGGAACACCTACAGCGAGCCAGGCCTAATTGCCCAACATCAGTGCCCGACCTAATGAATGCTCTTGTGGATGAATGGAAATAATTCCCCTCAGCAGCGGTCCAACATCTAATGGAAATCCTTCCCAAACCATCAGCTTGCTTTTATGAAAATTGTGTTCAACAATGCCAATAATGCTTTCAATTTGACTTTTGCTTTCAAAAGCAGCTAAAAACATAAGATTAAACTTCATAGCCACTGAATTATAACGTGCATGATAAGGAAATACTACACACACTAGAATGCCCTTTAAGCCAATCAAAATGATTATTCAACAATGCATGGTATGAATATGAAATAGCCTAAACAGGATATGAACATTTAATTTGAACTTGTTCTCAACTAGCCTACCAGGTTAAATAAAGGTGAAAAAGTACAAATCCAGCCAGACAATTGATATATATATCGTTTCTCAACTAAACCATTTGCAATATGCCTACACACACTCAACCTGCTAGGTGACTGGATGACCCACCTGCTAGGTGACTGGATGACCCACCTGCTAGGTGACTGGATGACCCACCTGCTAGGTGACTGGATGACCCACCTGCTAGGTGACTGGATGACCCACCTGCTAGGTGACTGGATGACCAACCTGCTAGGTGACTGGATGACCCACCTGCTAGGTGACTGGATGACCCACCTGCTAGGTGACTGGATGACCCACCTGCTAGGTGACTGGATGACCCACCTGCTAGGTGACTGGATGACCCACCTGCTAGGTGACGGGATGACACACCTGCTAGGTGACGGGATGACCCACCTGCTAGGTGACGGGATGACCCACCTGCTAGGTGACGGGATGACCCACCTGCTAGGTGACTGGATGACCCATCTGTAGTGTTCTGTGGATGACCCAACTGTAGTGTTGTGTGGATGACCCACCTGCTAGGTGACTGGATGACCCACCTGCTAGGTGACTGGATGACCCACCTGCTAGGTGACTGTTTGACCCACCTGCTAGGTGACTGGATGACCCATCTGTAGTGTTGTGTGGATGACCCAACTGTAGTGTTGTGTGGATGACCCAACTGTAGTGTTGTGTGGATGACCCACCTCCTGTGTTGTGTGGATGACCCAACTGTAGTGTTGTGTGGATGACCCAACTGTAGTGTTGTGTGGATGACCCAACTGTAGTGTTGTGTGGATGACCCAACTGTAGTGTTGTGTGGATGACCCAACTGTAGTGTTGTGTGGATGACCCAACTGTAGTGTTGTGTGGATGACATAACTGCAGTGTTGTGTGGATGACCCAACTGTAGTGTTGTGTGGATGACCCACCTGCAGTGTTGTGTGGATGACCCAACTGTAGTGTTGTGTGGATGACCCACCTGCAGTGTTGTGTGGATGACCCAACTGTAGTGTTGTGTGGATGACCCAACTGTAGTGTTGTGTGGATGACCCAACTGTAGTGTTGTGTGGATGACCCACCTGCAGTGTTGTGTGAATGACCCAACTGTAGTGTTGTGTGGATGACCCAACTGTAGTGTTGTGTGGATGACCCAACTCCAGTGTTGTGTGGATGACCCAACTGTAGTGTTGTGTGGATGACCCAACTGTAGTGTTGTGTGGATGACCCAACTCCAGTGTTGTGTGGATGACCCAACTGTAGTGTTGTGTGGATGACCCAACTGTAGTGTTGTGTGGATGACCCAACTGTAGTGTTGTGTGGATGACCCAACTGTAGTGTTGTGTGGATGACCCAACTGTAGTGTTGTGTGGATGACCCACCTGCAGTGTTGTGTGAATGACCCAACTGTAGTGTTGTGTGGATGACCCAACTGTAGTGTTGTGTGGATGACCCAACTGTAGTGTTGTGTGGATGACCCAACTGTAGTGTTGTGTGGATGACCCAACTCCAGTGTTGTGTGGATGACCCAACTGTAGTGTTGTGTGGATGACCCACCTCCTGTGTTGTGTGGATGACCCACCTGCAGTGTTGTGTGGATGACCCACCTGCAGTGTTGTGTGAATGACCCAACTGTAGTGTTGTGTGGATGACCCAACTGTAGTGTTGTGTGGATGACCCAACTGTAGTGTTGTGTGGATGACCCAACTGTAGTGTTGTGTGGACCAACTGCAGTGTTGTGTGGATGACCCAACTCCTGTGTTGTGTGGATGACCCAACTGTAGTGTTGTGTGGATGACCCACTTGCAGTGTTGTGTGGATGACCCAACTGTAGTGTTGTGTGGATGACCCAACTGTAGTGTTGTGTGGACCAACTGCAATGTTGTGTGGATGACCCAACTGTAGTGTTGTGTGGATGACCCACCTCCTGTGTTGTGTGGATGACCCAACTGTAGTGTTGTGTGGATGACCCAACTGTAGTGTTGTGTGGATGACCCAACTGTAGTGTTGTGTGGATGACCCACCTGCAGTGTTGTGTGAATGACCCAACTGTAGTGTTGTGTGGATGACCCAACTGTAGTGTTGTGTGGATGACCCAACTGTAGTGTTGTGTGGATGACCCACCTCCTGTGTTGTGTGGATGACCCAACTGTAGTGTTGTGTGGATGACCCACCTGCAGTGTTATGTGAATGACCCAACTGTAGTGTTGTGTGGATGACCCAACTGTAGTGTTGTGTGAATGACCCAACTGTAGTGTTGTGTGGATGACCCAACTGTAGTGTTGTGTGGATGACCCACCTGCAGTGTTGTGTGGATGACCCAACTGTAGTGTTGTGTGGATGACCCACCTCCTGTGTTGTGTGGATGACCCAACTGTAGTGTTGTGTGGATGACCCAACTGTAGTGTTGTGTGGATGACCCAACTGTAGTGTTGTGTGGATGACCCAACTGTAGTGTTGTGTGGATGACCCATCTGTAGTGTTGTGTGAATGACCCATCTGTAGTGTTGTGTGGATGACCCAACTGTAGTGTTGTGTGGATGACCCAACTGTAGTGTTGTGTGGATGACCCACCTCCTGTGTTGTGTGGATGACCCAACTGTAGTGTTGTGTGGATGACCCAACTGTAGTGTTGTGTGGATGACCCAACTGCAGTGTTGTGTGGATGACCCAACTGTAGTGTTGTGTGGATGACCCAACTGTAGTGTTGTGTGGATGACCCAACTGCAGTGTTGTGTGGATGACCCAACTGTAGTGTTGTGTGGATGACCCAACTGCAGTGTTGTGTGGATGACCCAACTGCTGGGGTGTATTGATTTGGTTTTTAATTTGATTTGTTTGTAGTTGGTTTGTTGATGCTGGGATGTTGAAATATGACCTAGTGAGTGGGTTGATTGTGGGTTAATTCTCTCGCCAAAACCAGAAGGTCAACGTGATCCGTCAAACTCATGAATGAGGACTATCGCATCTGTCATAAGTCTATCAGTGCTGAGTGGAATTAGGCCTGCTTTTCAATGGACAAATGGGAAAGGCGTTGTGGCTAACCAAAAACTGAGTAAAAAGCTGACGTTTCTAATTATCCATTCAGGTTAAATAGAAGTAGCTATCATAATTACATATTATCTCAGTTATTAACAATTGTAAATAATTTTAATTAGCATATTACCCCATATATGCTTACATAACATTGGCTAATTTAGCTAGCCATTTAGCAAGCTATTTCACTGTGCTGTGTGTGGTAGCAGATATGTTAGATTTTGTTAAAGTTTGGTATGTCAATTGTTTCATGTAAACTAGGTTTCTCTTTCTCTTTGGCTAGGTAGACCAGCTACAGATGTTACTTAGCTAGGCCTATTCCCTGTCTCTGAGTTGTAATGTAATATGGTTGGTAGCTAGACTGAGGTGAAGTTGGAATTATATTCACAGATTCAGACATTCAACAGACATTCGCCAAAAGTCAATTAAAAATTCACCGTTTGTCACTGAATCCTCAAACTAGATATTATTTATTCTATAAATGTCTAGTATACTTTTACAACCTTTGTTTTGAGTCGAAATTCCAGTTATGACTTGATAGAAATACATAAAAATCTATAAAATGCCATTTGAAGCGATATAAATCAATAACTAATGAACTGTTTGTCACAGAAACACAAAACTAGGTATGATTTATTCTAGGAATGTCTGGCATACTTTTATAACCTTCGTTTTGAGGAGAAATTCCAGTTTTGATTTGATATAAATACATAACATCAATAAAATGCCATTTGAAGCGATGTAAATCAGTAACGTTTTCACTAATTATGACATAATTGTCAAACTAGGTATTATTTATTCTATAAATGTCGAGTAATACTTTTAAAACCTGTCTTTAACCTTTCCGTCTCTGTCCAGTGTCTGTGTTCTTTTGCCCATCTTCATATTTTATTTGTATGGGCCAGTCTGAGATATGGCTTTTTCTTTGCAATTCTGCCTAGAAGGCCAGCATCCTGGAGTTGCCTCTTCCCTGCTGACGTTGAGACTGGTGTTTTGCAGGTACTATTTAATGAAGCTGCCTGTTGGGGACTTGTGAGGTGTCTGTTTCTCAAACTAGACACTCTAATGTACTTGTCCTCTTGCTCAGTTGTGCACCGGGGCCTCCTACTCCTCTTTCTATTCTGGTTAGGGCCAGTTTGCTCTGTTCTGTACAGGGAGTAGTACACAGCGTTGTACGAGATCTTCAGTTTCTTGGCAATTTCTTGCATGGAATAGCCTTCATTTCTCAGAACAAGAATAGACTGACAAATTTCAGAAAAAAAGCTTTTTGTTTCTGGCCATTTTGAGCCTGTAATCGAACCCACAAATGCTGATGCTCCAGATACTCAACTAGTCTAAAGAAGGACAGTTTTCGTTTCTGATAATGGGCCACTGTACGACCTATGTAGATATTTCATAAAAAATCTGTCGTTTCCAGCTACAATAGTAATGTACAACATTAACAATGTCTACACTGTATTTCTGATCAATTTGATGTTATTTAATGGATGAAAAAAATGCTTTTCTTTCAAAAACAAGGACATTTCTAAGTGACCCCAAACTTTTGAACAGTACTGTATGTCATTCTTAGTCTTCCTGTGGGAATGCCCATGTTGATCCTCCTGGTTGTCTTGGTCCTCTTGATCCATCCACTTGTCTTCTTTGTTATTCAGGCCTGACCCCTACATCCCGTAGTTTTTTCTTGTAATCTAATTTAATATGACTGAAGATGCAGAAGTTTATGCCAGGCCCCTTCTAATAGGGTATAACAGACTCGTTAGAACTTTGAAAAAACACCCTCTAAACAGACTACATGCCCTCTATCAAGTCAAAACGGGAACTTCTCTTCAAAACGAAGGTTGTAAAAGTATGCTAGAAATTTATAGAATAAATCATACCTAGTTTGATGTTTCTGTGACAAACAGTGAATTAGTTATTGATTTATATCGCTTTAAATGGCATTTTATAGATTTTATGTATTTCTATCAAGTCAAAACTGGAATTTCTATTCAAAGCAGAAGGTGGTAAAAGTATGCTAGACAATTCTAGAATAATGAATAGTTATGATTCTGTGACAAACTGTGCATTTTTCATTGATTTTTACATTTTTAAATGGCTTTTGGCCATTTCTGATGAATGTCTGTTGAATGTCTGTTGAATGTCTGATGAATGTCTGTTGAATGTCTGATGAATGTCTGATGAATGTCTGATGAATGTCTGATGAATGTCTGATGAATGTCTGTTGAATGTCTGATGAATGTTTGAATCTGTGAATATAAAACCAACTTTACCTCAGTGCTAGCTAGCTAGACCAGCTAGAGATATTACTTAGCTAGGCCTATTCCCTGTCTCTGAGTCCACGAAAAATGGTTGCTAGCTAGCTAGTTGGCAAGGTTATCATTATTGCTTTTATGGTGTTTCAGTTGCTGTATGATTTGTAACCTAATTGTACCTATGAGTTAGCTAGCTAGTCTCAGTCTGGGTGCAGACACAGTTACTTTAGGTAGCTATCGCTAGCTAGTCTCAGTCTGGGTGCAGACACAGTCACTTTAGGTGGCTAAAGTTAGCTAGTCTCAGTCTGGGTGCAGACACAGTTATTATAGGTAGCTATCGCTAGCTAGTCTCAGTCTGGGTGCAGACACAGTCACTTTAGGTGGTTAAAGTTAGCTAGTCTCAGTCTGGGTGCAGACACAGTCACTTTAGGTAGCTATCGCTAGCTAGCTAGCTACATATTGATATGAAAGGAGTGTCTCAAATGTTCATCCAAGTTTAGGCAATCCATTTTGACTCTCCGCTTAAATGTTTTCGTCTTTGTCCCCCAGATAGTAAAGGCGGCATGGCCCTGGGGGTGTTTCTCCTACCACCAGTGCAGGTACAGTCCATCAGAAAGTATTCATACCCCTTGACTAATTTCACATTTTGTTGTGTTACTGCCTGAATTCCAAATGGAATGAATATTTTGTTTCTCACCAATCTACACATAATACCCCATAATTACAAAATAAAAACATGTATGCGTTTATTTTTTTTTGTGAATAATTTTTTTTGAAAATGAAATAGAGAAATAAGCATCTACATCAGTATTCACACTCCTGAGTCAATACTTCTGGGTAACTCTAAGAGCTTTCCACCCCTAGATTGTACAACATTTGCACATTATTACCAAGTCAAGACCGGGACGGGGACGAGGGTTCCGAGACAGAGTCAAGACCGAGACCAGAAAAATGTGTGTCCAATTCAAGACCATGTTAGTAATTGTGTCAAATCAGCACCATTAATAAAAGTAGAACGTGTATTTCTATGTTCATATTTCAGAACAACATGTGGATTCTGCAGACATTCAGAATGGTGATCCACCCTATAAATTGTCAACTAACCCAAACGCGTGTATAAATGATTAAAAAAATACTAAATATGTTACATCTTTTCCCTACCAGTAAAATCAAGAACATTCTGTAACACTTTACTTGATATCCAGTGTCATAACGCTGTCATGTTACAGAAAATTCTTACAAGCAACAAAGTTATGGGATATTTTTTTAAGATGCAGTATTTTACTTTTTGCACAACTGACCAAATTCACACAAATGTCTGTAATAGATCTGTCATTCTCATTAAAAGCCAGTCTAAGAAGAGGTAGATCGGTTCTATGTGCACTATTTCTATGCTTCCCGTTCTTAATTTTTTTGTTGCTTTTTCCATCTTTTACTCTGGGTTTTGTAAACCAGCTTCAAACAGCTGGAAATACTATATTTTTGGTTTTCGAAAATATATTTCACAGTGGTTTAGATCGTACAATGATTCTCAAAACTATTCTTGCTTGTTTTGTCATAGAAACTGAAATTAACTATTAGAGTTTTTGCCACCAGGAAATGGCGATTTCTGCATGGTTCACCTTTAAACGAAAGCAAAGGACAGTAGGTAACTAAGGTTACGAGAAAGGAAGGAAGCCCATGTTTCAATAGTCAATAAAATATTAATATGTCATGAAAGGAGTGTGGATGCACACGGTTCCTCTCTGACATGCTCACGGTTCCTCCATAATCTCTGGCATGATCACGGTTCCTCCATAATCTCTGGCATGCTCACGGTTCCTCCATAATCTCTGGCATGCTCACGGTTCCTCCATAATCTCTGGCATGCTCACGGTTCCTCCATAATCTCTTTCATGCACATGGTTCCTCCATAATCTCTGACATGCTCACGGTTCCTCCATAATCTCTGGCATGATCACGGTTCCTCCATAATCTCTGGCATGCTCACGGTTCCTCCATAATCTCTGACATGCTCACGGTTCCTCCATAATCTCTGGCATGATCACGGTTCCTCCATAATCTCTTTCATGCACATGGTTCCTCCATAATCTCTGACATGTTCACGGTTCCTCCATAATCTCTTTCATACACACGGTTCCTCCATAATCTCTGGCATGATCACGGTTCCTCCATAATCTCTTTCATGCACATGGTTCCTCCATAATCTCTGACATGTTCACGGTTCCTCCATAATCTCTTTCATACACACGGTTCCTCCATAATCTCTGACATGCTCACGGTTCCTCCATAATCTCTGACATGCTCACGGTTCCTCCATAATCTCTTTCATACACACGGTTCCTCCATAATCTCTGGCATGCTCACGGTTCCTCCATAATCTCTGGCATGATCACGGTTCCTCCATAATCTCTGGCATGATCACGGTTCCTCCATAATCTATTTCATGCACATGGTTCCTCCATAATCTCTGACATGCTCACGGTTCCTCCATAATCTCTGGCATGCTCACGGTTCCTCCATAATCTCTGACATGCTCACGGTTCCTCCATAATCTCTGACATGCTCACGGTTCCTCCATAATCTCTGGCATGCTCACGGTTCCTCCAAAATCTCTGGCATGCTCACGGTTCCTCCATAATCTCTTACATACTCACGGTTCCTCCATAATCTCTGGCATGCTCACGGTTCCTCCATAATCTCTTACATACTCACGGTTCCTCCATAATCTCTGGCATGCTCACGGTTCCTCCATAATCTCTGACATGCTCACGGTTCCTCCATAATCTCTGACATGCTCACGGTTCCTCCATAATCTCTGGCATGATCACGGTTCCTCCATAATCTCTGACATGCTCACGGTTCCTCCATAATCTCTGACATGCTCGCGCTTCCTGCCTGTAGCTTTGAGGTCGATGGAGTTGAGCAGTGACTAGTGTGGACAGACTGTAGCTTCGATGTCGATGGAGTTGAGCTGTGACTAGTGTGGACAGACTGTAGCTTCGATGTCGATGGAGTTGAGCAGTGACTAGTGTGGACAGACTGTAGCTTCGACGTCAATGGAGTTGAGCTGTGACTAGTGTGGACAGACTGTAGCTTCGATGTCGATGGAGTTGAGCTGTGACTAGTGTGGACAGACTGTAGCTTCGACGTCGATGGAGTTGAGCAGTGACTAGTGTGGACGGCGGGTAGCTTCGTTGTCGATGGAGTTGAGCTGTGACTAGTGTGGACGGCGGGTAGCTTCGTTGTCGATGGAGTTGAGCTGTGACTAGTGTGGACGGCGGGTAGCTTCGATGTCGATGGAGTTGAGCTGTGACTAGTGTGGACAGACTGTAGCTTCGACGTCGATGGAGTTGAGCTGTGACTAGTGTGGACAGACTGTAGCTTCGACGTCGATGGAGTTGAGCTGTGACTAGTGTGGACAGACTGTAGCTTCGACGTCGATGGAGTTGAGCTGTGACTAGTGTGGACAGACTGTAGCTTCGACGTCGATGGAGTTGAGCAGTGACTAGTTTGGACGGCGGGTAGCTTCGATGTCGATGGAGTTGAGCAGTGACTAGTGTGGACAGACTGTAGCTTCGATGTCGATGGAGTTGAGCAGTGACTAGTGTGGACAGACTGTAGCTTCGACGTCAATGGAGTTGAGCAGTGACTAGTGTGGACAGACTGTAGCTTCGTTGTCGATGGAGTTGAGCAGTGACTAGTGTGGACAGACTGTAGCTTCGACGTCGATGGAGTTGAGCTGTGACTAGTGTGGGCAGATGACATAGCAGGCCATCGAGGAGAATGATGACACCTTATGAAAGACGTTTACCTGTTGCCTTTTGAAGAGGCAGTAGGTATGTCTGAAAGATGTTTACCTGTTGCCTTTTGAGAGAAACAACGACCGGGTGAAACAACTGCACTATATAGGGGACTGAGTGGCGCAGCAGTCTAAGGCAACGCATCGCAGTGCTAGAGGAGTCAATATAGACCCGGGTTCGATCCCGGGCTGTATCACTCATATCTCCCTCACTAGCTTTAAGCACCAGCTCACAGATCACTGCACCTACACATAGCCCATCCAACTACCCCATACTGTTCTTTATTTGGCTCCTCTCTACCCCAGTATCTCTACTTGCACACTCATCTTCTGCACATCCATCACTCCAGTGTTTAATTGCTATATTGTAATTATTTAGCCACCATGGCCTATTTATTGCCTTACCTCCATTATCCTACCTCATTTGCACACAATGTATATAGACTATTTCTACTGTGTTGTTGACTGTACTCTTGTTTATTTCATGTGTAACTCTGTGTTGTTGTTTTTGTCGCACTGCTTTGTTTTATCTTGGCCAGGTCGCAGTTGTAAATGAGAACTTGTTCTCAACTAGCCTACCTGGTTAAATAAAGGTGTTCTCAACTGGCCTACCTGGTTAAATAAAGGTGTTCTCAACTAGCCTACCTGGTTAAATAAAGGTGTTCTCAACTAGCCTACCTGGTTAAATAAAGGTGTTCTCAACTAGCCTACCTGGTTAAATAAAGGTGTTCTCAACTGGCCTACCTGGTTAAATAAAGGTGTTCTCAACTAGCCTACCTGGTTAAATAAAGGTGTTCTCAACTAGCCTACCTGGTTAAATAAAGGTGTTCTCAACTGGCCTACCTGGTTAAATAAAGGTGTTCTCAACTGGCCTACCTGGTTAAATAAAGGTGTTCTCAACTAGCCTACCTGGTTAAATAAAGGTGAATATATATTAAAACCACATCCAGCGGTGAGGCCGGGGTAGGCTGTCACTGTAAATAATAATTCGTTCTTTAACTGACTTGCCTAGTTAAATAAAGGTTCATTTAAAATTACAAATACTGTTACTATTTGATGCACACACTACTTCACAATATCACATTGGAACTATACTGTTAAAATAACTAACCAAAATATATTTTTAGAGGGTGATGGAGCTTCACGCTACTTTAGACCATCGTTGATGAAGCAGGCGTCACCCTGGCGACAACACAACTGTCGGAACCTCATCGGCCATCTGGTGACCGTCCAAGTGCCTGGACAGCGTTGGGGAAACATCTCCATGTCCGCAGCTATGTCTGGAGATGATGTTTTTGGGATGTAGGCCATTACTTGGATCCTACAACGCTGCACAGCTCGTTGTGTTTCTTAAAGAAATTGAGCAGACCTGTGTGGGACAATGTCCGGCTCCACCATGCAGAGGTGATTCAGGCGTGGTTTGGGCCCATCCCCGATTCGTGAACCTATACCTGCCCCCATACTCTCCTTTCCTCAACCCTATTGAGACATATATTTTTTTTCATTAGGCCATGAATGAGGCATGCGACGACATCAATTCAGCCCAATGTCAAGCTTGGATACGCCATGACAAAATATTTTTCCCGCGGTGCATAGACTGAGGACATTCACTCTGATGTGGATGAGAATTTATGGCCAAATGCTCAAGACAGGCTTGAGGCAAATGAATGCGTTATATTTTATTTTCATTCATTTAATTTAATTTCTTACATTTGATTACTGACAGCACACCTATGTTGTAATTGTGTCTGAAAAATAAAATGTATTTTTTTGTACATGAATGATTGTCGAGGAAGTCTTCATTGATCCCTCCTTTGATTTACACATTGGATAGATTATGGGAATTATAGATTGTCTGTCAATTTTGTTGGGTAATGTAAGTGTATTGCCTAATGTGAAAACTGTGTAATTTACAGTACTGCAGCATATGACTTTCAGCTCTTCTAAGGACGATTTGAAAACGTATCTCGAAACATCTTTGTTATTGGATTAACAGGTAGTTAAAACGACTAAATTGAAAGATAGTATGTTGTGTTTTTGGCGTTTAAACCAATGTTGTCATTACATTTTACAATAAACGTATATTTTGAATAAATAAATGGTTGTGTGGTGATAGATGTTTACAATCCAAATGAATGCACCATGACAGGTTTTGAATGAAGGACTGGCTGCGTTACAAGTGTGACCAGTTTGAAGTTTTGTGCAAAGAGTTGTGAAAATGTACCATGTACTTGTGAAAATAGTACCAAAGCGATTAAAAACAAATGTGGGAAAAACGACGGATTTCATCACCCAAGAAATAGCTCGCATTTACACATGACATTATCCTATTCTCTGTGCTGAAATATTCATTTTAATGTGTCGTCGGAGTTCCAGTCCGGCCACACTAATCGCAGATAAACTCCATCGCACATCATGGAGTTGAGTTTGGTCGGGTTTCAAGACCGAGACACTCAATATGTGGTCTGGGGACGGGACTCAGTACTACAACACTGTAATACTGTAAACCATGCACAGTGTCTGGACTCAACCCAATGCAGATTATGGTCTTGCATACAGAAGTGTGTGTGTGTGTATGTGTCCTAATTATTGTTCAGCATTGTATACTCATATTCTCTCATCTTCAGGCTGGAACAAATATGGCTGAAAATCTCCGCCAGAAAACACAAACAACCCGGGACTCGAACCCTTCATTCTGATTCTCCGGGACAATCGCCTCTATTCCCCCGCCTTCACCATCGTGAATGGGCAGGCTCTGGAGCAAAATACATCATGTTTCGCTGTTTATGTTTTACATGGATACTTGTTAGAGGAGGAAAGGGTAATACATTATTTTCTTCAGCCCCTCAGCTTTTTGGTAGGGCTGCTGTGATTTTCTAACGGTGTATTGTGCTTCTAAAGTTTTGGTTTGTGTGTCCCTTATCTGTTTATCTTCTGCATGACTTCATTTTGTAGCTGAAATTAATATCTGAAAATAAACATTTTGTATTTTATCTACAATTTTCCTTATTGGCCATATGTCATTTTAAGAATTTCATAGAATCTAGTAACGTTGTGACAATGATTGTAATTGTTAGAAGTATTTTTACCTTTATAAAAAAAATAGCAGATGATTTAATAGAGAGAAGTTAGAAAAAAACAGCAATAAAATAAGAAATAACCTACTGCTCGGTCAAAAATACATGAATTACAATAACCCAGATAAAGAGTAAAAGCCTCTACTGGGTAAAAAAGAATCCCCTTTTTGGGTCAATCAAGTAGCCCAACGTTTTGGGCCAAAATAACCCAGTGATGGGTATATCTTATAGTGACGCAGCGCTGGGTTAGAGAAATTACCCAAAGTGGGTCATAATTTACCCGGCATTTTTTAAACGGGTTCTAAAATCTTTGAATATAAAATATGAGGGCTAATAATACTGTATTTTACAAACCCAAAAGCATTCATTACTCATTAAAAAAAAACACAAATGCGAAAAAAATTGGTGGATATAGCGTTCTGGAAATAAACGCTTCCAATGTCTATTAATGTGTCTCTGTAAGGTCAGGCCACCGTTGACATAAGCCCTGGGTTGAACACCCATAACATGCTTTGGTTTGTGAGGTACAATATCACGTCTGTATTCATTTAATTTCTCAAACCAATTAACAGCCGTATAAACATTATATTAAGCTACACACATTAAAAATAAAGCTGACGTATGTAGTGACGCTTGCCGTTTTAGAAAGTTAAATAGCTTGCATATCAATGATAAAGAAATTGCCTACAACTTAAAGAAATAATTACAATAAAAGGCTATTCTTGTTTATTTTAATTTAGAGTTTAATGCAATGCGTTTTGCAATGTTGCCATTGCAGTGTTGTCATTAGCCGCAGTTTGCATCCAATAGCCTAAATGTAGGCTACCCAAGTTGAACTAAATTGTCCAAACGTCGGCTCTTTCTTAGGTTTCGTTGTAACTTTATAAAATACAGCAGGTTTGAGATATGTTTTTGTAATTATTTATATATACACACACACACACACACACACACACACACACACACACACACACAAACACACACACACACATGAATAAAAGTGAATAAATCAATAGGCTTAAATAAAAGCCTATTATGAATGTTATTATTATCATTATCATTATCATCATCTTACCCTGCATGTTGGCAGTCTGTTTCGAGGTCCATAGGAGGTCCATTCCTCCCGAACGGGGCTGCAGGCCCTGGTTCCCCTCGCCAGGTCCAGGCACCGTGATTCCGGGCAGAGCTCTCAGAGACTCCGGGATCAGGCTCTCCAGACTCTCGTTGGCCTGCTGTCTGCGGAGCGCCACCTGCGCCGCCATGACCCGCTGCCTCTCGATGATCAGGATGCATTTCTCACAGGTGCAGTCCTTGAAGCGGCAGTATCGCTTGTGGCCCTTTAGCCAGGACAGGACACCGTGGTTCCGGCACCGCGCGCACTTGGGGGTCCTCTGGAGCGGCGCTCGGGCCTGGGTCACTGGGCCCCCCATGTACAGGTAGGGCGATCCGTAGCCATTCATTTCTCACACCGTTAGTCAGCCAGTCAGTCAGTCAGTCAGTCACACACACTCTCACTACTTTACCTCCTCAACGTGATGGAGGCGCGAGGTGCATCTGATAAGGGCGTGTGCACGCGGGCCGGGCAGAGTAGAGTTGTCAGACAGAAGTGAGAGTGAAGAGATCAAGTCCTGTCGCTGTTCGCTACACGCTGTCCTGTCTGCACGATAGGAGGTGATGGTTGGATCCACCTCTACCTCACCTGTCCCCCTGGCAATAAAGACACACGTGCATCAGCCTCCATCTGACACGCAGTTATGGAGCCGAGTAACTAAATACCGTCGCGCATCACTGGCACCCGCTCAACGAATCCTTGGGGGGAGAGAGAGAGGTAGATGTTCCGTGGTTTCGCAGACTCTAGCGGGACAATGAATGCCACACATTTAATTAAACGTTTACATTGAACGGTTACTCGTATGGAAGAATGAATTGTAGAGTTCATAAATCACAAGGCGACGTGCTGAAGTGTAGGCCTATAAGAATAAGCCTTATTTAACCTAAGTGCAATAAAGCGATGCAGCCCAGAAGACAGTTATGTCAGTCTGTTGGGACTGTAGGCTACAGGGCATTGACAAAACACACAGCAACTAGACATTAAGTATTGTCCGCTTGTCTGGGGCAAGTACAAAAAATCATCGGACAACCAGAATATAGATTGCAGTTGTCCGAATGGAGAAGTAAAAAAATCACAATATCAAACAATTACTCCGATCAGCGTTGGATCAGGCAACGGCGTTGCCGCAGCGCACAGCAGGGCAAAGCATGGTTGACACTGAGTAAATTGCCTATATTCCTATTGGCTATAACTTATTTCAATGAATATGTTATATTTACAAAAAGCAAGAGAATGATGTAGACAGAGCTAAGAGCCACAACAAAGCAGCGCAAAATATCTCAGCAAGTTTTAAATTGTTTTTGAATAACCCCAAAACAGAGGGGACCTAAAGTATTAAACAATGAGATAGATAGAAGAAACAATAGCAGCATATAAAAATCTAATGAGAAATTTGAACAAACCTTACATTTGAGCAAAGCATTATAAGACAGAAATGATGCACGCATGCGAGGCTAGAAAAAATCCTACCTTGCCATTGCGAACCAAACGACCCAAAGCTTAATCCTACTAACTGAAATATCATAAAAGCAATAATAATAAGAAGTTAAAGCTATAAATAGTATTTTCTAAACTTTTCAAATAAAGTGTTTAATATATTAAAGTTTGCAGCTTTTAAAAGGGAATCATTCTGAAAGTCGGAGTCTATGCCATTCTTCATTCACAAATTCATTTTGAATGACAAATATTTTAGGCCACAAGACGTGAAATTGAGCAAAGATTGGAAAATCTAATGAGGAGTCAAAAGGAAACTTAGGCTACAGCTCAGGAATGCTTTCTGAAAGAAATGCATCGTTGGCCTAGGGCTATTTAGATCATATTCCAGCAATATGCAACCTACCTACAGCACATATGGGCCTGGGCCTAATAAGAGAGGAGGAGAAGATGGGATCAGTTTATAATGATCCAGTTCTGAGGACAGGAGAGTTGCTCTGCAGCCCATGATGATTTATAGCCCATCACAGCCAGCGCAGCTCCTTAACTGTCAATCGCTCCACATCTGCACGCTTCGCCACACACAGACGCACAGATAGGCCTTGGCTACTACACATCTCTATATTACCACAGATAGGCCTTGGCTACTACACATCTCTATATTACCACAGATAGGCCTTGGCTACTACACATCTCTATATTACCACAGTTAGGCCTTGGCTACTACACATCTCTATATTACCACAGATAGGCCTTGGCTACTACCCATCTCTATATTACCACAGATAGCCAGAGTGGAATAGGTTATTCGAAAATATTTGGCTCCACTAAATATCTTTTGTCAATGTCATGATTGCTCTCATCTCTCCCGTGGCATGCCAGCCAAATGCGTAGCATACCATTTTTTTGTGAGTGACTTTTAGTTGTGCATTATTTAGGAAGGCCGCTAACGGCCGATAACATCGTCTATGGGCAAGCGCATAAAATGATTTCATATCTCTCCTATGCACTTCCTTCATTTTCAGTCACCCTTTTGGCAATGGTGTTAGGAACCTTTTTTCGTGGGGGCACGTGGCTTCAGCTTTAGGATAAGTAAAGATTCAGTCCGATGGACAAGAGGCAGAAACAAGTTGATGTAAAAACCTGAGCAACATTGGCTGTATGAAATTACCACAGTGACGATGAAACAATTTGACTACACTCCAAACATCCAAATCGAGTTATATAAATATAATTAGAGGTGTTGACATCACTCAAAGCTCACAGAGCAACAAGGTTTGTAGGCCTATACTCAGGTGTATGTGGTACTGAATTGAAAGTAGACCTACACTAAGCCATAAAGGGAATTGGCTCTAATCTCTCAAATTCATATAGACCTGTCTCTGCATGGCTGTTTGGTTATTTCACCGGTTTCTATTTGGCACTATTTTACGTAATGAAATTCTGAGCAGTAATTTTCATCATTATATTTAATTAATTCACACCAAATATAATAGGTCTACATCCGTTCGTTCTCACCATTAAACACAATCTAGTGCTATATGGACTTAATGATGTGGGGTATTAAAATCTCTCTGCTGATCTGATGTCCCCCCCTAGCCTCGGCTTATAGCGGCAGGCGATAGAAACACAACACCGGACACCCCCGTGTCACATTTCTGGCCCTAAAAAGGTTTATTCAAGCAAATAATGGGATCAGAGGCACGCGGCTCTGAGAACCGAGGCCCTGGTAAACTCACCGCATGGACCCTGTCTCGAGGGCTATTAAGCTTTTAATTAGACCGAGCAGAGGGAATAGAAGCTCAAGGTGACGGATAGAACGCCGCGCAGGACCGCAGTCTCAACCCGAGAGGTAGTGGGAGGAGAGATATGCTGCGACTATGGATGGTTAGTCATGGTTAGTAGAGTGTAAAAATGCACAATAAAAAAATAAAATATATAAATATATCTGCTCCCCTCTAAATGTGAAAAGGCAATTGACATGAACCTTTATTAACGAATATACTTTAATAGTCATTGACATGAAGGTGTGGATTTCAACGCTCAAAAAAGTCCCATAATAACAGGCCTGTTATTGAAAAGGATTGTTTCTGTTGGGACAAATTCAGAGAGACGTTGGAGGGGAAACTGAGGTGGAAACACAAAAAACAATTTACTGATTCAACTCTTAATTAAGATTAAAATAGGGTCACTTGGAATTAACATGCAGTCCAGCCCAACATAGTTAATTATGTCTAGACGGCATATTTTGCTCTGCAAAAAAACGTCATTATATTAAATTCACAACACAATTCCAAGTTGAACAAAATAATGAAAACAGACCTACAAACCCGAATTTCCCTTTAAAACGTGATTTGTTTTGGTTTGAATATGATTTCTTACCTCAGGAAAATCTGTAACCTACAGTGAAACCTAGGCCTCCTATACGGTCTCAGCCCTAGTTGACATAACTGAAAATTATAAGGCAGACGAGAGTGCAGCTGTTTTAAGTTATAGTTACTTTGAGTTATTTGTAATCATATCAATAAGGAAATCTAGGTGATTTACGAAATACACTTCCGGGTTGGAGCGAGCGGTCGCATCTGCACTCGGTCCGCAGGTAGTATTACATTTCATTACATTTCATTATAGTACAACGGTTTGATTTGTCTAATCTTAGCAATTTCTTCTTAGCTAGCTACATAGCCGTCTTTGTATCATAGATAATTGCGTAATTATCGTATTTCGTTGTCCTAACGCAGTCTACACTGCCCTGCAGCTAGCCAGCTAGCTAACGTCCACCGTTAGCTAGTCCACCGTCTACCGATTAGCAGCACAACTATTACACTCAACTGAACGACTTGATTAGTGTAGTGTTAGCTAGCTACATAGTTGTCTTTGCTGTCTTCGTATCCAAGATAATTGTGTAGTTTAGAGTGTGTAGTTTTATGTCGTCCTTAACGTAGGAGACTCTGCTAGCTAGCCAACAGCTAGCCAACGTCTACCGAACAGAACTTCTGCACTCAACAATCCGGTCGCATTTCGCTTCGCTCCACAGGTAGTATCACATTTTTCATTTCATTTCATTACAGTACAACGGCTTGATTTGTTTGATCGTAGCTAGCTACATAGCCGTCTTTGTATCAATGATAATTGTGTAGTCTAGAGCGATTTCCTAGGTTAGCTAGCCAGCTATTGTCGTTCTTTTAACGCAACGTAACGTAATCAACACTGCTAGCTAGCCAGCTAGCCCCGAATAGCAGCACAATAGAAACTATTACACTCAACGAAACGACTTGATTAGTGCAGTGTCAACAACGCAGCCAATGCCAGCTAGCCTACATAGTCAACAACGCAGCCTCTGCCAGCTAGCCTACTTCAGCAGTACTGTATCATTTTAATCATTTTAGTCAATAAGATTCTTGCTACGTAAGCTTAACTTTCTGAACACTCGAGACGTGTAGTCCACTTGTCATTCCAATCTCCTTTGCATTAGCGTAGCCTCTTGTGTAGCCTGTCAACTATGTGTCTGTCTATCCCTGTTCTCTCCTCTCTGCACAGACCATACAAACGCTCCACACCGCGTGGCCGCGGCCACCCTAATCTGGTGGTCCCAGCACGCACGACCCACGTGGAGTTCCAGGTCTCCGGTAGCCTCTGGAACTGCCGATCTGCGGCCAACAAGGCAGAGTTCATCTCAGCCTATGCCTCCCTCCAGTCTCTCGACTTCTTGGCACTGACGGAAACACCACAGAAAACACTGCTACTCCTACTGCTCTCTCTTCGTCCGCCCACGTGTTCTCGCACACCCCGAGAGCTTCTGGTCAGCGGGGTGTTGGCACCGGGATCCTCATCTCTCCCAAGTGGTCATTCTCTCTTTCTCCCCTTACCCATCTGTCTATCGCCTCCTTTGAATTCCATGCTGTCACAGTTACCAGCCCTTTCAAGCTTAACATCCTTATCATTTATCGCCCTCCAGGTTCCCTCGGAGAGTTCATCAATGAGCTTGATGCCTTGATAAGCTCCTTTCCTGAGGACGGCTCACCTCTCACAGTTCTGGGCGACTTTAACCTCCCCACGTCTACCTTTGACTCATTCCTCACTGCCTCCTTCTTTCCACTCCTCTCCTCTTTTGACCTCACCCTCTCACCTTCCCCCCCTACTCACAAGGCAGGCAATACGCTCGACCTCATCTTTACTAGATGCTGTTCTTCCACTAACCTCATTGCAACTCCCCTCCAAGTCTCCGACCACTACCTTGTATCCTTTTCCCTCTCGCTCTCATCCAACACTTCCCACACTGCCCCTACTCGGATGGTATCGCGCCGTCCCAACCTTCGCTCTCTCTCCCCCCGCTACTCTCTCCTCTTCCATCCTATCATCTCTTCCCTCTGCTCAAACCTTCTCCAACCTATCTCCTGATTCTGCCTCCTCAACCCTCCTCTCCTCCCTTTCTGCATCCTTTGACTCTCTATATCCCCTATCCTCCAGGCCGGCTCGGTCCTCCCCTCCCGCTCCGTGGCTCGACGACTCATTGCGAGCTCACAGAACAGGGCTCCGGGCAGCCGAGTGGAAATGGAGGAAAACTCGCCTCCCTGCGGACCTGGCATCCTTTCTACATTTTCCTCTTCTGTCTCTGCTGCTAAAGCCACTTTCTACCACTCTAAATTCCAAGCATCTGCCTCTAACCCTAGGAAGCTCTTTGCCACCTTCTCCTCCCTCCTGAATCCCCCCCTCCTCCCTCTCTGCAGATGACTTCGTCAACCATTTTGAAAAGAAGGTCGACGACATCCGATCCTCGTTTGCTAAGTCAAACGACACCGCTGGTTCTGCTCACACTGCCCTACCCTGTGCTCTGACCTCTTTCTCCCCTCTCTCTCCAGATGAAATCTCGCATCTTGTGACGGCCGGCCGCCCAACAACCTGCCCGCTTGACCCTATCCCCTCCTCTCTTCTCCAGACCATTTCCGGAGACCTTCTCCCTTACCTCACCTCGCTCATCAACTCATCCCTGACCGCTGGCTACGTCCCTTCCGTCTTCAAGAGAGCGAGAGTTGCACCCTTCTGAAAAAACCTACACTCGATCCCTCCGATGTCAACAACTACAGACCAGTATCCCTTCTTTCTTTTCTCTCCAAAACTCTTGAACGTGCCGTCCTTGGCCAGCTCTCCCGCTATCTCTCTCAGAATGACCTTCTTGATCCAAATCAGTCAGGTTTCAAGACTAGTCATCCAACTGAGACTGCTCTTCTCTGTATCACGGAGGAGCTCCGCACTGCTAAAGCTAACTCTCTCTCCTCTGCTCTCATCCTTCTAGACCTATCGGCTGCCTTCGATACTGTGAACCATCAGATCCTCCTCTCCACCCTCTCCGAGTTGGGCATCTCCGGCGCGGCCCACGCTTGGATTGCGTCCTACCTGACAGGTCGCTCCTACCAGGTGGCGTGGCGAGAATCCTTCTCCACACCATGTGCTCTCACCACTGGTGTCCCCCAGGGCTCTGTTCTAGGCCCTCTCCTATTCTCGCTATACACCAAGTCACTTGGCTCTGTCATAACCTCACATGGTCTCTCCTATCATTGCTATGCAGACGACACACAATTAATCTTCTCCTTTCCCCTTCTGATGACCAGGTGGCGAATCGCATCTCTGCATGTCTGGCAGACATATCAGTGTGGATGACGGATCACCACCTCAAGCTGAACCTCGGCAAGACGGAGCTGCTCTTCCTCCCGGGAAGGACTGCCCGTTCCATGATCTCGCCATCACGGTTGACAACTCCATTGTGTCCTCCTCCCAGAGCGCTAAGAACCTTGGCGTGATCCTGGACAACACCCTGTCGTTCTCAACTAACATCAAGGCGGTGGCCCGTTCCTGTAGGTTCATGCTCTACAACATCCGCAGAGTACGACCCTGCCTCACACAGGAAGCGGCGCAGGTCCTAATCCAGGCACTTGTCATCTCCCGTCTGGATTACTGCAACTCGCTGTTGGCTGGGCTCCCTGCCTGTGCCATTAAACCCCTACAACTCATCCAGAACGCCGCAGCCCGTCTGGTGTTCAACCTTCCCAAGTTCTCTCACGTCACCCCGCTCCTCCGCTCCCTCCACTGGCTTCCAGTTGAAGCTCGCATCCGCTACAAGACCATGGTGCTTGCCTACGGAGCTGTGAGGGGAACGGCACCTCAGTACCTCCAGGCTCTGATCAGGCCCTACACCCAAACAAGGGCACTGCGTTCATCCCATTCCACTGGATGTCATAAGGTGAATGCACCAATTTGTAAGTCGCTCTGGATAAGAGCGTCTGCTAAATGACTTAAATGTAAATGTAATGTTACGAAAAATGGCAAAATATTAAGCCTACATTGTAATGTATAAATTCAAACAACTTAACATTTAAGGAACCGGATGAAATAGAACATTTATTTATACTGAGGCCTGCTGGGTAGTAGACCTGCTGGGTTGTAGTAGGCCTGCTGGGTTGTAGACCTGCTGGGTAGTAGACCTGCTGGGTTGTAGTAGGCCTGCTGGGTTGTAGTAGACCTGCTGGGTTGTAGACCTGCTGGGTTGTAGTAGGCCTGCTGGGTAGTAGGCCTGCTGGGTTGTAGTAGGCCTGCTGGGTTGTAGTAGACCTGCTGGGTTGTAGTAGGCCTGCTGGGTAGTAGACCTGCTGGGTTGTAGTAGGCCTGCTGGGTAGTAGGCCTGCTGGGTTGTAGTAGGCCTGCTGGGTTGTAGTAGGCCTGCTGGGTTGTAGTAGGCCTGCTGGGTTGTAGTAGACCTGCTAGGTTGTAGACCTGCTGGGTTGTAGTAGGCCTGCTGGGTTGTAGAGGCCTGCTGGGTTGTAGTAGGCCTGCTGGGTAGTAGACCTGCTGGGTTGTAGTAGACCTGCTGGGTTGTAGTAGGCCTGCTGGGTTGTAGACCTGCTGGGCTGTAGAGGCCTGCTGGGTTGTAGTAGACCTGCTGGGTTGTAGACCTGCTGGGTTGTAGTAGGCCTGCTGGGTTGTAGTAGGCCTGCTGGGTTGTAGAGGCCTGCTGGGTTGTAGAGGCCTGCTGGGTTGTAGTAGGCCTGCTGGGTTGTAGAGGCCTGCTGGGTTGTAGAGGCCTGCTGGGTTGTAGTAGGCCTGCTGGGTTGTAGAGGCCTGCTGGGTTGTAGTAGGCCTGCTGGGTTGTAGAGGCCTGCTGGGTTGTAGTAGGCCTGCTGGGTTGTAGACCTGCTGGGTTGTAGACCTGCTGGGCTGTAGAGGCCTGCTGGGTTGTAGTAGGCCTGCTGGGTTGTACACCTGCTGGGTAGTAGACCTGCTGGGCTGTAGAGGCCTGCTGGGTTGTAGTAGGCCTGCTGGGTTGTAGACCTGCTGGGTTGTAGACCTGCTGGGCTGTAGAGGCCTGCTGGGTTGTAGACCTGCTGGGTTGTAGACCGGCTGGGTAGTAGTAGGCCTGCTGGGCTGTAGTAGGCCTGCTGGGTCGTAGTAGGCCTGCTGGGTTGTAGACCTGCTGGGTTGTAGTAGGCCTGCTGGGTTGTAGTAGGCCTGCTGGGTAGTAGACCTGCTGGGTTGTAGTAGACCTGCTGGGTTGTAGTAGGCCTGCTGGGTTGTAGTAGGCCTGCTGGGTAGTAGGCCTGCTGGGTAGTAGAGGCCTGCTGGGTTGTAAGTAGGCCTGCTGGGTTGTAGACCTGCTGGGTTGTAGTAGGCCTGCTGGGTTGTAGTAGGCCTGCTGGGTTGTAGACCTGCTGGGCTGTAGAGGCCTGCTGGGTTGTAGTAGACCTGCTGGGTTGTAGACCTGCTGGGTTGTAGTAGGCCTGCTGGGTTGTAGTAGGCCTGCTGGGTTGTAGAGGCCTGCTGGGTTGTAGAGGCCTGCTGGGTTGTAGTAGGCCTGCTGGGTTGTAGAGGCCTGCTGGGTTGTAGAGGCCTGCTGGGTTGTAGTAGGCCTGCTGGGTTGTAGACCTGCTGGGTTGTAGACCTGCTGGGCTGTAGAGGCCTGCTGGGTTGTAGTAGGCCTGCTGGGTTGTAGACCTGCTGGGTAGTAGACCTGCTGGGCTGTAGAGGCCTGCTGGGTTGTAGTAGGCCTGCTGGGTTGTAGACCTGCTGGGTTGTAGACCTGCTGGGCTGTAGAGGCCTGCTGGGTTGTAGACCTGCTGGGTTGTAGACCGGCTGGGTAGTAGTAGGCCTGCTGGGCTGTAGTAGGCCTGCTGGGTCGTAGTAGGCCTGCTGGGTTGTAGACCTGCTGGGTTGTAGTAGGCCTGCTGGGTTGTAGTAGGCCTGCTGGGTTGTAGTAGGCCTGCTGGGCTGTAGTAGGCCTGCTGGGTTGTAGTAGGCCTGCTGGGTTGTAGTAGGCCTGCTGGGTTGTAGACCTGCTGGGTTGTAGTAGACCTGCTGGGTTGTAGTAGGCCTGCTGGGTTGTAGACCTGCTGGGTCCTAGTAGACCTGCTGGGTAGTAGTAGACCTGCTGGGTTGTAGACCTGCTGGGTTGTAGTAGGCCTGCTGGGTTGTAGACCTGCTGGGTTGTAGACCTGCTGGGTAGTAGACCTGCTGGGCTGTAGAGGCCTGCTGGGTTGTAGTAGGCCTGCTGGGTTGTAGACCTGCTGGGTTGTAGACCTGCTGGGCTGTAGAGGCCTGCTGGGTTGTAGAGGCCTGCTGGGTAGTAGAGGCCTGCTGGGTTGTAGACCTGCTGGGTAGTAGTAGGCCTGCTGGGCTGTAGTAGGCCTGCTGGGTTGTAGTAGGCCTGCTGGGTTGTAGACCTGCTGGGTTGTACTAGGTCTGCTGGGTTGTACTAGGCCTGCTGGGTTGTAGTAGGCCTGCTGGGCTGTAGTAGGCCTGCTGGGTTGTAGTAGGCCTGCTGGGTTGTAGTAGGCCTGCTGGGTTGTTGTAGGCCTGCTGGGCTGTTGTAGGCCTGCTGGGTTGTAGTAGACCTGCTGGGTAGTAGGCCTGCTGGGTTGTAGTAGGCCTGCTGGGTTGTAGTAGGCCTGCTGGGTTGTTGTAGGCCTGCTGGGCTGTAGTAGGCCTGCTGGGCTGCTGGGCTGTAGACCTGCTGGGTTGTAGACCGGCTGGGCTGTAGACCGGCTGGGCTGTAGACCTGCTGGGCTGTAGACCTGCTGGGTTGTAGACCGGCTGGGCTGTAGACCTGCTGGGCTGTAGACCTGCTGGGTTGTAGACCTGCTGGGCTGCTGGGCTGTAGACCTGCTGGGTTGTAGACCGGCTGGGCTGTAGACCGGCTGGGCTGTAGACCTGCTGGGCTGTAGACCTGCTGGGTTGTAGACCGGCTGGGCTGTAGACCTGCTGGGCTGTAGACCTGCTGGGTTGTAGACCTGCTGGGCTGTAGACCTGCTGGGCTGTAGACCTGCTGGGCCGCTGGGCTGCTGGGCTGTAGACCTGCTGGGCTGTAGACCTGCTGGGTTGCTGGGTTGTAGACCTGCTGGGTTGTAGACCTGCTGGGCTGCTGGGCTGCTGGGCTGTAGACCTGCTGGGTTGCTGGGTTGTAGACCTGCTGGGCTGCTGGGCTGCTGGGCTGTAGACATTATGGGCTGCTGGGCTGTAGACCTGCTGGGTTGCTGGGTTGTAGACCTGCTGGGTTGTAAACCTGCTGCGTTGTAGACCTGCTGGGCTGCTGGGCTGTAGACCTGCTGGGCTGCTGGGCTGTAGACCTGCTGGGCTGCTGGGTTGTAGACTTGCTGGGTTGTAAGTCGCTCTGGATAAGAGCGTCTGCTAAATGACTTAAATGTAAATGTAAATGTAGACCTGCTGGGCTGCTGGGTTGTAGACCTGCTGGGTTGCTGGGTTGTAGACCTGCTGGGCTGCTGGGCTGTAGACCTGCTGGGCTGCTGGGCTGTAGACCTGCTGGGCTGTAGGCCTGCTGGGCTGCTGGGCTGTAGACCTGCTGGGCTGTAGGCCTGCTGGTCTGCTGGGCTGTAGACCTGCTGGGCTGTAGACCTGCTGGGCTGTAGACCTGCTGGGCTGCTGGGCTGTAGACCTGCTGGGCTGCTGGGTTGTAGACCTGCTGGGCTGCTGGGCTGTAGACCTGCTGGGTTGTAGACCTGCTGGGCTGTAGACCTGCTGGGCTGCTGGGCTGTAGACCTGCTGGGCTGCTGGGTTGTAGACCTGCTGGGCTGTAGGCCTGCTGGGCTGCTGGGCTGCTGGGCTGTAGACCTGCTGGGCTGCTGGGTTGTAGACCTGCTGGGTTGCTGGGTTGTAGACCTGCTGGGCTGCTGGGCTGCTGGGCTGTAGACATTATGGGCTGCTGGGCTGTAGACCTGCTGGGTTGCTGGGTTGTAGACCTGCTGGGTTGTAAACCTGCTGGGTTGTAGACCTGCTGGGCTGCTGGGCTGTAGACCTGCTGGGCTGCTGGGCTGTAGACCTGCTGGGCTGCTGGGCTGTAGACCTGCTGGGCTGCTGGGTTGTAGACTTGCTGGGTTGTAAGTCGCTCTGGATAAGAGCGTCTGCTAAATGACTTAAATGTAAATGTAGACCTGCTGGGTTGTAGACCTGCTGGGTTGCTGGGTTGTAGACCTGCTGGGCTGCTGGGCTGCTGGGCTGTAGACATTATGGGCTGCTGGGCTGTAGACCTGCTGGGTTGTAAACCTGCTGGGTTGTAGACCTGCTGGGCTGCTGGGCTGTAGACCTGCTGGGCTGCTGGGCTGTAGACCTGCTGGGCTGCTGGGTTGTAGACTTGCTGGGTTGTAGACCTGCTGGGTTGTAGGCATGCTGGGCTGCTGGGCTGCTGGGCTGCTGGGCTGTAGACCTGCTGGGCTGTAGGCATGCTGGACTGCTGGGCTGTAGACCTGCTTGGCTGTAGGCCTGCTGGGCTGCTGGGCTGTAGACCTGCTGGGCTGTAGACCTGCTGGGCTGCTGGGCTGTAGACCTGCTGGGCTGCTGGGTTGTAGACCTGCTGGGCTGCTGGGCTGTAGACCTGCTGGGTTGTAGACCTGCTGGGCTGTAGACCTGCTGGGCTGCTGGGCTGTAGACCTGCTGGGCTGCTGGGTTGTAGACCTGCTGGGCTGTAGGCCTGCTGGGCTGCTGGGCTGCTGGGCTGTAGACCTGCTGGGCTGCTGGTTTGTAGGCCTGCTGGGTTGCTGGGTTGTAGACCTGCTGGGCTGTAGATCTGCTGGGCTGCTGGGTTGTAGACCTGCTGGGCTGTAGACCTTCTGGGCTGTAGACCTGCTGGGCTGTTGGGTTGTAGGCCTGCTGGGCTGTAGACCTGCTGGGCTGTAGACCTGCGGGGCTGTAGACCTGCTGGGGTGTTGGGTTGTAGGGCTGCTGGGCTGTAGACCTGCTGGGCTGTAGACCTGCTGGGCTGCTGGGTTGTAGGGCTGCTGGGCTGTAGACCTGCTGGGCTGTAGACCTGCTGGGCTGTAGACCTGCTGGGCTGTAGGGCTGCTGGGCTGTAGACTTGCTGGGCTGCTGGGTTGTAGGGCTGCTGGGTTGTAGGGCTGCTGGGTTGTAGACCGGCTGGGCTGTAGACCTGCTGGGCTGTAGACCTGCTGGGTTGTAGACCTGCTGGGCTGTAGACCTGCTGGGCTGTAGACCTGCTGGGCCGCTGGGCTGCTGGGCTGTAGACCTGCTGGGCTGCTGGGCTGTAGACCTGCTGGGTTGCTGGGTTGTAGACCTGCTGGGTTGTAGACCTGCTGGGCTGCTGGGCTGTTGGGCTGTAGACCTGCTGGGTTGCTGGGTTGTAGACCTGCTGGGTTGCTGGGTTGTAGACCTGCTGGGCTGCTGGGCTGCTGGGCTGTAGACATTATGGGCTGCTGGGCTGTAGACCTGCTGGGTTGTAAACCTGCTGGTTTGTAGACCTGCTGGGCTGCTGGGCTGTAGACCTGCTGGGCTGCTGGGTTGTAGACTTGCTTGGTTGTAGACCTGCTGGGTTGTAGACCTGCTGGGCTGCTGGGCTGTAGATCTGCTGGGCTGCTGGGCTGTAGACCTGCTGGGCTGTAGGCCTGCTGGGCTGCTGGGCTGCTGGGCTGTAGACCTCCTGGGCTGTAGGCCTGCTGGGCTGCTGGGCTGTAGACCTGCTTGGCTGTAGGCCTGCTGGGCTGCTGGGCTGTAGACCTGCTGGGCTGTAGACCTGCTGGGTTGCTGGGTTGTAGACCTGCTGGGCTGCTGGGCTGTAGACCTGCTGGGTTGTAGACCTGCTGGGTTGCTGGGTTGTAGACCTGCTGGGCTGCTGGGCTGCTGGGCTGTAGACCTGCTGGGCTGCTGGGCTGTAGACCTGCTGGGCTGTAGGCCTGCTGGGCTGCTGGGCTGTAGACCTGCTGGGCTGTAGGCCTGCTGGGCTGCTGGGCTGTAGACCTGCTGGGCTGTAGACCTGCTGGGCTGTAGGCCTGCTGGGCTGCTGGGCTGTAGACCTGCTGGGCTGCTGGGCTGTAGACCTGCTGGGCTGCTGGGCTGTAGACCTGCTGGGTTGTAGACCTGCTGGGCTGTAGACCTGCTGGGCTGCTGGGCTGCTGGGCTGTAGACCTGCTGGGCTGTAGACCTGCTGGGCTGCTGGGTTGTAGGCCTGCTGGGCTGTAGATCTGCTGGGCTGCTGGGTTGTAGACCTGCTGGGCTGTAGACCTGCTGGGCTGTAGACCTGCTGGGCTGTTGGGTTGTAGGCCTGCTGGGCTGTAGACCTGCTGGGCTGTAGACCTGCTGGGCTGTAGACCTGCTGGGCTGTAGACCTGCTGGGCTGTTGGGTTGTAGGGCTGCTGGGTTTTAGACCTGCTGGGCTGTAGGCCTGCTGGGCTGTAGACCTGCTTGGCTGTAGACCTGCTGGGCTGTAGACCTGCTGGGCTGCTGGGTTGTAGGCTTGCTGGGCTGTAGACCTGCTGGGCTGCTGGGTTGTAGGCCTGCTGGGCTGTAGACCTGCTGGGCTGTAGACCTGCTGGGCTGTTGGGTTGTAGGCCTGCTGGGCTGTAGACCTGCTGGGCTGTAGACCTGCTGGGCTGCTGGGTTGTAGGGCTGCTGGGTTGTAGACCTGCTGGGCTGCTGGGTTGTAGACCTGCTGGGCTGCTGGGTTGTAGGCCTGCTGGGCTGCTGGGCTGTAGGGCTGCTGGGCTGTAGACCTGCTGGGCTGTAGACCTGCTGGGCTGCTGGGTTGTAGGGCTGCTGGGCTGTAGACCTGCTGGGCTGCTGGGCTGTAGACCTGCTGGGCTGTAGACCTGCTGGGCTGTAGGGCTGCTGGGCTGTAGACTTGCTGGGCTGCTAGGCTGCCGGGCTGCTGGGTTGTAGGGCTGCTGGGTTGTAGGGCTGCTGGGTTGTAGAGCTGCTGGGCTGTAGGGCTGCTGGGCTGTAGGGTTGCTGGGCTGTAGGGCTGCTGGGCTGTAGGGCTGCTGTGCTGCTGGGTTGTAGGGCTGCTGGGTTGTAGGGCTGCTGGGTTGTAGACCTGCTGGACTGCTGGGTTGTAGACCTGCTGGGCTGTAGACCTGCTGGGCTGTAGACCTGCTGGGCTGCTGGGATGTAGAACTGCTGGGCTGCTGGGCTGTAGACCTGCTGGGCTGTAGACCTGCTGGGCTGTAGAACTGCTGGGCTGCTGGTTTGTAGACCTGCTGGGCTGTAGAACTGCTGGGCTGCTGGGCTGTAGACCTGCTGGGCTGTAGAACTGCTGGGCTGCTGGGCTGTAGACCTGCTGGGCTGTAGACCTGCTGGGCTGTAGGGCTGCTGGGTTGTAGGGCTGCTGGGCTGCTGGGTTCTAGACCTGCTGGGCTGCTGGGTTGTAGGCCTGCTGGGCTGCTGGGCTGTAGACCTGCTGGGCTGCTGGGTTGTAGACCTGCTGGGCTGCTGGGTTGTAGGCCTGCTGGGCTGCTGGGATGTAGACCCGCTGGGCTGTAGGGCTGCTGGGCTGTAGACCTGCTGGGCTGTAGACCTGCTGGGCTGCTGGGCTGTAGGCCTGCTGGGCTGTAGACCTGCTGGGCTGTAGGGCTGCTGGGCTGTAGACCTGCTGGACTGCTGGGTTGTAGACCTGCTGGGCTGTAGACCTGCTGGGCTGTAGACCTGCTGGGCTGCTGGGCTGTAGGCCTGTTGGGCTGTAGACCTGCTGGGCTGTAGGGCTGCTGGGATGTAGAACTGCTGGGCTGCTGGTTTGTAGACCTGCTGGGCTGTAGAACTGCTGGGCTGCTGGGTTGTAGACCTGCTGGGCTGTAGAACTGCTGGGCTGCTGGGCTGTAGACCTGCTGGGCTGTAGACCTGCTGGGCTGTAGGGCTGCTGGGTTGTAGGGCTGCTGGGCTGCTGGGTTCTAGACCTGCTGGGCTGCTGGGTTGTAGGCCTGCTGGGCTGCTGGGCTGTAGACCTGCTGGGCTGCTGGGTTGTAGACCTGCTGGGCTGCTGGGTTGTAGGCCTGCTGGGCTGCTGGGCTGTAGGCCTGCTGGGCTGCTTGGCTGCTGGGCTGTAGACCTGCTGGGCTGCTGGGCTGCTGGGCTGTAGATTTGCTGGGCTGTAGGCCTGCTGGGCTGTAGACCTGCTGGGTTGTAGGGCTGCTGGGCTGTAGACATGCTGGGCTGATGGGCTGTAGGCCTGCTGGGCTGTAGATCTGCTGGGCTGTAGGTCTGCTGGGCTGCTGGGCTGTTGGGCTGTAGGCCTGCTGGGCTGTAGACCTGCTGGGCTTAGGACTACTTGGCTGCTGGGCGGTAGACATGCTGGGCTGTAGACTTGCTGGGCTGTAGACTTGCTGGGCTGTAGACTTTCTGGGCTGTAGACTTGCTGGGCTGTAGACTTGATGGGCTGTAGACCTGCTGGGCTGTAGACCTACTGGGCTAATGGGCCGTAGACTTGCTGGGCTGTAGACCTGCTGGGCTGATGGGCTGTAGACTTGCTGGGCTGTAGACTTGCTGGGATACTGGGCTGTAGCCTTGCTGGGCTGTAGACCTGCTGGGCTGTAGACTTGCTGGGCTGTAGCCCTGCCTGGCTGTAGACTTGCTGGGCTGTAGACCTGCTGGGCTGTAGAACTGCTGGGCGGCTTGGCTGTAGGGCTGTAGGGCTGCTGGGCTGCAGACCTGCTGGGCTGTAGGGCTGTAGGGCTGCTGGGCTGCTGCGCTGTATGCCTGCTGGGCTCTAGGGCTGCTGGGCTGTAGGGCTGCTGGGCAGCTGGGCTGTAGGGCTGTAGGGCTGCTGGGCTGCAGACCTGCTGGGCTGTAGGGCTGTAAGGCTGCTGGGCTGCTGGGCTGTATGCCTGCTGGGCTGTAGGGCTGTAGGGCTGCTGGGCTGTAGTCCTGCTGGGCTGTAGGGCTGTAGGCCTGCTGGGATGTAGGGCTGCTGGGCTGTAGGGCTGTAGGCCTGCTGGGCTGTAGGGCTGCTGGGCTGTAGGGCTGTAGGCCTGCTGGGCTGTAGGCCTGTAGGGCTGTAGGGCTGCTGGGCTGTAGGGCTGTAGGGCTGCTGGGCTGCTGGGCTGCTGGGCTGTATGCCTGCTGGGCTGTAGAGCTGCTGGGCTGTAGGGCTGCAGACCTGCTGGGCTGTAGGGCTGTAGGGCTGCTGGGCTGTATGCCTGCTGGGCTGTAGGGCTGCTGGGCTGTAGGGCTGCTGGGGTTTAGGGCTGTAGGACTGCTGGGTTGTAGGGCTGTAGGGTTGCTGGGCTGCTGGGCTGTAGGGCTGTAGGGCGCTGGGCTGCTGGTCTGTATCAAATCAAATATATTCATATAGCCCTTCGTACATCAGCTGATATCTCAAAGTGCTGTACAGAAACCCAGCCTAAAACCCCAAACAGAAAGCAATGCAGGTGTAGAAGCACGGTGGCTAGGAAAAACTCCTTAGAAAGGCCAAAACCTAGGAAGAAACCTAGAGAGGAACCAGGCTATGTGGGGTGGCCAGTCCTCTTCTGGCTGTGCCGGGTGGAGATTATAACAGAACATGGCCAAGATGTTCAAATGTTCATAAATGACCATCATGGTCCAATAATAATAAGGCAGAACAGTTGAAACTGGAGCAGCAGCACGGCCAGGTGGACTGGGGACAGCAAGGAGTCATCATGCCAGGTAGTCCTGAGGCATGGTCCTAGGGCTCAGGTCCTCCGAGAGAGAGAAAGAAAGAGAGAAAGAGAGAATTAGAGAGAGGACACTTAAATTCACACAGGACACCGAATAGGACAGGAGAAGTACTCCAGATATAACAAACTGACCCTAGCCCCCGACACATAAACCACTGCAGCATAAATACTGGAGGCTGAGACAGGAGGGGTCAGGAGACACTGTGGCCCCATCCGAGGACACCCCAGGACAGGGCCAAACAGGAAGGATATAACCCCACCCACTTTGCCAAAGCACAGCCCCCACACCACTAGAGGGATAACTTCAACCACCAACTTACCATCCTGAGACAAGGCTGAGTATAGCCCACAAAGATCTCCGCCACGCCACAACCCAAGGGAGGGGCGCTAACCCAGACAGGATGATCACATCAGTGACTCAACCCACTCAGGTGACGCACCCCTCCCAGGGACGATATGAGAGAGCCCCAGTAAGCCAGTGACTCAGCCCCTTTAATAGGGTTAGAGGCAGAGAATCCCAGTGGAAAGAGGGGAACCGGCCAGGCAGAGACAGCAAGGGCGGTTCGTTGCTCCAGAGCCTTTCCGTTCACCTTCACACTCCTGGGCCAGACTACACTCAATCATATGACCCACTGAAGAGATGAGTCTTCAGTAAAGACTTAAAGGTTGAGACCGAGTTTGCGTCTCTGACATGGGCAGGCAGACCGTTCCATAAAAATGGAGCTCTATAGGAGAAAGCCCTGCCTCCAGCTGTTTGATTAGAAATTCTAGGGACAATTAGGAGGCCTGCGTCTTGTGACCGTAGCGTACGTGTAGGTATGTACGGCAGGACCAAATCAGAGAGATAGGTAGGAGCCAGCCCATGTAATGCTTTGTAGGTTAGCAGTAAAACCTTGAAATCAGCCCTTGCTTTGACAGGAAGCCAGTGTAGGGAGGCTAGCACTGGAGTAATATGATCACATTTTTTGGTTCTAGTCAGGATTCTAGCAGCCGTATTTAGCACTAACTGAAGTTTATTTAGTGCTTTATCCGGGTAGCTGGAAAATAGAGCATTGCAGTAGTCTAACCTAGAAGTGACAAAAGCATGGATTAATTTTTCTGCATCATTTTTGGACAGAAAGATTCAGATTTTTGCAATGTTACGTAGATGGAAAAAAGCTGTCCTTGAAATGGTCTTGATATGTTCTTCTAAAGAGAGATCAGGGTCCAGAGTAACGCCGAGGTCCTTCACAGTTTTATTTGAGACGACTGTACAACCATTAAGATTAATTGTCAGATTCAACAGAAGATCTCTTTGTTTCTTGGGACCTAGAACAAGCATCTCTGTTTTGTCCAAGTTTAAAAGTAGAAAGTTTACAGCCATCCACTTCCTTGTCTGAAACACATGCTTCTAGCGAGGGCAATTTTGGGGCTTCACCATGTTTCATTGAAATGTACAGCTGTGTGTCATCCGCATAGCAGTGAAAGTTAACATTATGTTTTCGAATAATATCCCCAAGAGGTCAAATATATAGTGAAAACAATAGTGGTCCTAAAACGGAACCTTGAGGAACACCGAAATTTACAGTTGATTTGTCAGAGGACAAACCATTCACAGAGACAAGCTGATATCTTTCAGGCAGATAAGATCTAAACCAGGCCAGAACTTGTCCGTGTAGACCAATTTGGGTTTCCAATCTCTCCAAACGAATGTGGTGATCGATGATATCAAAAGCAGCACTAACTTCTAGGAGCACGAGGACAGATGCAGAGCCTCGGTCTGATGCCATTAAAAGGTCATTTACCACCTTCACAAGTGCAGTCTCAGTGCTATGATGGGGTCTAAAACCAGACTGAAGCATTTCGTATACATTGTTTGTCTTCAGGAAGGCAGTGAGTTGCTGCGCAACAGCCTTTTCTAACATTTTTGGGAGGAATGGAAGATTCGATATAGGCCGATAGTTTTTTCTATTTTCTGTGTCAAGGTTAGGCTTTTTCAAGAGAGGCTTTATTACTGCCACTTTTAGTGAGTTTGGTACACAGGGCTGTAGGGCTGCTGGGCTGTAGGCCTGCTGGGCTGTAGGGCTGCTGGGCTGTAGGGCTGTTGGGTTATAGGCCTGCTGGGCTGTAGGGCTGTTGGGCTGCTGGGCTGTAGACCTGCTGGGCTGCTGGGCTGTAGGGCTGTTGGTTTATAGGCCTGCTGGGCTGTAGGCCTGCTGGGCTGTTGGGCTGTAGGGCTGTTGGGTTATAGACCTGCTGGGCTGTAGGCCTGCTGGGCTGCTGGGCTGTAGGGCTGTTGGGTTATAGACCTGCTGGGCTGTAGGCCTGCTGGGCTGCTGGGCTGTAGGGCTGTTGGGTTATAAACCTGCTGGGCTGTAGGCTTTTACACCTGCATTGTTTGCTGTTTGGGGTTTTAGGCTGGGTTTCTGTACAGCACTTTGAGATATCAGCTGATGTACGAAGGGCTATATAAATAAATTTGATTTGATTTGATTTAGGCCTGCTGGGCTGTTGGCCTGCTGGCCCTTTCACACAGAAGCTGATCTTGTGGCTGCATAAGGGAGGTGACATATGAGTTAGATGGCTGTTCCATTCACCATATGGCCTCCCTCCCTCCCTGTCACTGCACTCCTCCCACCCTATAGTCACAATTGGAGATAGAGTCACAACCAATGAATTGAATAGTTGGGCTGTAGGGGTGCAGTTAATTTCTATGGTCACCACCCACTCTATAGTCCCAGACTGAATACAGACTGGACCCAGTCACAGCATGTTTTCTGTTAAAAGAGACTGAATACAGATTAACTTTACAAGTCTTATTTAATATTAAGTTTTATAAAAACATTTATATTTCATTTTTATATTATTTAGTTTTAATGTTTGGTGTAGGGGTTTGAAAGTTTAAACATCACATGTTGAAATTAAATTGGGATTGTTAACTTAAAGAAAAAATCACTAACTTAAAAAACTATTGGGGGGGGGGGGTATTCACAAAAATCTAATCAAGGTGCAGTTAACTAGACAGTAGGCTATAAGGGGGAAGGTGCAGTTAACTAGACAGTAGGCTATAAGGGGGAAGGTGCAGTTAACTAGACAGTAGGCTATAAGGGGGAAGGTGCAGTTAACTAGACAGTAGGCTATAAGGGGAAGGTGCAGTTAACTAGACAGTAGGCTATAAGGGGAAGGTGCAGTTAACTAGACAGTAGGCTATAAGGGGGGAAGGTGCAGTTAACTAGACAGTAGGCTATAAGGGGGAAGGTGCAGTTAACTAGACAGTAGGCTATAAGGGGAAGGTGCAGTTAAATAGACAGTAGGCTATAAGGGGGAAGGTGCAGTTAAATAGACAGTAGGCTATAAGGGGGAAGGTGCAGTTAAATAGACAGTAGGCTATAAGGGGAAGGTGCAGTTAAATAGACAGTAGGCTATAAGGGGGAAGGTGCAGTTAACTAGACAGTAGGCTATAAGGGGGAAGGTGCAGTTAACTAGACAGTAGGCTATAAGGGGAAGGTGCAGTTAACTAGACAGTAGGCTATAAGGGGAAGGTGCAGTTAACTAGACAGTAGGCTATAAGGGGAAGGTGCAGTTAACTAGACAGTAGGCTATAAGGGGAAGGTGCAGTTAAATAGACAGTAGGCTATAAGGGGGAAGGTGCAGTTAACTAGACAGTAGGCTATAAGGGGAAGGTGCAGTTAACTAGACAGTAGGCTATAAGGGAAGGTGCAGTTAACTAGACAGTAGGCTATAAGGGGAAGGTGCAGTTAACTAGACAGTAGGCTATAAGGGGAAGGTGCAGTTAACTAGACAGTAGGCTATAAGGGGGAAGGTGCAGTTAAATAGACAGTAGGCTATAAGGGGAAGGTGCAGTTAACTAGACAGTAGGCTATAAGGGGGAAGGTGCAGTTAACTAGACAGTAGGCTATAAGGGGGAAGGTGCAGTTAACTAGACAGTAGGCTATAAGGGGAAGGTGCAGTTAAATAGACAGTAGGCTATAAGGGGAAGGTGCAGTTAACTAGACAGTAGGCTATAAGGGGGAAGGTGCAGTTAACTAGACAGTAGGCTATAAGGGGAAGGTGCAGTTAACTAGACAGTAGGCTATAAGGGGAAGGTGCAGTTAACTAGACAGTAGGCTATAAGGGGAAGGTGCAGTTAACTAGACAGTAGGCTATAAGGGGGAAGGTGCAGTTAACTAGACAGTAGGCTATAAGGGGAAAGGTGCAGTTAACTAGACAGTAGGCTATAAGGGAAGGTGCAGTTAACTAGACAGTAGGCTATAAGGGGAAGGTGCAGTTAACTAGACAGTAGGCTATAAGGGGAAGGTGCAGTTAACTAGACAGTAGGCTATAAGGGGGAAGGTGCAGTTAAATAGACAGTAGGCTATAAGGGGAAGGTGCAGTTAAATAGACAGTAGGCTATAAGGGGGAAGGTGCAGTTAAATAGACAGTAGGCTATAAGGGGGAAGGTGCAGTTAAATAGACAGTAGGCTATAAGGGGGAAGGTGCAGTTAACTAGACAGTAGGCTATAAGGGGAAGGTGCAGTTAACTAGACAGTAGGCTATAAGGGGAAGGTGCAGTTAACTAGACAGTAGGCTATAAGGGGAAGGTGCAGTTAACTAGACAGTAGGCTATAAGGGGAAGGTGCAGTTAACTAGACAGTAGGCTATAAGGGGAAGGTGCAGTTAAATAGACAGTAGGCTATAAGGGGAAGGTGCAGTTAACTAGACAGTAGGCTATAAGGGGGAAGGTGCAGTTAACTAGACAGTAGGCTATAAGGGGAAGGTGCAGTTAACTAGACAGTAGGCTATAAGGGGGAAGGTGCAGTTAAATAGACAGTAGGCTATAAGGGGAAGGTGCAGTTAACTAGACAGTAGGCTATAAGGGGGAAGGTGCAGTTAACTAGACAGTAGGCTATAAGGGGAAGGTGCAGTTAACTAGACAGTAGGCTATAAGGGGAAGGTGCAGTTAACTAGACAGTAGGCTATAAGGGGGAAGGTGCAGTTAACTAGACAGTAGGCTATAAGGGGGAAGGTGCAGTTAACTAGACAGTAGGCTATAAGGGGAAGGTGCAGTTAACTAGACAGTAGGCTATAAGGGGGAAGGTGCAGTTAACTAGACAGTAGGCTATAAGGGGGAAGGTGCAGTTAAATAGACAGTAGGCTATAAGGGGAAGGTGCAGTTAACTAGACAGTAGGCTATAAGGGGGAAGGTGCAGTTAACTAGACAGTAGGCTATAAGGGGGAAGGTGCAGTTAACTAGACAGTAGGCTATAAGGGGAAGGTGCAGTTAACTAGACAGTAGGCTATAAGGGGAAGGTGCAGTTAACTAGACAGTAGGCTATAAGGGGAAGGTGCAGTTAAATAGACAGTAGGCTATAAGGGGAAGGTGCAGTTAAATAGACAGTAGGCTATAAGGGGGAAGGTGCAGTTAAATAGACAGTAGGCTATAAGGGGGAAGGTGCAGTTAAATAGACAGTAGGCTATAAGGGGGAAGGTGCAGTTAACTAGACAGTAGGCTATAAGGGGGAAGGTGCAGTTAACTAGACAGTAGGCTATAAGGGGAAGGTGCAGTTAACTAGACAGTAGGCTATAAGGGGGAAGGTGCAGTTAACTAGACAGTAGGCTATAAGGGGGAAGGTGCAGTTAACTAGACAGTAGGCTATAAGGGGGAAGGTGCAGTTAAATAGACAGTAGGCTATAAGGGGGAAGGTGCAGTTAACTAGACAGTAGGCTATAAGGGGGAAGGTGCAGTTAACTAGACAGTAGGCTATAAGGGGGAAGGTGCAGTTAACTAGACAGTAGGCTATAAGGGGAAGGTGCAGTTAAATAGACAGTAGGCTATAAGGGGGAAGGTGCAGTTAACTAGACAGTAGGCTATAAGGGGGAAGGTGCAGTTAACTAGACAGTAGGCTATAAGGGGGAAGGTGCAGTTAACTAGACAGTAGGCTATAAGGGGAAGGTGCAGTTAACTAGACAGTAGGCTATAAGGGGGGAAGGTGCAGTTAAATAGACAGTAGGCTATAAGGGGAAGGTGCAGTTAACTAGACAGTAGGCTATAAGGGGAAGGTGCAGTTAACTAGACAGTAGGCTATACGGGGGAAGGTGCAGTTAAATAGACAGTAGGCTATAAGGGAAGGTGCAGTTAACTAGACAGTAGGCTATAAGGGGAAGGTGCAGTTAACTAGACAGTAGGCTATAAGGGGAAGGTGCAGTTAACTAGACAGTAGGCTATAAGGGGAAGGTG
The DNA here is from genome assembly GCF_034236695.1 of Oncorhynchus nerka. Taxonomy (NCBI): domain Eukaryota; kingdom Metazoa; phylum Chordata; class Actinopteri; order Salmoniformes; family Salmonidae; genus Oncorhynchus; species Oncorhynchus nerka. Next base: position 104,872,222 of record NC_088408.1, on the reverse strand, counting down.
CAGTTAACTAGACAGTAGGCTATAAGGGGAAGGTGCAGTTAACTAGACAGTAGGCTATAAGGGGGAAGGTGCAGTTAACTAGACAGTAGGCTATAAGGGGGAAGGTGCAGTTAACTAGACAGTAGGCTATAAGGGGGAAGGTACAGTTAACTAGACAGTAGGCTATAAGGGGAAGGTGCAGTTAACTAGACAGTAGGCTATAAGGGGGAAGGTGCAGTTAACTAGACAGTAGGCTATAAGGGGGAAGGTGCAGTTAACTAGACAGTAGGCTATAAGGGGGAAGGTGCAGTTAACTAGACAGTAGGCTATAAGGGGGAAGGTGCAGTTAACTAGACAGTAGGCTATAAGGGGGAAGGTGCAGTTAAATAGACAGTAGGCTATAAGGGGGAAGGTGCAGTTAACTAGACAGTAGGCTATAAGGGGGAAGGTGCAGTTAACTAGACAGTAGGCTATAAGGGGGAAGGTGCAGTTAAATAGACAGTAGGCTATAAGGGGAAGGTGCAGTTAACTAGACAGTAGGCTATAAGGGGAAGGTGCAGTTAACTAGACAGTAGGCTATAAGGGGGAAGGTGCAGTTAACTAGACAGTAGGCTATAAGGGGGAAGGTGCAGTTAACTAGACAGTAGGCTATAAGGGGGAAGGTGCAGTTAACTAGACAGTAGGCTATAAGGGGAAGGTGCAGTTAACTAGACAGTAGGCTATAAGGGGAAGGTGCAGTTAACTAGACAGTAGGCTATAAGGGGAAGGTGCAGTTAACTAGACAGTAGGCTATAAGGGGAAGGTGCAGTTAACTAGACAGTAGGCTATAAGGGAAGGTGCAGTTAACTAGACAGTAGGCTATAAGGGGGAAGGTGCAGTTAACTAGACAGTAGGCTATAAGGGGGAAGGTGCAGTTAACTAGACAGTAGGCTATAAGGGGGAAGGTGCAGTTAACTAGACAGTAGGCTATAAGGGGGAAGGTGCAGTTAACTAGACAGTAGGCTATACGGGGGAAGGTGCAGTTAACTAGACAGTAGGCTATAAGGGGGAAGGTGCAGTTAAATAGACAGTAGGCTATAAGGGGAAGGTGCAGTTAACTAGACAGTAGGCTATAAGGGGGAAGGTGCAGTTAACTAGACAGTAGGCTATAAGGGGGAAGGTGCAGTTAACTAGACAGTAGGCTATAAGGGGGAAGGTGCAGTTAACTAGACAGTAGGCTATAAGGGGAAGGTGCAGTTAACTAGACAGTAGGCTATAAGGGGGAAGGTGCAGTTAACTAGACAGTAGGCTATAAGGGGAAGGTGCAGTTAACTAGACAGTAGGCTATAAGGGGAAGGTGCAGTTAACTAGACAGTAGGCTATAAGGGGAAGGTGCAGTTAAATAGACAGTAGGCTATAAGGGGGAAGGTGCAGTTAACTAGACAGTAGGCTATAAGGGGGAAGGTGCAGTTAACTAGACAGTAGGCTATAAGGGGAAGGTGCAGTTAACTAGACAGTAGGCTATAAGGGGAAGGTGCAGTTAACTAGACAGTAGGCTATAAGGGGAAGGTGCAGTTAACTAGACAGTAGGCTATAAGGGGAAGGTGCAGTTAACTAGACAGTAGGCTATAAGGGGAAGGTGCAGTTAAATAGACAGTAGGCTATAAGGGGAAGGTGCAGTTAACTAGACAGTAGGCTATAAGGGGGAAGGTGCAGTTAACTAGACAGTAGGCTATAAGGGGGAAGGTGCAGTTAACTAGACAGTAGGCTATAAGGGGAAGGTGCAGTTAACTAGACAGTAGGCTATAAGGGGGAAGGTGCAGTTAACTAGACAGTAGGCTATAAGAGGGAATGTGCAGTTAAATAGACAGTAGGCTATAAGGGGGAAGGTGCAGTTAACTAGACAGTAGGCTATAAGGGGGAAGGTGCAGTTAACTAGACAGTAGGCTATAAGGGGGAAGGTGCAGTTAACTAGACAGTAGGCTATAAGGGGAAGGTGCAGTTAAATAGACAGTAGGCTATAAGGGGGAAGGTGCAGTTAACTATACAGTAGGCTATAAGGGGAAGGTGCAGTTAACTAGACAGTAGGCTATAAGGGGGAAGGTGAAGTTAAATAGACAGTAGGCTATAAGGGGAAGGTGCAGTTAACTAGACAGTAGGCTATAAGGGGGAAGGTGCAGTTAACTAGACAGTAGGCTATAAGGGGAAGGTGCAGTTAACTAGACAGTAGGCTATAAGGGGGAAGGTGCAGTTAACTAGACAGTAGGCTATAAGGGGAAGGTGCAGTTAACTAGACAGTAGGCTATAAGGGGGAAGGTGCAGTTAACTAGACAGTAGGCTATAAGGGGAAGGTGCAGTTAAATAGACAGTAGGCTATAAGGGGGAAGGTGCAGTTAAATAGACAGTAGGCTATAAGGGGAAGGTGCAGTTAAATAGACAGTAGGCTATAAGGGGGAAGGTGCAGTTAAATAGACAGTAGGCTATAAGGGGGAAGGTGCAGTTAACTAGACAGTAGGCTATAAGGGGGAAGGTGCAGTTAACTAGACAGTAGGCTATAAGGGGGAAGGTGCAGTTAACTAGACAGTAGGCTATAAGGGGGAAGGTGCAGTTAACTAGACAGTAGGCTATAAGGGGGAAGGTGCAGTTAACTAGACAGTAGGCTATAAGGGGAAGGTGCAGTTAAATAGACAGTAGGCTATAAGGGGAAGGTGCAGTTAACTAGACAGTAGGCTATAAGGGAAGGTGCAGTTAACTAGACAGTAGGCTATAAGGGGGAAGGTGCAGTTAACTAGACAGTAGGCTATAAGGGGAAGGTGCAGTTAAATAGACAGTAGGCTATAAGGGGAAGGTGCAGTTAACTAGACAGTAGGCTATAAGGGGGAAGGTGCAGTTAACTAGACAGTAGGCTATAAGGGGGAAGGTGCAGTTAACTAGACAGTAGGCTATAAGGGAAGGTGCAGTTAACTAGACAGTAGGCTATAAGGGGGAAGGTGCAGTTAACTAGACAGTAGGCTATAAGGGGGAAGGTGCAGTTAACTAGACAGTAGGCTATAAGGGGGAAGGTGCAGTTAACTAGACAGTAGGCTATAAGGGGAAGGTGCAGTTAAATAGACAGTAGGCTATAAGGGGGAAGGTGCAGTTAACTAGACAGTAGGCTATAAGGGGGAAGGTGCAGTTAACTAGACAGTAGGCTATAAGGGGAAGGTGCAGTTAACTAGACAGTAGGCTATAAGGGGGAAGGTGCAGTTAAATAGACAGTAGGCTATAAGGGGGAAGGTGCAGTTAACTAGACAGTAGGCTATAAGGGGAAGGTGCAGTTAACTAGACAGTAGGCTATAAGGGGGAAGGTGCAGTTAACTAGACAGTAGGCTATAAGGGGGAAGGTGCAGTTAAATAGACAGTAGGCTATAAGGGGGAAGGTGCAGTTAACTAGACAGTAGGCTATAAGGGGGAAGGTGCAGTTAACTACACAGTAGGCTATAAGGGGAAGGTGCAGTTAACTAGACAGTAGGCTATAAGGGGAAGGTGCAGTTAAATAGACAGTAGGCTATAAGGGGGAAGGTGCAGTTAACTAGACAGTAGGCTATAAGGGGGAAGGTGCAGTTAACTAGACAGTAGGCTATAAGGGGAAGTGCAGTTAACTAGACAGTAGGCTATAAGGGGGAAGGTGCAGTTAAATAGACAGTAGGCTATAAGGGGGAAGGTGCAGTTAACTAGACAGTAGGCTATAAGGGGGAAGGTGCAGTTAACTAGACAGTAGGCTATAAGGGGGAAGGTGCAGTTAAATAGACAGTAGGCTATACGGGGGAAGGTGCAGTTAACTAGACAGTAGGCTATAAGGGGAAGGTGCAGTTAACTAGACAGTAGGCTATAAGGGGAAGGTGCAGTTAACTAGACAGTAGGCTATAAGGGGGAAGGTGCAGTTAACTAGACAGTAGGCTATAAGGGGGAAGGTGCAGTTAACTAGACAGTAGGCTATAAGGGGGAAGGTGCAGTTAAATAGACAGTAGGCTATAAGGGGAAGGTGCAGTTAAATAGACAGTAGGCTATAAGGGGGAAGGTGCAGTTAAATAGACAGTAGGCTATAAGGGGGAAGGTGCAGTTAAATAGACAGTAGGCTATAAGGGGAAGGTGCAGTTAACTAGACAGTAGGCTATAAGGGGAAGGTGCAGTTAACTAGACAGTAGGCTATAAGGGGAAGGTGCAGTTAACTAGACAGTAGGCTATAAGGGGAAGGTGCAGTTAACTAGACAGTAGGCTATAAGGGGGAAGGTGCAGTTAACTAGACAGTAGGCTATAAGGGGGAAGGTGCAGTTAACTAGACAGTAGGCTATAAGGGGGAAGGTGCAGTTAAATAGACAGTAGGCTATAAGGGGAAGGTGCAGTTAACTAGACAGTAGGCTATAAGGGGGAAGGTGCAGTTAAATAGACAGTAGGCTATAAGGGGGAAGGTGCAGTTAACTAGACAGTAGGCTATAAGGGGAAGGTGCAGTTAACTAGACAGTAGGCTATAAGGGGAAGGTGCAGTTAACTAGACAGTAGGCTATAAGGGGGAAGGTGCAGTTAACTAGACAGTAGGCTATAAGGGGAAGGTGCCGTTAACTAGACAGTAGGCTATAAGGGGAAGGTGCAGTTAACTAGACAGTAGGCTATAAGGGGAAGGTGCAGTTAACTAGACAGTAGGCTATAAGGGGAAGGTGCAGTTAAATAGACAGTAGGCTATAAGGGGGAAGGTGCAGTTAACTAGACAGTAGGCTATAAGGGGAAGGTGCAGTTAACTAGACAGTAGGCTATAAGGGGAAGGTGCAGTTAACTAGACAGTAGGCTATAAGGGGGAAGGTGCAGTTAACTAGACAGTAGGCTATAAGGGGAAGGTGCAGTTAACTAGACAGTAGGCTATAAGGGGGAAGGTGCAGTTAACTAGACAGTAGGCTATAAGGGGAAGGTGCAGTTAACTAGACAGTAGGCTATAAGGGGGAAGGTGCAGTTAACTAGACAGTAGGCTATAAGGGGAAGGTGCAGTTAACTAGACAGTAGGCTATAAGGGGGAAGGTGCAGTTAACTAGACAGTAGGCTATAAGGGGAAGGTGCAGTTAACTAGACAGTAGGCTATAAGGGGAAGGTGCAGTTAAATAGACAGTAGGCTATAAGGGGGAAGGTGCAGTTAACTAGACAGTAGGCTATAAGGGGAAGGTGCAGTTAACTAGACAGTAGGCTATAAGGGGAAGGTGCAGTTAACTAGACAGTAGGCTATAAGGGGGAAGGTGCAGTTAAATAGACAGTAGGCTATAAGGGGGAAGGTGCAGTTAACTAGACAGTAGGCTATAAGGGGAAGGTGCAGTTAACTAGACAGTAGGCTATAAGGGGGAAGGTGCAGTTAACTAGACAGTAGGCTATAAGGGGAAGGTGCAGTTAAATAGACAGTAGGCTATAAGGGGAAGGTGCAGTTAACTAGACAGTAGGCTATAAGGGGAAGGTGCAGTTAACTACACAGTAGGCTATAAGGGGAAGGTGCAGTTAACTAGACAGTAGGCTATAAGGGGAAGGTGCAGTTAAATAGACAGTAGGCTATAAGGGGAAGGTGCAGTTAACTAGACAGTAGGCTATAAGGGGAAGGTGCAGTTAACTAGACAGTAGGCTATAAGGGGGAAGGTGCAGTTAACTAGACAGTAGGCTATAAGGGGAAGGTGCAGTTAAATAGACAGTAGGCTATAAGGGGGAAGGTGCAGTTAACTAGACAGTAGGCTATAAGGGGAAGGTGCAGTTAACTAGACAGTAGGCTATAAGGGGGAAGGTGCAGTTAAATAGACAGTAGGCTATACGGGGGAAGGTACAGTTAACTAGACAGTAGGCTATAAGGGGGAAGGTGCAGTTAACTAGACAGTAGGCTATAAGGGGGAAGGTGCAGTTAACTAGACAGTAGGCTATAAGGGGGAAGGTGCAGTTAACTAGACAGTAGGCTATAAGGGGAAGGTGCAGTTAACTAGACAGTAGGCTATAAGGGGAAGGTGCAGTTAAATAGACAGTAGGCTATAAGGGGGAAGGTGCAGTTAAATAGACAGTAGGCTATAAGGGGAAGGTGCAGTTAAATAGACAGTAGGCTATAAGGGGGAAGGTGCAGTTAAATAGACAGTAGGCTATAAGGGGAAGGTGCAGTTAACTAGACAGTAGGCTATAAGGGGAAGGTGCAGTTAACTAGACAGTAGGCTATAAGGGGGAAGGTGCAGTTAACTAGACAGTAGGCTATAAGGGGGAAGGTGCAGTTAACTAGACAGTAGGCTATAAGGGGAAGGTGCAGTTAACTAGACAGTAGGCTATAAGGGGAAGGTGCAGTTAACTAGACAGTAGGCTATAAGGGGGAAGGTGCAGTTAACTAGACAGTAGGCTATAAGGGGGAAGGTGCAGTTAACTAGACAGTAGGCTATAAGGGGGAAGGTGCAGTTAACTAGACAGTAGGCTATAAGGGGAAGGTGCAGTTAACTAGACAGTAGGCTATAAGGGGAAGGTGCAGTTAACTAGACAGTAGGCTATAAGGGGGAAGGTGCAGTTAACTAGACAGTAGGCTATAGGGGGAAGGTGCAGTTAACTAGACAGTAGGCTATAAGGGGAAGGTGCAGTTAACTAGACAGTAGGCTATAAGGGGAAGGTGCAGTTAACTAGACAGTAGGCTATAAGGGGGAAGGTGCAGTTAACTAGACAGTAGGCTATAAGGGGGAAGGTGCAGTTAACTAGACAGTAGGCTATAAGGGGGAAGGTGCAGTTAACTAGACAGTAGGCTATAAGGGGGAAGGTGCAGTTAAATAGACAGTAGGCTATAAGGGGGAAGGTGCAGTTAACTAGACAGTAGGCTATAAGGGGGAAGGTGGAGTTAACTAGACAGTAGGCTATAAGGGGGAAGGTGCAGTTAACTAGACAGTAGGCTATAAGGGGGAAGGTGCAGTTAAATAGACAGTAGGCTATAAGGGGGAAGGTGCAGTTAACTAGACAGTAGGCTATAAGGCGGAAAGTTGTTTACATAATCCAGAGGAAGAGGTGAACGTTAGACTATTTACGTTAGACATCACAGTGGTGTAAAGTACTTAAGTAAAATACTTTAATGTACTACTTAAGTTGTTTATGTACTTTACTTGACTATTTATATTTTTGCTTAGCAGGACAGAAAAATGGTCAAATAAACTCACTTATCAACTGAACATCCCTGGTCAGCCCTACTGCCTCTGATCTGGAGGACTCACTAAACAGAGAACATCCCTGGTCATCCCTATTGCCTCAGATCTGGTGGATTCACTAAACAGAGAACATCCCTGGTCATCCCTACTGCCTCTGATCTGGAGGACTCACTAAACAGAGAACATCCCTGGTCAGCCCTACTGCCTCTGATCTGGTGGACTCACTAAACAGAGAACATCCCTGGTCATCCCTACCGCCTCTGATCTGGAGGACTCACTAAACAGAGAACATCCCTGGTCAGCCCTACTGCCTCTGATCTGGAAGACTCACTAAACAGAGAACATCCCTGGTCATCCCTACTGCCTCTGATCTGGAGGACTCACTAAACAGAGAACATCCCTGGTCATCCCTACTGCCTCTGATCTGGAGGACTCACTAAACAGAGAACATCCCTGGTCAGCCCTACTGCCTCTGATCTGGAAGACTCACTAAACAGAGAACATCCCTGGTCAGCCCTACTGCCTCTGATCTGGTGGACTCACTAAACAGAGAACATCCCTGGTCATCACTACTGCCTCTGACCTGGAGGACTCACTAAACAGAGAACATCCCTGGTCAGCCCTACTGCCTCTGATCTGGAGGACTCACTAAACAGAGAACATCCCTGGTCAGCCCTACTGCCTCTGATCTGGAAGACTCACTAAACAGAGAACATCCCTGGTCATCCCTACTGCCTCTGATCTGGATGACTCACTAAACAGAGAACATCCCTGGTCATCCCTACTTCCTCTGATCTGGTGGATTCAATAAACAGAGAACATCCCTGGTCAGCCCTACTGCCTCTGGTCAGGTGGACTCACTAAACAGAGAACATCAAATCAAATCAAATCAAATTTATTTATATAGCCCTTCGTACATCAGCTGATATCTCAAAGTGCTGTACAGAAACCCAGCCTAAAACCCCAAACAGCAAACAATGCAGGTGTAAAAGCACGGTGGCTAGGAAAAACTCCCTAGAAAGGCCAAAACCTAGGAAGAAACCTAGAGAGGAACCAGGCTATATGGGGTGGCCAGTCCTCTTCTGGCTATGCCGGGTAGAGATTATAACAGAACATGACCAAGATGTTCAAATGTTCATAAATGAACAGCATGGTCGAATAATAATAAGGCAGAACAGTTGAAACTGGAGCAGCAGCACAGTCAGGTGGACTGGGGACAGCAAGGAGTCATCATGTCAGGTAGTCCTGGGGCACGGTCCTAGGGCTCAGGTCCTCCGAGAGAGAGAAAGAAAGAGAGAATTAGAGAGAGCATATGTGGGGTGGCCAGTCCTCTTCTCGCTGTGCCGGGTGGAGATTATAACAGAACGTGGCCAAGATGTTCAAATGTTCATAAATGACCAGCATGGTTGAATAATAGTAAGGCAGAACAGTTGAAACTGGAGCAGCAGCATGGCCAGGTGGACTGGGGACAGCAAGGAGTCATCATGTCAGGTAGTCCTGGGACATGGTCCTAGGGCCCAGGCCAGTTGAAACTGGAGCAGCAGCATGGCCAGGTGGACTGGGGACAGCAAGGAGTCATCATGTCAGGTAGTCCTGGGGCATGGTCCTAGGGCTCAGGTCCTCGAGAGAGAGAAAGAAAGAGAGAAGGAGAGAATTAGAGAACGCACACTTAGATTCACACAGGACACCGAATAGGACAGGAGAAGTACTCCAGATATAACAAACTGACCCTAGCCCCCCGACACATAAACTACTGCAGCATAAATACTGGAGGCTGAGACAGGAGGGGTCAGGAGACACTGTGGCCCCATCCGAGGACACCCCCGGACAGGGCCAAACAGGAAGGATATAACCCCACCCACTTTGCCAAAGCACAGCCCCCACACCACTAGAGGGATATCTTCAACCACCAACTTACCATCCTGAGACAAGGCCGAGTATAGCCCACAAAGATCTCCGCCACGGCACAACCCAAGGGGGGGGGCGCCAACCCAGACAGGCTGACCACAACAGTGAATCAACCCACCCAGGTGACGCACCCCCCCCCAGGGACGGCATGAGAGAGCCCCAGTAAGCCAGTGACTCAGCCCCCGTAACAGGGTAGATGCAGAGAATCCGAGTGGAAAGAGGGGAACCGGCCAGGCAGAGACAGCAAGGGCGGTTCGTTGCTCCAGAGCCTTTCCGTTCACCCTCCCACTCCTGGGCCAGACTACACTCAATCATATGACCCACTGAAGAGATGAGTCTTCTAGACTTAGTAAACATCCCTCGTCATCCCTACTGCCTCTGATCTGGAGGACTCACGAAACAGAGAACATCCCTGGTCATCCCTACTGCCTCTGATCTGGAGGACTCACTAAACAGAGAACATCCCTGGTCATCTACTGCCTCTGATCTGGCGGACTCACTAAACAGAGAACATCCCTGGTCATCTACTGCCTCAAGTAGTGTTTTACTGAGTGACATTTACTTTTTACTTGAGTCATTTTCCCTAACCCTATTAAAGTACCTGTGACAGTCAGGTACTTTTTCCACCACTGAGATATTGTGAGATCCAGATTACCAAGACATACTGTATGGTTCTATCTCTTTCCCTCTCTCTGGCTTGCCAACTCTTTCTCTTCAGTCTTTGGTCTGTTGTGTGTAGAATATCCTAGCATATTCACCGATGATAGGCCCTGCTTTACTGAAATTGTGAGATATCGCAAGTCAAGAAATTGTGAGATACATTGTTTGATTGCTGATAGATAGACCAAGTGCACGGTTCTGACTGTCTGGTGGCTGACCTGCCTAAACTGTGCCCCTCCCCTCTCTCTCCATCCCTCGGTTCTCTCCCCTCCCCTCTCTCTTTTCCCCTCCCCTCTCTCTCCGCTCCTCACCTCTCTCTCCGCCCCTCCCTTCTCTCTCCACCCCTCCCCTCTCTCTCCATCCCTCCCTTCTCTCTCCATCCCTCCCCTCTCTCTCCATCCCTCCCCTCTATCTCCTCCTCTCCCGTCTCTCTCTACACCGCCCTCTCTCTCATTCCCTCCCTCTCTCTCCGTTCCTTGACTCTCTCTCCATCCCTCCCCCTCTCTCCATCCCTCCCCTCTCTCTCCATCCCTCCCCTCTCTCTCCATCCCTCCCCTCTCTCTCCTCCTCTCCCGTCTCTCTCTACACCGCCCCTCTCTCTCATTCCCTCTCCTCTCTCTCCGTTCCTTGACTCCCTCTCCATCCGTCCCCTCTTTCTCCACCCCTCCCCTCTCTCCATCCTCGCCACTCTCTCTGCCCCTCCCCTCTATCTCCTCCTCTCCCCCGTCTCTCTCTACCCTTCCCCTCTCTCCGCCCCCCTGTCTCTGTCCCTCGCCTCTCTCTCCGCCCCTCCCTTCTCTCTCCATCCCTCACCTCTCTCTCTATCCCTCCCCTCTCTCCGCCCCTCCCTTCTCGCTCCATGTGTCCCCTCTCTCCGCCCCTCCCTTCTCTCTCCATCTGTCCCCTCTCTCTCCGTCCCTCGCCTCTCTCTCCGTCCCTCGCCTCTCTCTCCGTCCCTCGCCTCTCTCTCCGTCCCTCGCCTCTCTCTAGCTCTCTTCATAGGCTTAAAGGCTGAGACAATAAGAAGACACAGTGGCAGAATAAATTCAACCACACCTTTGTTTCATCACAATGCCGGAGAGCAACCTCTGTCCAATGAAGTCCACAAAGCATATTGTATGTAAAGTAACATACAATTAGATGACCTAGAGCATGGTCAAGCTAGATAATATTTACAACTCCACTCTGGTGTTCTCCACTCTGGCGTTCTGAATAGTCCCCGCGATATGCAACTTTTCAGGGAAGTCAGGAACCAATTTACACAGTCAGTTAGGAAAGCATAAGGCTAGCTTTTTCAAACAGAACATTGTTTCCTGCAGCACTAATTCCAAAAAGGTTTGGGACACTGTAAAGTCCATGCAGAATGAGAGCACCTCCTCCCAGCTGCCCACTGCACTGAGGATAGGAAACACTGTCACCACCGATAAATCCACGATAGTCAAGAATTTCTATAATAATGTTTCTACGGCTGGCCATGCTTTCCACCTGGCTACCCCAACCCCGGCCAACAGCTCTGCATACCCCGCAGCAGCTAGTTAACCTTCGACAGATACAGTTGAAGTCAAAAGTTTACATACACTTAGGTTGGAGTCATTAAACTCATTTTCCAACCACTCCACAAATTTCCTGTCAACAAAAGTTTTGGGAAGTCGGTTAAGACATCTACTCCTTCGGACCTCTCTGCCTTTCCCGTGGAGTACCAGGACCTCCGGGAGGATTTCAGCAAAGCTCTGGCCACTTCGCTTCCTTCACATCAACCCTATGACTGCGTGATCAACATTCTTCCGGGCACCACCCCGGGGACGGCTGTATTCACTGTCAGGTCTGGAGACCAAGGCTTTGGAGACCAAGGCTCTGGAGACCAAGGCTTTGGAGACCAAGGCTCTGGAGACCAAGGCTATGGAGACCAAGGCTATAGAGACCAAGGCTATGGAGACCGAGGCTCTGGAGACCAAGGCTATGGAGACCAAGGCTATGGAGACCAAGGCTATGGAGACCAAGGCTATGGAGACGTACATCGAGGACTCCCTGGCTGCAGGGTGTATCTGTCCTTCTGCCTCCCCACCAGAGTTCTTCTTTGTGAGGGACAGAAGAGGGACAAAACCCTGCACATCGACTACCAGAGCCTCAATGACATCACGGTAAAGCAATGCTACCCGCTACCACTCTTCGCCTTGACTTTCGAGTCACTTCAAGGGGCCACCATTTTCTCTACGCCTACCTTCTGGTGGAGGTACGGGAAGGTGACGAGTGGAAGACAGCCTTCAACACAGCTAGCGGACTCTACGAATACCTGGTGATGCCATTCGGTCTGACCAACTCTCCTGCTGTGTTCCAGGCCCTGGTTAACAACGTTCTCCGCGACATGTTGAACCAGTTCGTGTTCGGCTACCTCAACAACATCCTCGTAATTTCCCGCTCAGCTCAAGAACATGTTCTCCACGTCCGAAAAGTCCATCACTCCACCATCTCCTTCCTTGGATATATCATTGCTGCTGGTAAAGTGCAGATGGAGCGGTGGTGGATTGGCCCAAACCCACGTCCAGAGGGCTTCCACTCTCCCAAGGTCCCGTTCACGTGGTCACCAGCTGCTGACTGGGCGTTCCTGCACCGCTTCACCACAGCTCCCATATTAATCCATCCGAACCCGTCAGGTCATGGTGGAGGTCGATGCTTCGGACGTCGGAGTCGGGGCTGTCCTGTCCCAGCATTCTACCCTGGACATTATGCTGCATCCCTGCGCCTTCTTCTCCCATCGTCTTAACGCCACGGAGTGGAATTAGGATGTGGGAAATTGAGAACTTCTCGCAGTGAAGGTGGCTTTGAAGTTGTGGAGGAACTGGTTAGAGGGGGCGGAACATCCATTAATTGTGTGGACCGATTTCAAGAACCTAGAATATCTCTGCACCGCCAAGCGTCTCAACTCCAGGCCAGCTCGATGGGCCCCGCTTTTCAATTGGTTCAACTTGACCATCTCCTACCACCTGGGGTCCAAGAATGTTAAGCCAGATGTGCTTTCACGCCACTACAGCCCCGCTGCTACACTCTCGGACCCTGAGTCCATCCTTCCTGCCCGGTGGCCTGGCTGACCGGATGTTTATCCCAGACGCTGCCCGCTTTCCAGTCCTGGAATGGGCTCATTAATCATTAATCCAGGCCTTGCCTGTCACCTTGGCTCCCGTCAGACCCTAGCCTCTGTTTGACAACTCTTTTGGTGGCCCACCATGGTCCCTGATGTCGCCGCGTTCAACGATACCTGCACTGTCTGTGCTCAGAATAAGACTCCTCGGCAGCCACTTCCTGTCCCTTACTGTCCCTGGTCACATATCTCTGGACTTTGTCAATGGTCTCCCTCCATCTGATGGTAACAGCAATATCCTTATGGTGGTGGACAGGCTTTCCAAAGCTGCCCATTTCATTCCTCTCCTCAAGCTACCACCAGACCCCGGCTCCCCGCTATCATCTCGGGCAGAGGGTATGGCTGTCTACTCGGGATCTGCCCCTCCGGGTGGATTCCCACAGACTTTACCCGCGTTTTATCCTCCATTTACCCATCTCCAAGATTCTTAGCCCCTCGGCTGTTCGTATTCTGTTGCCCAGCTCCCTCCATAAACATCGCACTGTCATGTATCAAGGATTAACCTTACGGTCTCTGCCCTGGATTACTGACCTCTACCTGACCTGTCGTTTGCCTGGCCTTGACCTGTCGTTTGCCCCGTTTTCTAAATAAACTTCTGTCTCCATCTGGGTCTAATCCTGAGTTCTGATAAGATGAGCTAGATGAGCTAGAGAGAGAGGAGCTAGAGAGAGAGGAGCTAGATGAGCTAGAGAGAGAGGAGTTATATAGAGAGAGGAGCTATAGAGAGAGAGGAGCTAGAGAGAGAGGAGCTATAGAGAGAGGAGCTATAGAGAGAGGAGCTGGAGAGAAAGGAGCTAGAGAGAGAGATGAGCTAGAGAGAGAGAGGAGCTAGAGAGAGAGGAGCTATAGAGAGAGGAGCTATAGAGAGAGGAGCTATAGAGAGAGAGGAGCTAGACTTCCGGGTTGGAGCGATCTGGTCGCATCCGCGCTTCGGTCTGCAGGTTGTATAACTTTTTCATCACATTTCATTACATTTCATTATAGTACAACGGTCTGATTTGTCTAATCTTAGCAATTTCCTCTTAGCTAGCTACATAGTCGTCGTTGTATCAAAGATAATTGCGTAATTATCGTATTTCGTCGTCTCCTATCTGTCCAACACGTTCACCGTCTACCGTAGCACTGTAGTAACTATCACACTCAACTGAACGTCTTGATTAGTGTAGTGTTAGCTAGCTACATAGCTAGCTACATAGTTGTCTTTGCTGTCTAAGTATCCAAGATAATTGTGTAGCTTAGAGTGTGGAGTCTTAGAGTGATAATTGCGTTATTATCGTATTTCGTCGCCCTCCTATCTGCCTAGCAGCTAGCCAGCTAGCATACGTTCACCGGCTACCGTAGCACTGTAGTAACTATCACACTCAACTGAACGACTTGATTAGTGTAGTGTTAGCTAGCTACATAGCTAGCTACATAGTTGTCTTTGCTGTCTAAGTATCCAAGATAATTGTGTAGCTTAGAGTGTGGAGTCTTAGAGTGATAATTGCGTTATTATCGTATTTCGTCGCCCTCCTATCTGCCTAGCAGCTAGCCAGCTAGCATACGTTCACCGGCTACCGTAGCACTGTAGTAACTATCACACTCAACCGAACGACTTGATTAGTGTAGTATTAGATAGCTACATAGTTGTCTTTGCTGTCTTCGTATCCAAGATAATTGTGTAGTTTAGAGTGTGTAGTCTTAGAGTGATTATCTTAATTCACCGAGGTTAGCTAGCCAGCTATTTTGTCATCCTTAACGTAGGAGACACTCCTAGCTAGCCAATAGCCAGCCAACGTCTACTGAATAGAACTTTCGCATTCCGGTCGCATTCCGCGTCGCTCCACAGGTAGTATCACTTTTTCATTTCATTTCATTACAGTCCCAACGGTGTGATTTGTTTGATCGTAGCTAGCTACATAGCTAGCTACATAGCCGTCTTTGTTTCAAAGATAATTGTGTAGTCTAGAGCGATTTTTAGGTTAGCTAGCCAGCTATTGTCGTTCTCCTAACGCAACGTAACGTAACCAACACTGCTAGCTAGCCAGCTAGCTCCCGATAAGCAGCATTGTAGAAACTTCACACTCAACGGTACGACTTGATTAGGGTAGTGTCAACAACGCAGCTAGCCTACCCCAGCAGTACTCTATCATTTTAATCATTTTAGTCAATTAGATTCTTGCTACGTAAGCTTAACTTTCTGAACATTCGAGACGTGTAGTCCACTTGTCATTCCAATCTCCTCTGCATTAGCGTAGCCTCTTCTCTAGCCTGTCAACTATGTGTCTGTCTATCCCTGTTCTCTCCTCTCTGCACAGACCATACAAACGCTCCACACCGCATGGCCGCAGCCACCCTAATCTGGTGGTCCCAGCGCGCACGACCCACGTGGAGTTCCAGGTCTCCGGTAGCCTCTGGAACTGCCGATCTGCGGCCAACAAGGCAGAGTTCATCTCAGCCTATGCCTCCCTCCAGTCCCTCGACTTCTTGGCTCTGACGGAAACATGGATCACCACAGACAACACCGCTACTCCTACTGCTCTCTCTTCGTCCGCCCACGTGCTCTCGCACACCCCGAGAGCTTCTGGTCAGCGGGGTGGTGGCACCGGGATCCTCATCTCTCCCAAGTGGTCATTCTCTCTTTCTCCCTTACCCATCTGTCTATCGCCTCCTTTGAATTCCATGCTGTCACAGTTACCAGCCCTTTCAAGCTTAACATCCTTATCATTTATCGCCCTCCAGGTTCCCTCGGAGAGTTCATCAATGAGCTTGATGCCTTGATAAGCTCCTTTCCTGAGGACGGCTCACCTCTCACAGTTCTGGGCGACTTTAACCTCCCCACGTCTACCTTTGACTCATTCCTCTCTGCCTCCTTCTTTCCACTCCTCTCTCTTTTGACCTCACCCTCTCACCTTCCCCCTACTCACAAGGCAGGCAATACGCCGACCTCATCTTTACTAGATGCTGTTCCTCCACTAACCTCATTGCAACTCCCCTCCAAGTCTCCGACCACTACCTTGTATCCTTTTCCTCTCGCTCTCATCCAACACTTCCCACACTGCCCCTACTCGGATGGTATCGCGCCGTCCCAACCTTCGCTCTCTCTCCCCGCTACTCTCTCCTCTTCCATCCTATCATCTCTTCCCTCTGCTCAAACCTTCTCCAACCTATCTCCTGATTCTGCCTCCTCAACCCTCCTCTCCTCCCTTTCTGCATCCTTTGACTCTCTATGTCCCCTATCCTCCAGGCCGGCTCGGTCCTCCCCTCCCGCTCCGTGGCTCGACGACTCATTGCGAGCTCACAGAACAGGGCTCCGGGCAGCCGAGCGGAAATGGAGGAAAACTCGCCTCCCTGCGGACCTGACATCCTTTCACTCCCTCCTCTCTACATTTTCCTCTTCTCTCTGCTGCTAATGCCACTTTCTACCACTCTAAATTCCAAGCATCTGCCTCTAACCCTAGGAAGCTCTTTGCCACCTTCTCCTCCCTCTTGAATCCTCCTCCCCTCCCCCCCTCCTCCCTCTCTGCAGATGACTTCGTCAACCATTTTGAAAAGAAGGTCGACGACATCCGATCCTCGTTGCTAAGTCAAACGACACCGCTGGTTCTGCTCACACTGCCCTACCCTGTGCTCTGACCTCTTTCTCCCCTCTCTCTCCAGATGACATCTCGCGTCTTGTGACGGCCGGCCGCCCAACAACCTGCCCGCTTGACCCTATCCCCTCCTCTCTTCTCCAGACCATCTCCGGTGACCTTCTCCCTTACCTTACCTCGCTCATCAACTCATCCCTGACCGCTGGCTACGTCCCTCCCGTCTTCAAGAGAGCGAGAGTTGCACCCCTTCTGAAAAAACCTACACTCGATCCCTCCGATGTCAACAACTACAGACCAGTATCCCTTCTTTCTTTTCTCTCCAAAACTCTTGAACGTGCCGTCCTTGGCCAGCTCTCCCGCTATCTCTCTCAGAATGACCTTCTTGATCCAAATCAGTCAGGTTTCAAGACTAGTCATTCAACTGAGACTGCTCTTCTCTGTATCACGGAGGCGCTCCGCACTGCTAAAGCTAACTCTCTCTCCTCTGCTCTCATCCTTCTAGACCTATCGGCTGCCTTCGATACTGTGAACCATCAGATCCTCCTCTCCACCCTCTCCGAGTTGGGCATCTCCGGCGCGGCCCACGCTTGGATTGCGTCCTACCTGACAGGTCGCTCCTACCAGGTGGCGTGGCGAGAATCCGTCTCCTCACCACGTGCTCTCACCACTGGTGTCCCCCAGGGCTCTGTTCTAGGCCCTCTCCTATTCTCGCTATACACCAAGTCACTTGGCTCTGTCATAACCTCACATGGTCTCTCCTATCATTGCTATGCAGACGACACACAATTAATTTTCTCCTTTCCCCTTCTGACGACCAGGTGGCGAATCGCATCTCTGCATGTCTGGCAGACATATCAGTGTGGATGACGGATCATCACCTCAAGCTGAACCTCGGCAAGACGGAGCTGCTCTTCCTCCCGGGAAGGACTGCCCGTTCCATGATCTCGCCATCACGGTTGACAACTCCATTGTGTCCTCGTCCCAGAGCGCTAAGAACCTTGGCGTGATCCTGGACAACACCCTGTCGTTCTCAAATAACATCAAGGCGGTGGCCCGTTCCTGTAGGTTCATGCTCTACAACATCCGCAGAGTACGACCCTGCCTCACACAGGAAGCGGCGCAGGTCCTAATCCAGGCACTTGTCATCTCCCGTCTGGATTACTGCAACTCGCTGTTGGCTGGGCTCCTGCCTGTGCCATTAAACCCCTACAACTCATCCAGAACGCCGCAGCCCGTCTGGTGTTCAACCTTCCCAAGTTCTCTCACGTCACCCCGCTCCTCCGCTCTCTCCACTGGCTTCCAGTTGAAGCTCGCATCCGCTACAAGACCATGGTGCTTGCCTATGGAGCTGTGAGGGGGAACGGCACCTCACTACCTCCAGGCTCTGATCAGGCCCTACACCCAAACAAGGGCACTGCGTTCATCCACCTCTGGCCTGCTCGCCTCCCTACCACTGAGGAAGTACAGTTCCCGCTCAGCCCAGTCAAAACTGTTCGCTGCTCTGGCCCCCAATGGTGGAACAAACTCCCTCACGACGCCAGGACAGCGGAGTCAATCACCACCTTCCGGAGACACCTGAAACCCCACCTCTTTAAGGAATACCTAGGATAGGATAAAGTAATCCTTCTCCCCTCCCCCCTTAAAAGACCTAGATGCACTATTGTAAAGTGGCTGTTCCACTGGATGTCATAAGGTGAAAGCACCAATCTGTAAGTCGCTCTGGATAAGAGCGTCTGCTAAATGACTTAAATGTCAAATGTAAAATGTAGAGAGAGAGGAGCTATAGAGAGAGGAGTTATATAGAGAGAGGAGCTATAGAGAGAGAGAGGAGCTAGAGAGAGAGGAGCTATAGAGACAGGAGCTATAGAGAGAGGAGCTGGAGAGAAAGGAGCTAGAGAGAGAGAGGAGCTAGAGAGAGAGGAGCTATAGAGAGGAGCTATAGAGAGAGGAGCTATAGAGAGAGAGGAGCTATAGAGAGAGAGGAGCTATAGAGAGAGGAGCTATAGAGAGGAGCTATAGAGAAAGGAGTTATATAGAGAGATGAGCTATAGAGAGAGGAGCTATAGAGAGAGGAGCTATAGAGAGGAGCTATAGAGAAAGGAGTTATATAGAGAGATGAGCTATAGAGAGAGAGGAGCTATAGAGAGAGGAGCTATAGAGAGAGGAGCTAGAGAGAGAGAGGAGCTAGAGAGAGAGGAGCTATAGAGAGAGGAGCTATAGAGAAAGGAGTTATATAGAGAGAGGAGCTAGAGAGAGAGAGGAGCTAGAGAGAGAGGAGCTAGAGAGAGAGGAGCTATAGAGAGGAGCTATAGAGAAAGGAGTTATATAGAGAGATGAGCTATAGAGAGAGAGGAGCTATAGAGAGAGGAGCTATAGAGAGAGGAGCTAGAGAGAGAGAGGAGCTAGAGAGAGAGGAGCTATAGAGAAAGGAGTTATATAGAGAGAGGAGCTAGAGAGAGAGAGGAGCTAGAGAGAGAGGAGCTATAGAGATAGGAGATATATAGAGAGAGGAGCTATAGAGAGAGAGGAGCTAGAGAGAGAGAGGAGCTAGAGAGAGAGGAGCTATAGAGAGAGGAGCTATAGAGAGAGAGGAGCTATAGAGAGAGATGAGCTATAGAGAGAGGAGCTATAGAGAGAGGAGCTATAGAGAGAGAGGAGCTAGAGAGAGAGGATCTATATAGAGAGGAGTTATATAGAGAGAGGATCTATAGAGAGAGAGAGGAGCTAGAGAGAGAGGGGCTATAGAGAGAGGAGCTAGAGAGAGAGGAGCTAGAGAGAGAGGAGCTATAGAGAGAGGAGCTATAGAGAGAGGAGCTATAGAGAGAGGAGCTATAGAGAGAGGAGCTATAGAGAGAGGGGCTATAGAGAGAGGAGCTATAGAGAAAGGAGTTAGATAGAGAGAGGAGCTATAGAGAGAGAGGAGCTAGAGAGAGAGAGGAGCTAGAGAGAGAGGAGCTATAGAGAGAGGAGCTATAGAGAGAGGAGCTATAGAGAGAGAGGAGCTATAGAGAGAGAGGAGCTAGAGAGAGAGGAGCTATAGAGAGAGGAGTTATATAGAGAGGAGCTATAGAGAGAGAGGAGCTAGAGAGAGAGGAGCTATATAGAGAGGAGTTATATAGAGAGAGGATCTATAGAGAGAGAAGAGCTAGAGAGAGAGGAGCTAGAGAGAGAGGCGCTATAGAGAGAGGAGCTAGAGAGAGAGGAGCTAGAGAGAGAGGAGCTATAGAGAGAGGAGCTATAGAGAGAGAGGAGCTAGAGAGAGAGGAGCTATAGAGAGAGGAGTTATATAGAGAGAGGAGCTATAGAGAGAGAGGAGCTAGAGAGAGAGGAGCTATAGAGAGAGGAGCTATAGAGAGAGGAGCTGAAGAGAAATGAGCTAGAGAGAGAGAGGAGCTAGAGAGAGAGGAGCTATAGAGAGAGGCGCTATAGAGAAAGGAGTTATATAGAGAGAGGAGCTATAGAGAGAGAGGAGCTATAGAGAGAGGAGCTATAGAGAGAGGAGCTAGAGAGAGAGAGGAGCTAGAGAGAGAGGAGCTATAGAGAAAGGAGTTATATAGAGAGAGGAGCTAGAGAGAGAGAGGAGCTAGAGAGAGAGGAGCTATAGAGATAGGAGATATATAGAGAGAGGAGCTATAGAGAGAGAGGAGCTAGAGAGAGAGAGGAGCTAGAGAGAGAGGAGCTATAGAGAGAGGAGCTATAGAGAGAGAGGAGCTATAGAGAGAGATGAGCTATAGAGAGAGGAGCTATAGAGAGAGGAGCTATAGAGAGAGAGGAGCTAGAGAGAGAGGAGCTATATAGAGAGGAGTTATATAGAGAGAGGATCTATAGAGAGAGAGAGGAGCTAGAGAGAGAGGGGCTATAGAGAGAGGAGCTAGAGAGAGAGGAGCTAGAGAGAGAGGAGCTATAGAGAGAGGAGCTATAGAGAGAGGAGCTATAGAGAGAGAGGAGCTATAGAGAGAGGAGCTATAGAGAGAGGGGCTATAGAGAGAGGAGCTATAGAGAAAGGAGTTAGATAGAGAGAGGAGCTATAGAGAGAGAGGAGCTAGAGAGAGAGAGGAGCTAGAGAGAGAGGAGCTATAGAGAGAGGAGTTATATAGAGAGGAGCTATAGAGAGAGAGGAGCTAGAGAGAGAGGAGCTATATAGAGAGGAGTTATATAGAGAGAGGATCTATAGAGAGAGAGGAGCTAGAGAGAGAGGAGCTAGAGAGAGAGGAGCTATAGAGAGAGGAGCTAGAGAGAGAGGAGCTAGAGAGAGAGGAGCTATAGAGAGAGGAGCTATAGAGAGAGAGGAGCTAGAGAGAGAGGAGCTATAGAGAGAGGAGTTATATAGAGAGAGGAGCTATAGAGAGAGAGGAGCTAGAGAGAGAGGAGCTATAGAGAGAGGAGCTATAGAGAGAGGAGCTGAAGAGAAATGAGCTAGAGAGAGAGAGGAGCTAGAGAGAGAGGAGCTATAGAGAGAGGCGCTATAGAGAAAGGAGTTATATAGAGAGAGGAGCTATAGAGAGAGAGGAGCTATAGAGAGAGGAGCTATAGAGAGAGGAGCTAGAGAGAGAGAGGAGCTAGAGAGAGAGAGGAGCTAGAGAGAGAGGAGCTATAGAGAGAGGAGCTATAGAGAAAGGAGTTATATAGAGAGAGGAGCTAGAGAGAGAGAGGAGCTAGAGAGAGAGGAGCTATAGAGAGAGGAGCTATAGAGAAAGGAGTTATATAGAGAGAGGAGCTATAGAGAGAGAGGAGCTAGAGAGAGAGAGGAGCTAGAGAGAGAGGAGCTATAGAGAGAGGAGCTATAGAGAGAGGAGCTATAGAGAGAGAGGAGCTATAGAGAGAGAGGAGCTATAGAGAGAGGAGCTATAGAGAGAGGAGCTATAGAGAGAGAGGAGCTAGAGAGGAGCTATAGAGAGAGGAGTTATATAGAGAGAGGAGCTATAGAGAGAGAGGAGCTAGAGAGAGAGGAGCTATATAGAGAGGAGTTATATAGAGAGAGGATCTATAGAGAGAGAGAGGAGCTAGAGAGAGAGGAGCTATAGAGAGAGGAGCTAGAGAGAGAGGAGCTAGAGAGAGAGGAGCTATAGAGAGAGGAGCTATAGAGAGAGGAGCTATAGAGAGAGGAGCTATAGAGAGAGGAGCTATAGAGAGAGGAGATATAGAGAGAGGAGCTATAGAGAAAGGAGTTAGATAGAGAGAGGAGCTATAGAGAGAGAGGAGCTAGAGAGAGAGAGGAGCTAGAGAGAGAGGAGCTATAGAGAGAGGAGCTATAGAGAGAGGAGCTATAGAGAGAGGAGCTATAGAGAGAGAGGAGCTAGAGAGAGAGAGGAGCTAGAGAGAGAGGAGCTATAGAGAGAGGAGTTATATAGAGAGAGGAGCTATAGAGAGAGAGGAGCTAGAGAGAGAGGAGCTATATAGAGAGGAGTTATATAGAGAGAGGATCTATAGAGAGAGAGGAGCTAGAGAGAGAGGAGCTATAGAGAGAGGAGCTAGAGAGAGAGGAGCTAGAGAGAGAGGAGCTATAGAGAGAGGAGCTATAGAGAGAGGAGCTATAGAGAGACAGGAGCTATAGAGAGAGGAGCTATAGAGAGAGAGGAGCTAGAGAGAGAGGAGCTATAGAGAGAGGAGCTATAGAGAGAGAGGAGCTAGAGAGAGAGGAGCTATATAGAGAGGAGTTATATAGAGAGAGGATCTATAGAGAGAGAGGAGCTAGAGAGAGAGGAGCTATAGAGAGAGGAGCTATAGAGAGAGGAGCTAGAGAGAGAGGATCTATAGAGAGAGAAGAGCTAGAGAGAGAGGAGCTATAGAGAGAGGAGCTATAGAGAGAGGAGCTAGAGAGAGAAAGGAGCTAGAGAGAGAGAGGAGCTAGAGAGAGAGGAGCTATAGAGAGAGGAGCTATAGAAAGAGAGGAGCTATAGAGAGAGGAGCTATAGAGAGAGGAGCTATAGAGAGAGGAGCTATAGAGAGAGGAGCTATAGAGAGATGAGCTAGAGAGAAAGGAGCTAGAGAGAGATGAACTAGAGAGAGATGAGCTAGAGAGAGATGAGCTAGAGAGAGAGGAGCTAGAGAAAGGAGCTAGAAAGAGAGGAGCTGGAGAGAGACGGGCTAGAGGAGCCAGGGGGAAAAGAGCTAGAGAGAATGGACGTAGAGCGAGACGTGCTAGAGAGAGACGAGCAAGAGAGAGAGGAGCTAGAGAGAGAGGACCTAAAGAGAGAGGACCTACAGCAAGACATGCTAGAAAGAGAGCCATAGAGAGGAGCTAAAGAGAGGAGCCAGACGAGAAAGAGAGGAGCCAGACGAGCTAGATAGAGATGAGCTAGATGAGCTAGAAAAAGAGAGAAGCTGGAGAAAAGGGATCTAGGGAGAGGGGGGAGCTAGAGGAGCTGGAGGGAGAGGAGCTACGGCAAGATGTGCTAGAAAGAGAGGTGCTAGAGAGAGGACATAGAGGAGCTAGAGAGAAGATTAAGTGAGAGGAGCTAGAGAGAGATGAGCTAGAGAGAAAGGAGCCATATGAGCTAGAGAGAGAGGAGCTAAAGAAGAGAGAAGCTAGAGAGAGGAGCTAGAGAGAGAGGAGATGGAGAGGGAGGAACTAGAGGAGCTAGAGAGAGAGGAGTTAGAGAGAGGAGCTGGAGAGAGAGGAGCTAGAGAGGAGCAGGAGAGAGAGGAGCTGGAGAGAGAGGTACTAGAGGAGTTTGAGAGAGAGGAGTTAGAGAGAGAGGGTCTGGAGAGAGAGGACCTAGAGGAGCTAGAGAGAGATGAGCAAGAGAGATAGGAGCAGGAGAGAAAGGAGCTAGAGAGAGAGGAGCTGGAGTGAAAGGAGCTAGAAAGAGAGGAGCTGGAGAGAGAGAGAGGCGCTAGAGAGAGAGGAGCTGGAGAGAGAGAGAGGAGCTAGAGAGAGAGGGATAGAGGGATGATGTTAAAGGTAGCAGTTTAATGATGGTGGTGATGGTGGTGGTTAGAGAAGCTAGAAAGAGAGGACCTAGAGAGAGCTATCAATCAAATGTGTTTATAAAGCCCTATAAAGCCCTTTGTCACATAGTGCTATACAGAAACCCAGCCTAAAACCCCAAACAGCAAGCAATTCTGATGTAGAAGAAGGTGGCTAGAAAAAACTCACAAGAAAGGCCAAAACCTAGGAAGAAACCTAGAGAGGAACCAGGCTATGTGGGGTGGCCAGTGCTCTTCTGGCTGTGCCAGGTGGAGATTATAGCAGAACATGGCTAAGATGTTCAAATGTTCATAAATGACCAGCATGGTCCAATAATAATAAGGCAGAACAGTTGAAACTGGAGCAGCAGGACGGCCAGGTGGACTGGGGACAGCAAGGAGTCATCATGTCAGGTAGTCCTGAGGCATGGTCCTAGGGCTCAGGTCCTCCGAGAGAGAGAAAGAAAGAGAGAAAGAGAGAATTAGAGAGGGGGGCGGGGGGGGGCGCCAACCCAGACAGGATGATCACATCAGTGGCTCAACCCACTCAGGTGACGCACCCCTCCCAGGGACGGCATGACAACCCAGACAGGATGATCACATCAGTGACTCAACCCACTCAGGTGACGCACCCCTCCCAGGGACGGCATGAGAGAGCCCCAGTAAGCCAGTGACTCAGCCCCTGTAATAGGGTTAGAGGCAGAGAATCCCAGTGGAAAGAGGGGAACCGGCCAGGCAGAGACAGCAAGGGCGGTTCGTTGCTCCAGAACCTTTCCGTTCACCTTCCCACTCCTGGGCCAGACTACACTCAATCATATGACCCACTGAAGAGATGAGTCTTCAAAGACTTAAAGGTTGAGACCGAGTCTGTGTCTCTCGCATGGGTAGGCAGACCGTTCCATAAAAATGGAGCTCTATAGGAGAAAGCCCTGCCTCCAGCTGTTTGCTTAGAAATTCTAGGGACAATTAGGAGGCCTGCATCTTGTTACCGTAGCGTATGTGTAGGTATGCACGGCAGGACCAAGTCAGAAAGATAGGTAGGAGCCAGTCCATGTAATGCTTTGTAGGTTAGCAGTAAAACCTTGAAATCAGCCCTTGCTTTGACAGGAAGCCAGTGTAGGGAGGCTAGCACTGGAGTAATATGATCACATTTTTTGGTTCTAGTCAGGATTCTAGCAGCCGTATTCAGCACTAACTGAAGTTTATTTAGTGCTTTATCCGGGTAGCTGGAAAGTAGAGCATTTGCAGTAGTCTAACCTAGAAGTGACAAACGCATGGATGAATTTTTTTGCATCATTTTTGGACAGAAAGTTTCTGATTTTTGCAATGTTACGTAGATGAAAAAAGCTGTCCTTGAAATGGTCTTGATATGTTCTTCTAAAGAGAGATCAGGGTCCAGAGTAACGCCGAGGTCCTTCACAGTTTTATTTGAGACGACTGTACAACCATTAAGATTAATTGTCAGATTCAACAGAAGATCTCTTTGTTTCTTGGGACCTAGAACAAGCATCTCTGTTTTGTCCAAGTTTAAAAGTAGAAAGTTTGCAGCCATCCACTTCCTTATGTCTGAAACACATGCTTCTAGCGAGGGCAATTTTGGAGCTTCACCATGTTTCATTGAAATTTACAGCTGTGTGTCATCCGCATAGCAGTGAAAGTTAACATTATGTTTTCGAATGACATCCCCAAGAGGTCAAATATATAGTGAAAACAATAGTGGTCCTAAAACGGAGCCTTGAGGAACACAGAAATTTACAGTTGATTTGTCAGAGGACAAACCATTCACTGAGACAAACTGATATCTTTCCGACAGATAAGATCTAAACCAGGCCAGAACTTGTCCGTGTAGACCAATTTGTGATTCCAATCTCTCCAAAAGAATGTGGTGATCGATGGTATCAAAAGCAGCACTAAGGTCTAGGAGCACGAGGACAGATGCAGAGCCTCGGTCTGATGCCATTAACCTCTTAAGTCGACCCTCTACTTTTTTGAACATTCTGTTAAAAATCGCGCAACATTTCAGCGCCCTGCTACTCATGCCAGGAATATAGTATATGCATTTGCTTAGTCTGTGTGGATAGAAAACACTCAGACGTTTATAAAACTGGTTAAATCACTGCTGTGGCTTTACCAGAACGGCATTTACATCGAAAAGCACAGGAAAAACTGATCACTGAAAATGGGAAAATATATCCATGTTCTTGAACCCATTGATAAAGGTGAACCACAATTAATTGACTGAGGTTGCAGTACCTACAGCTTCCACACGGTGTCTAGAGTCTTGTCATTTCCTTCGAGTTTTTCTTGGTCAAACACATGCAGGGCACCGTATCTCCTCAGGTCTAGGACCGGATAGCATCTCTGAGTTTCTGCCGGACATTTTTCCAGACGGACAGCTAATGATCTTTACATCGCCTCCTGATGAATTTTATCGCTTATTAACGTTTACTAATACCTAAAGTTGCATTACAAACGTAGGGCAAGTGTTTTGTGAAAGTTTATCGTCGATTTTGAATTTAAAAAAATGACGTTACGTTTTGAAACAATGTTTTTTTTCGTTTATCACACAGTCTACATATAAGATATCAGGCTTTATATGGACCGATTTAATCGAAATAAAGACCCAAATAGTCATGGGACATCTAGGAGTGCCAACAAAGAAGATGGTGAAAGGTAATGAATGTTTTCTATTTTATTGTGCGGTTTGTGGAACACAGAAATGCTAATTATTTTGATCCCCTTGGGTCTTTTTGGGTGTTACATGCTATCAGATAATAGCTTCTCATGCTTTCGACAGAAAAGCATTTTAAAAATCTGACTTGTTGCCTGGATTCACAACGAGTGTAGCTTTAATTCGATACCCTGCATGTGTATTTTAATGAACTTTTGAGTTTTTAATGAACTTTTAACTAATACTATTAGCATTTAGCGTAGCGCATTTGCATTTCCAGAGCTCTAGTTGGGACGCAAGCGTCCCGAGTAGAAGCAACAGGTTAAAAGGTCATTTACCACCTTCACAAGTGCAGTCTCAGTGCTATGATGGGGTCTAAAACCAGACTGAAGCATTTCTTATACATTGTTTGTCTTCAGGAAGGCAGTGAGTTGCTGCGCAACAGCCTTTTAATTTTTTGGGGGGAGGAATGGAAGATTCGATATAGGCCGATTAGTTTTTTTATATTTTCTGGGTCAAGGTTTGGCTTTTTCAAGAGAGGCTTTATTACTGCCACTTTTAGTGAGTTTGGTACACATCCGGTGGATAGAGAGCCGTTTATTATGTTCAACATAGGAGGGCCAAGCACAGGAAGCAGCTCTTTCAGTAGTTTAGTTGGAATAGGGTCCAGTATGCAGCTTGAAGGTTTAGAGGCCATGATTATTTGAATTATGAACCTGTCTTCGATGACAATCCATCAAGCCACTATGAGGTCTACCTGTGTTGATTCTAAGCTTCCGTAAGTGATTAAATTCACCCTAAAGGTCTTTTGATATACCAAACCTGCAGTTTGTGACAATCCCTGCATTCAACCCTGAGTAAACCAGTCAATTCTTAATGTAAATACTTGAAACTCAGGATTCTGTAGGAGCCCCAATGAGGATATGTTTACTTCAGCTTCCTGTGCCAACCGGAAGATCCTTAAATTGTGGTCATAGGGGCTGTTTCTAAGGGTTAAAAGAGTCAGATCTTTCCAAAACTTCATATGTCTGATTAGGCAACCCTCATGACTGTAAATCAGTCATTTCTCCCATTAGATTTCCAGGAAAAACTCACATACACACACACAGCAAGGATGGAGTGACACAGTGTGGGGCATATCTTTATGTACATCTTGTGTGTATAAGGTAGCTGTTGTTAAATTGTTAGGTTAGATTACTCGTTGGTTATTACTGCATTGTCGGAACTAGAAGCACAAGCATTTCGCTACACTCGCATTAACATCTGCTAACCATGTGTATGTGACAAATAAAATTTGATTTGATTTGAAATTACCTATCGAGCCGAAACTTTGGATTCAGGGTCGCCTCAGCTAGGCCTACACATAATGTCAGAACTGGACCCGCAGGTAAAACGTAACTACGTGTTTTATGTTTTCTTATATTTTAAAAAGAATACGCTGTGAATTTTGGGCCTGCTCCGAAATATGTGATAGTTGGCTTCTAAACGAGTTGGAAAAAGTGGGTGTGGTGTCAGTTGGTATCAGTTTGGTGTCAGAATGATATCTAATTGACTGATGGACTGTGACTTGCTGGCTGACTTTTTCCATTTGCAATATGTTTAAACAATCACCAAATTGACATTCTGAACTCAACACCAAGAAGGAACCAGAATCACTGCCCGGCCATCTCGAGTTCATCGGGCTAGTCAATTTCACATTCCTGCAGTTTTTTCAAGCATGTCAAATTTGTGATGGTAATGCCCATTGAAACATTTTGCAAATGGACAGCCGGGCGCCTGGTGATTGGAAAGGGTTACCAGGAGCACATTTTTAAAATGTTTTTTAATGCCTTTAGGGGGTTTCAAGGGGTCCACGGTTGGTTTGGGAGCGCCCCCCACCCGTGCCCATCCAATAGGGGGTGCCCCTGGTCATTTTGTATGTAATTTTTTTTTTAAACAAGTCCCACTTCTCCCTCATCATACATGACAAATAGACCATCTAGGTTGATTCATGGCTTAACATAGTGCTATATATCATTTGGGCAGTATAAATGCCATTTGGACATGGTTCACTGACTTTTGGGTTTGGAATCCAACTTCCTATGATCGTACATGGCAAATGGACATAACGTCCTGATTTGGCACTTTCAATACTTTCATATTGTATTTGGACATTTCTTATGGCATTTGGCAATGGTTCACTGGCTTTTGACTTCAACTTTTGAC
Organism: Oncorhynchus nerka; assembly: GCF_034236695.1. Classification (NCBI taxonomy): domain Eukaryota; kingdom Metazoa; phylum Chordata; class Actinopteri; order Salmoniformes; family Salmonidae; genus Oncorhynchus; species Oncorhynchus nerka. The sequence goes on along the minus strand of NC_088408.1, from coordinate 104,844,031 downwards.
TTCCTATGAAATCATCTTGCAAATGTTCAAAATATATGCCTTATGGACAAGTAAAAAAAATATTACAAAGGTTCATACAGTTGTAATACATGTATAATTGGCCATTTAAAAAAAAGAATTTCGAAAAACGGTCCAGAAAGCGCTTTTTTAAGCGGGTGATGAGTTTTTGAAACAATGTTCAAATGTTCCAAATTTGACCCCTGGGTCTTGACTTGATGTGCATTTGCAATATGAAAATGTACCATGGAGAGCGCTCGCCATCTATTGGATTTTTGCTGTTTGACACTTGACATTTGTCATTTGTCATATGGCATTTGCAATACGTTTTGAATGAAACAACTTCCATTTGAGTGGTATTGTACATTGTGTATATGTTTCATACGGTTCCAATAAGTTCCCATTCATTTTTGTCCATTCCCCTTACTACTCTATGCAGCTGAGCCCCGTCCCAGAGGAACTATGACGTAGGGGACCGGGAACTCTTGGCGGTCAAGAAGGATCTGAAGGCATGGAGGCACTGGCTGGAGGGGTCCAAACACCCTTTCCTGGTGTGGACCATCGCAAACTGGAGTACATCAGGGCAGCGAAGAGGCTAATCCCGAGACAGGCTAGGTGGCCTCTATCCTTTCCTATAGGCCAAGCTGGAAGAATGTGAAGGTGGACACCCTGTCTCACCTCTATGATGCAGAGGAGAGGCAGGGAGAGGAAACCCCCATCATTCCTCTGTTCCGCATCATCGCGCCAGTGGTATGGGACATGGACACCAACATACGTCAGTCCTGCGCACGGAACCCGCACCTGCACAGTGCCCGGAACAACCATGCCTACTTGCCCACAGGTGTGCGGGACTGTCTCCTTTCCTGGGAGCACACAGCCCCTGTGTCAGGTCATCCTGGGATAGGCCGTACCATCGCCTGCCTAACGAAGAAGTACTGGTGGCTCACCTTGGGAAGTCCGGGTTTATGTCTCTTCCTGCTCCATCTGTGCTCAGTCAAAGACACCCAGACACCTCCCTTATGGAGAGCTCCTTCCTCTGCCGGTTCCACAACAACCCGAGACCTCTCGGTGGACTTTGTCACTGACCTGCCCCCCTCCCATGGGAACACCACCATTCTCGTCATTGTGGACCGGTTTTCCAAAGCTTGTCTCCTCCTTCCTCTGCCTAGGCTTCCGTCATCCATTTTAACGTCTCCATCCAAGATGGCGTAGCAGTCAGACCTCTTGTCGTGTCGTGTCCCTTGTATATATCAATTTTTTAAACATATTTTTCTTCGCATATCTTTTAAAAAATTTAGCTAAACTTCAACATCTAAATACTCTCCTGCAACCTGCCTCACCCAATGTAGCGTGGATCTGCTTTTTTTTCCTAAAGTATTTATATTTACTTCGGATCCGGAACCACTCAACTGAAGCTAGCCAGCTAACTACCAGCTATCAGTCAGCAAACCATTGCTAGCGGTCGTCAGCTAACCTTTAGCTCGGAAAGCTCTCGCCAGTTCGAACAACGCGACTCTAACCAGAGCATAACGGACCTATTATTTTTATCCCCAGATTCCCAACGCAAACGGAACATTTTCATCTGGATCTTCACAACTAGCTAAATAGCTAACCGCAACCCCGGATGACTACTCCTGGCTAGCGTTTCCATCCACTTAGCTTGAAGCTAGCCCGGCCAGAGCTCCTGTGCTACCACCGAAGCATACTCCTGGGCTACAATATCCGGACCCACGACCGGTCTATCGATGTCAACGCATGAAGAGGCATAAACAGACTTAACCCCATCGCGACGTCCCCCAAAGGCTAACTTTCTAAGCCCCTGCTATCTGCTTGCTTGCTAATTTGGCCTGCTAACTTCTAGCTTGTTTAGCCCCGGTCTGCTAACTGCTAGCTTGTTTAGCCCCGGCCTTATAACTGTTAGCTTATTAGCACAGGCCTGCTAACTGTCTGAATCGCCGCGTCCCCAGCCAGCCCAACCACTCACTGGACCCATATTAACTTTCAATCTCTTTTCGATTTTTTATCCGATTATACCTTCCGGTAACCTGCCTCACCCTTTGTGATACGGAATCGCTATTATTTTTTATTTTTTTAGAACACATTCAAGAACCTCCAGAAGCTAACCAGCTACAAGCTATTTAGTCATTGTTAGCCACTGCTAGCGGCTCTTACCTTCTGCACAGCTAGCCAGTTTTTCATTTGCCTGGATAATACTCGCCAGTCTAGCTTCCCTGTCCCATCCACCGCTGCCCCCTGGACACTGTGATCACTTGGCTACATAGCTGATGCCTGCTGGACACTGTGATCACTTGGCTACATAGCTGATGCCTGCTGGACTGTCCATAAATCACGGTACTCCATTCTGTTTGTTTATGTTTTATCTGTCGGCCCCAGCCGCACTCAGGCTCTGTGTGTAGTTAATCCGACCCTCTCTGCCTAGTCAACGCCATTTTACCTGCTGTTGTTGTGCTAGCTGATTAGCTGTTGTTGTCTCACCTACTGTTTTAGATAGCTCTCCCAATCAACACCTGCGATTACTGTATGCCTCGCTGTATGTCTCTCTCAAATGTCAATACGCCTTGTATACTGTTGTTCAGGTTAGTTAACATTGTTTAAGTTTACAATGGAGCCCCTAGTTCCACTCTTCATACCCCTGATACCTCCTTTGTCCCACCTCCCACACATGCGGTGACCTCACCCATTACAACCAGCATGTCCAGAGATACAACCTCTCTTATCATCACCCAGTGCCTGGGCTTACCTCCGCTGTACCCGTACCCCACCATACCCCTGTCTGCGCATTATGCCCTGAATATATTCTACCATGCCCAGAAATCTGCTCCTTTTATTCTTTGTCCCCAACGCTCTAGGCGACCAGTTTTGATAGCCTTTAGCCGCACCCTCATACTACTCCTCCTCTGTTCCGCGGGTGATGTGGAGGTAAACCCAGGCCCTGCATGTCCCCAGGCACCCTCATTTGTTGACTTCTGTGATCGAAAAAGCCTTGGTTTCATGCATGTCAACATCAGAAGCCTCCTCCCTAAGTTTGTTTTACTCACTGCTTTAGCACACTCTGCTAACCCTGATGTCCTTGCCGTGTCTGAATCCTGGCCCAGGAAGGCCACCAAAAATTCTGAGATTTCCATACCCAACTATAACATCTTCCGTCAAGATAGAACTGCCAAAGGGGGAGGAGTTGCAGTCTACTGCAGAGATAGCCTGCAAAGTAATGTCATACTTTCCAGGTCCATACCCAAACAGTTCGAACTACTAATTTTAAAAATTACTCTCTCCAGAAATAAGTCTCTCACTGTTGCCGCCTGCTACCGCTCCCCTCAGCTCCCAGCTGTGCCCTGGACACCATTTGTGAATTGATCGCCCCCCATCTAGCTTCAGAGTTTGTTCTGTTAGGTGACCTAAACTGGGATATGCTTAACACCCCGGCAGTCCTACAAAAACATCCTGTGGCGGACTGCAATAACATCGAATAGTCCCCGTGATATGCAACTGTTCAGGGAAGTCAGGAACCAATACACACAGTCAGTCAGGAAAGCTAAGGCCAACACGGTCACCACCGATAAATCCATGGTTATCGAACAGCTCCACCCCCCCCCCCCCCCGCAGCTACTCACCCAAGCCTCTCCAGGTTCTCCTTTACCCAAATCCAGATAGCAGATGTTCTGAAAGAGCTGCAAAACCTGGACCCGTACAAATCAGCTGGGCTTGACAATCTGGACCCTCTATTTCTGAAACTATCCGTCGCCATTGTCGCAACCCCTATTACCAGCCTGTTCAACCTCTCTTTCATATCGTCCGAGATCCCCAAGGATTGGAAAGCTGCCGCAGTCATCCCCCTCTTCAAAGGGGGAGACACCCTGGACCCAAACTGTTACAGACCTATATCCATCCTGCCCTGCCTATCTAAGGTCTTCGAAAGCCAAGTCAACAAACAGGTCACTGACCATCTCGAATCCCACTGTACCTTCTCCGCTGTGCAATCTGGTTTCAGAGCTGGTCACGGGTGCACCTCAGCCACGCTCAAGGTACTAAACGATATCATAACCGCCATCGATAAAAGACAGTACTGTGCAGCCGTCTTCATCGACCTTGCCAAGGCTTTCGACTCTGTCAATCACCATATTCTTATCGGCAGACTCAGTAGCCTCGGTTTTTCGGATGACTGCCTTGCCTGGTTCACCAACTACTTTGCAGACAGAGTTCAAATGTGTCAAATCGGAGGGCATGCTGTCCGGGCCTCTGGCAGTCTCTGTGGGGGTGCCACAGGGATCAATTCTCGGGCCGACTCTTTTCTCTGTATATATCAATGATGTTGCTCTTGCTGCGGGCGATTCCCTGATTCACCTCTACGCAGACGACACCATTCTGTATACTTCCGGCCCGTCCTTGGACACTGTGCTGTCTAACCGCCAAACAAGCTTCAATGCCATACAACACTCCTTCCGTGGCCTCCAACTGCTCTTAAATGCTAGTAAAACAAAATGCATGCTTTTCAACCGTTCGCTGAGAGAGAGGAGCTGGAGAGAGAGGAGCTGGAGAGAGAGGAGCTGGAGAGGCTAGAGGGAGAGGAGCTGGAGAGAGAGGAGCTGGAGAGAGATGAGCTAGAGATGCTAGAGAGAGAGGAGCTGGAGAGAGAGGAGCTGGAGATAGAGGAGCTGGAGATAGAGGAGCTGGAGAGAGAGGAGCTAGAGAGGCTAGAGAGAGAGGAGCTGGAGAGAGAGGAGCTGGAGAGAGAGGAGCTGGAGAGAGAGGAGCTAGAGAGAGATAAAAGCTAGAGAGGCTAGAGAGAGAGGAGCTGGAGAGAGAGGAGCTGGAGAGAGATGAGCTGGAGAGAGATGAGCTGAGAGAGGAGCTGGAGAGGAGCTGGAGAGAGATGAGCTGGAGAGAGAGGAGCTGGAGAGAGATGAGCTAGAGAGAGAGGAGCTGGAGAGAGAGGAGCTAGAGAGAGAGGAGCTGGAGAGAGAGGAGCTGGAGAGAGAGGAGCTGGAGAGAGAGGAGCTAGAGAGGCTAGAGAGAGAGGAGCTGGAGAGAGAGGAGCTAGAGAGAGAGGAGCTGGAGAGAGAGGAGCTGGAGAGAGAGGAGCTAGAGAGAGATAAAAGCTAGAGAGGCTAGAGAGAGAGGCGTTAGAGAGAGATTAACTAGAGGAGCTAGAGAGAGAAGACTTCTAAAGAGAGAGAAGATCTGAAGGGAGAGGAGCTAGATGAGATGGAGGAGTTAGAGAGAGAGGAGTTAGAGAGAGGGGAGTTAGAAGAGAAGGAATAGAGAGAAGCGCTAGCCTCAACCACCCGCCTAACACTTTGCTCCTGTGTACTGGCCGTTTACAGAGAGAATCACCCCGATTTGCAGAACATTTGGTTAGAACATGTTAGCTATAATCACAGTATGTGACAACATCTTAACATACTAATAGGGAACAAAAAGGCATGTCAAATGAAAATTATTTGTAAAAATGTGGGGATTTCTCCAGGTGGGGAGATTCTTCGATCCACTTTGCCCTCCACAATAACCCCTCATCCCCACACACCTGTTATTAATCGTTCACCTTGGTTTCCACAATGACCGAGTGAGTCAGAATGGCTGTGTTCCCAAATCAACCTACTATACTGAGTGAGTGATCGCACTAACATTCTGGAAAACCTACTATATAACATTCTGGAAAACCAAACTGAAAAGTTCGCACTAACATTCTGAAAACCTACTATACTGTGAGTGATTTCTAACATTCTGGAAAACCTACTATACTGAGTGAGTGATCCACTAACATTCTGGAAAACCACTATACTGTTATTGATCGTTAACATTCTGGAAAACCTACTATACTGAGTGAGTCAGAATAACATTCTGGAAAACCTACTATACTGAGTGAGTGATCGCACTAACATTCTGGAAAACCTACTATACTGAGTGAGTGATCGCACTAACATTCTGGAAAACCTACTATACTGAGTGAGTGATCGCACTAACATTCTGGAAAACCTACTATACTGAGTGAGTGATCGCACTAACATTCTGGAAAACCTACTATACTGAGTGAGTGATCGCACTAACATTCTGGAAAACCTACTATACTGAGTGAGTGATCGCACTAACATTCTGGAAAACCTACTATACTGAGTGAGTGATCGCACTAACATTCTTATGTCTGCAACATACCAACATCAGAATTGACTCAGTAAAAATCAACAACAGGATTCAAACAGAGATTAAAGAGGAGATGATGATCTCCATTAAATTAATGACATTTAAATTAGCATTATGGGACATGATGTGTATTAATAATCATATAATGTAATATTTACTACTCAGTAATAATCATATAATATTCACTGCTCAGAACAGCAGTCCTCTCTCCCCATGCAGTCCCTCTCTCCCCATGCAGTCCCTCTCTCCCCATGCAGTCCCTCTCTCCCCATGCAGTCCCTCTCTCCCCATGCAGTCCCTCTCTCAGTCACGGTTTAGTAGCAGCACAGTAATCACACCAATCCACATTAGAACCAGATGCACTGAACCTGACGCCTGTTAATTTGGCTCAGATGAAAAGGGATAGAGGGACAGGGGGTGGAGGGAGAGGGATGGAGGAACAGGAGGTGGAGGGAGAGGGATGGGGGGACAGGGGGTGGAGGGAGAGGGATGGAGGGAGAGGGATGGAGGAACAGGGGGTGGAGGGGAGGGATGGAGGGATGGAGGGAGAGGGGGGGGAGGGGTGGAGGGAGAGGGATGGGGACAGGGGTGGAGGGAGACGGATGGAGGAACAGGGGTGGAGGGAGAGGGATGGGGGACAGGGGTGGAGGGAGAGGGGTGGAGGGAGAGGGATGGAGGGAACAGGGGGTGGAGGGAGAGGGATGGGGGGGACAGGGGTGGAGGGAGAGGGATGGAGGAACAGGGGGTGGAGGGAGAGGGATGGAGGGAGAGGGATGGAGGGACAGGGGGTGGAGGGAGAGGGATGGGGGACAGGGGGTGGAGGGAGAGGGATGGGGGGGGGTGGAGGAGGGGGGGAGGGAGAGGGATGGAGGAACAGGGGTGGAGGAACAGGGGGTGGAGGGACAGGGGTGGAGGGAGAGGGATGGAGGAACAGGGGGTGGAGGAACAGGGGTGGAGGGACAGGGGGTGGAGGGAGAGGGATGGAGGAACAGGGGGTGGAGGGAGAGGGATGGAGGGACAGGGGGTGGAGGGAGACGGATGGAGGGAGAGGGGGTGGAGGGAGAGGGATGGAGCAACAGGGGGTGGAGGAAGAGGGATGGAGGGACAGGGGGTGGAGGGAGACGGATGGAGGGAGAGGGGGTGGAGGGAGAGGGATGGAGGAACAGGGGGTGGAGGGAGAGGGATGGAGAGGGAGGGATGGAGGGAGAGGGATGGGGGACAGGGGGTGGAGGGAGAGGGATGGAGGAACAGGGGTGGAGGAACAGGGGGTGGAGGGACAGGGGTGGAGGGAGAGGGATGGAGGAACAGGGGGTGGAGGGAGAGGGGGTGGAGGAACAGGGGGTGGAGGGAGAAGGATGGAGGAATAGGGGTGGAGGGAGAGGGATGGGGGGGCAGGGGGTGGAGGGAGAGGGATGGGGGGACAGGGGGTGGAGGGAGAGGGATGGAGGGAGAGGGATGGGGGGACAGGGGGTGGAGGGAGAGGGATGGAGGAACAGGGGTGGAGGGAGAGGGATGGAAGAATAGGGGGTGGAGGGAGAGGGATGAGGGGAGAGGGATGGAGGAACAGGGGGTGGAGGGAGAGGGATGGAGGGACAGGGGGTGGAGGGAGAGGGATGGAGGAACAGGGGGTGGAGGGAGAGGGATGGAGGGACAGGGGGTGGAGGGAGAGGGATGGAGGAACAGGGGTGGAGGGAGAGGGATGGAGGGACAGGGGGTGGAGGGAGAGGGGGTGGAGAGACAGGGGGTGGAGGGAGAGGGATGGAGGAATAGGGGGTGGAGGGAGAGGGATGGGGGGGGCAGGGGGTGGAGGGAGAGGGATGGGGGGACAGGGGGTGGAGGGAGAGGGATGGGGGACAGGGGGTGGAGGGAGAGGGATGGGGGACAGGGGTGGAGGGAGGGGGTGGAGGGAGAGGGATGGAGGAACAGGGGTGGAGGGAGAGGCATGGAGGGAGAGAGATGAGGGAGAGAGATGGAGGGAGACAGATGGAGGGAGAAAGATGGAGGGAGACAGATGGAGGGAGAGGCATGGAGGGAAAGAGATGGAGGGAGACAGATGGAGGGAGAGAGATGGAGGGAGACAGATGGAGGGATGGAGGGAGAGGAATGGAGGGAAAGAGATGGAGGGAGACAGATGGAGGGAGAGAGATGGAGGGACAGGGATGGAGGGAGAGGCATGGAGGGAGAGAGATGGAGGGAGAGAGATGGAGGGAGACAGATGGAGGGAGAAAGATGGAGGGAGACAGATGGAGGGAGAGAGATGGAGGGACAGGGATGGAGGGAGAGGCATGGAGGGAGAGAGATGGAGGGAGAGAGATGGAGGGAGACAGATGGAGGGAGAGAGATGGAGGGACAGGGATGGAGGGAGAGGCATGGAGGGAGAGAGATGGAGGGAGACAGATGGAGGGAGAGGGATAAAGAGACAGTGGTTGGAAGCCAGGGCCAATCAGAGTCACAGTCACCCCTGGATTAGTTTTTAGGGGTCAATTGCCTTGCTCAAGGGCACCATGGCAGGAAATGGCATTACGGTGTTATACAGCACCATATTCTTTCAAAGACTTCCAAATCACAGGGTGGGAACATATTCCCCTGAATGAAACTGACATGAAAACCGAGTGTTTGTGTCACCAACAGTAGGGAGAGGGATGGAGGGAGAGGGGGTGGAGGGAGAGGGGATGGAGGGAGAGGGGGTGTGTGAAACAGTGATCCCTTTCTTTTCTCCTCTAATCCAAAACTGTGATCTTCCAGCTGAGTACAGTAGTCAACTTTTCCATCTACTCCACTGTCTGGCCACCATAACTCTGTGAGCTGAGAGAAGGTTTTATTTTATCTATCACAGTGTATCACCGGGTTGGCATGATGGATGGAGCCAGTGGCAGCTCAAGGAAAACAAATCCTCTGACACTTTCTCCCCTGGCGTCAGTGGTGTGTACCGGGGGGAGGAGCAGTAACTGTGGTGTGTACCGGGGGGGGGGGGAGAGCAGTAACTGAAGGACAGGACTCTCAACCCCCCCCACCTACCAATACTGCCACCCAGCCTCAGCCAGCCCTGACACCCGTGATAAAACGGCCTTCCTTAACTAAAGTCGTAAAGCAGCCAGCAATAAAACTCAATCTCCTGTAAAATCCAATTAAGTCATTATCTGACTGATTGTATCTTTAATTGAAAACAGAAGTGACAGTAAATTTTTGTGATATATCAGGATCAATCGATAGCGCTGTGCGATCGGGAGAGGTGATTTATAATGTCACAGCCATATAGGTAACTCCACATCATTCTCTGTAAAACCACTGGTGGGTGAAATTAAGAGTAAGTGCATTTAATAAAAGACAAGATGGTGTTGTTATTGATAACGACAGACGGGGACAGAATCAAATGAATGTTTTCATAGCCGCCCAGCCAAAGAAAATACAAGTCATTTAATTATTCTGTTTTATATCTTGCTCCCCAATCACATTTCAACTCTGTCATCAATAAGTGGTTTATTTCTGTAGAACCTGTAGCTCCAATATAAACTAATAATAATAATAATAATAAACTATAATAAATAATATATAATATAATAAATAATAATAATCCATAAACTCCAAACAAATTACATTTGTTGCTGTTTGATTAAAACTTCACCACAAACAAACACTTTTTTAAGATGTAATTCAAAAACAATTCTCCATAAAACAGACCACAAGATACACAGTTCAGTAGTGTTAAACTCACAACCAGACTAACACAGTTCAGTAGTGTTAAACTCACAACCAGACTAACACAGTTCAGTAGTGTTAAACTCACAACCAGACTAACACAGTTCAGTAGTGTTAAACTCACAACCAGACTAACACAGTTCAGTAGTGTTAAACTCACAACCAGACTAACACAGTTCAGTAGTGTTAAACTCACAACCAGACTAACTGGTCTAGTTTCCTGAATTTCCGCCTGACTGACGTGCCCAAAGCTTGTTACTCAGGCCCAGGATATGCATATAATTGGTAGCATTGGATAGAAAACACTTTGAAGTTTCTAAAACTGTTAAAAACATGTCTGAGACTATAACAGAATTGGTATGGCAGGCAAAAATCAGAAGAAAATCCAACCAGATTCTTAAAAAAATGATTATTTTTTAGCTCCAGGGCTCTTATAATGGGAACCTATTGTTTCTATGTAAATCCATCTCCCAGGTTGCTATTCCTATGGCTTCCACTAGATGTCAACAGTCTTTATTCAAGGTTTCAGGGTTGTCTTTTGAAAAACCGAACAAGTATTTGGAGTTCTGGTGAGAAGAGCACCGGAACAATATCAGTCTTCCGCGCAAGGGAGCCTACTAATTTCCCTTTCCTATTGAACATTCTACTGTCCGTATGAAATATTATAGTTTATTTACAATTTTAGAGTACATGAGGATTAGATAGAAACGTCGTTTGACTTGTTTGGACGAAGTTTAGCGGTAGCTTTTCTGACTCCTTTGTCTGCATGTTGAACAAGTGGATTACTGAAATCGATGGTGCCAACTAAACTGTCTTTTTGGGATATAAAGAAGGATTTTATCTAACAAAACGACCATTCATTGTGTAGCTGGGACCCTTTGGATCGCAAACAGAGGAAGATCTTCAACAGTAAGTGATGTATTTAATCGCTATTTGTGATTTTGTGAAGCCTGTGCTGGTGGAACAATATGTTGTGGGGCGCCGTCCTCAGACAATCTCATGGTACGCTTTAGCTGTTGTAAATCGAACAACGCAGTTAGATTAACGATAATTTAAGCTTTTAAATTATATCAGATAATTGTATGTTCAGGAATGTTTAAAATTACGATTATTTATTTGAATTGCGCGCCCTCCAATTTCACAGGATGTTGTCGGCTGGTGGGACGCCTATCCCTAAGAAATCAAATGTTATTGGTCACATACACATGGTTAGCAGATGTTAATGTGAGTGTAGCGAAATGCTTGTTCTTCTAGTTCCGACAAGTGCAGTAATATCCAACAAGTAATCTAACAATTTCACAACAACTACCTTATACACACAAGTGTAAAGGAATGAATAAGAATATGTACATATAAATATATGGATGAGCCATTTCCGAACGGCAAGATGCAGTAGATGGTATACAGAGTACAGTATATACATGTGAGATGAGTAATGTAGGGTATGTAAACATTATATAAAGTGACATTGTTTAAAGTGACTAGTGATACATTTATTACATCCAATAATTAATTATTAAAGTGGCTGGAGTTGAGTCAGTGTGTTGGCAGCAGCCACTCAATGTTAGTGGTGGCTGTTTAACAGTCTGATGGCCTTGAGATAGAAGCTGTTTTTCAGTCTCTCGGTCCCAGCTTTGATGCACCTGTACTGACCTCGTCTTCTGGATGATAGCGGGGTGAACAGGCAGTGGCTCGGGTGGTTGTTGTAAGCTTATATGCTCGTTGATATTTTTAAAGCAAAATATATTTGTTTTAGGGTCTTGATGTTCTGAGAGAGTGTGGATATACTGCTTATAAAATAATATGTTAGTGAAGAATCTACCTCCTCAATATTAAACCCACATTAAACACTTCCTCCTCAATATTAAACCCACATTAAACACTTCCTCCTCAATATTAAACCCACATTAAACACTTCCTCCTCTCTCTATTAAACACATTAAAACCCTCTATTAAACATTAAACACTTCCTCCTCAATATTAAACCCACATTAAACACTTCCTCCTCAATATTAAACCCACATTAAACACTTCCTCCTCAATATTAAACCCACATTAAACACTATTAAAACACATTAAACACTTCCTCCTCAATATTAAACCCACATTAAAACACTAAACACTTCCTCCTCAATATTAAACCCACATTAAACACTTCCTCCTCAATATTAAACCCACATTAAACACTTCCTCCTCAATATTAAACCCACATTAAACACTTCCTCCTCAATATTAAACCCACATTAAACACTTCCTCCTCAATATTAAACCCACATTAAACACTTCCTCCTCTCTATTAAAACACACATTAAACACTTCCTCCTCTCTATTAAAACACACATTCCTCCTCTCTATTAAAACCCACATTAAACACTTCCTCCTCAATATTAAACCCACATTAAACACTTCCTCCTCTCTATTAAAACACATTAAACACTTCCTCCTCTCTATTAAAACACATTAAACACTTCCTCCTCTCTATTAAAACACATTAAACACTTCCTCCTCTCTATTAAAACACATTAAACACTTCCTCCTCTATTAAAACACATTAAACACTTCCTCCTCTCTATTAAAACACATTAAACACTTCCTCCTCTCTATTAAAACACATTAAACACTTCCTCCTCTGAAACACTTCCTCCTCTCTATTAAAACACATTAAACACATGGCACTGTTTATTTTATTACCAATTTAAAATGGGACTTCCTCCTCCTCCTCTAAAACACTTCCTCCTCTCTATTAAAACACACATTAAACACTTCCTCCTCTCTATTAAAACACTATTAAAACACATTAAAACACTTCCTCCCCTCTATTAAAACACATTAAACACTTCCTCCTCTAAAAAACACTTAAAACACCATTTCCAATTGGGTGATTTTAAAACTCCATTAAACACTTCAAACTGTGTGGATATCACCTCCTACATAAAACCAGGGTTACAGTGTGTGGATATTCACCTCCTACATACCAGGGTTAAACACTTCCTCCTCTCTGTGTGGATAAAACACATTAAACACCTCCTACATACCACTGTGGAAACACTTCCTCCCCTCTATTAAACACATTATCACCTCCTATTACATACCAGGGTTACAGTGTGTGGATATCACCTCCTACATACCAGGGTTACAGTATGTGGACATCACCTCCTACATACCAGGGTTACAGTGTGTGGACATCACCTCCTACATACCAGGGTTACAGTGTGTGGACATCACCTCCTACATACCAGGGTTACAGTGTGTGGACATCACCTCCTACATACCAGGGTTACAGTATGTGGACATCACCTCCTACATACCAGGGTTACAGTATGTGGACATCACCTCCTACATACCAGGGTTACAGTGTGTGGATATCACCTCCTACATACCAGGGTTAGTGTGTGGATATCACCTCCTACATACCAGGGTTACAGTGTGTGGATATTGTCACGAACCGGCTCAAAGCCCGTAACAAAGGGAGACAACGTGGAGATAAGGAGTAACAAAATATATATTTATTAACTAAAGCAACTAAGGAAAATATACAATGGTGTGTGTAATCAGTAATCAGTAGTGTAAGTGAGTGTTTTGCATGCATGAATGTGATAATGCAGGGTGTTGAAAGGTGCCAATGCAAACAAATAAAAAGTCACCAAGAACCACAACACAATCTACAAAGGTGTCTGCATGGAGAGTCTCCTCCATGAATGTGGAAGAGGTCTATTTATCCTGGGAGACACCTGGCCCAGGTGTTTCCCATGTAGCTGACGACCCTCCCAACTCCGCCCACCGGCATCCTAATAAGGAAACAAGAACAAAGACAGACTACGGCAGACAAGAGTGGGAGGGTCGTCACATTCCCCCCATAAAACCGGGGACCAACAAGCACCCCGGAACAACATACCGGCCTTCCGCGTCCCAAATTGACACAGGCCCCTCGTCCCAAATTGACACAGGCCTCTGCGTCCCAAAGGCCTTGACACAGGCCTCTGCGTCCCAAATTGAGGCCTCTGCGTCCCGAGGGGTTATGTGTTCACACCTCCACCTGCACCAACCAACCTCCTCCTCCCCAGACCTCAGCAACCTTTGTGCATAGGAAGCAATATTTTAAGAGGAAAGAAGAACACAAGACCAGGAGGGAACAGACAGGAAAGATAGAACATGACAACCCGAAACAATGGTCAGTCACGTAAACATTCAGGAACATGGCACAAAAAGACCAACAGCTACAAGCTCCAAAAAAAAGAACATCAGGGTCCTTCTTAATTTTTACAACTCACAACGATTCATAGTCACTTCCAACGATTCATAGATTTCACGTGCCCTACTCGTCAGTGGCACCTGCCAATAGCCTTTTAACAGGTCAAATTTGCTCACAAACTTAGCTGCACCGACTTGATCAACACAGTCCTCCATCCGAGGAAGAGGAAATGAATCTGGCTTTGTGACACTGTTTACCTTACGGTAGTCCGTACAAAAACGGTTTGTTCCATCCGGTTTCCTGATCAAGATACAGGGAGAAGCCCAACTGGAGAAAGAAGGCTCTGCTATCTTACTCTCCAGCATGTACTTGACCTCAGCATCCAGACAACGTAGTTTCTCTGAAGAAACTCTATAGAACCGCTGACGAATGGGGTCAGCACCTCCAATGTCAATATCATGTTCTATTAAGTTTGTACGTGTAGGTGTATCAGAAAACAAACCTGGAAATCTCTGAATCAGACCAACCATCTCTTTCCGCCCATCAACAGGTAGGTGAGTGAGAAGACTGTCTAAAATATCCAGTGTTTCTGAATTTTTCAATCTACCCTGCAATATACAATCGTCAGGACCAGGAACATCTTCCTCCTCATGCACAGATCTAGCACGACAAGAACCCAAGGAAACAACGGTATCAGCCTCTGTAGAATCCCACTGTTCAGTCTCAGAGGAACGTGCATAATAGGGTTTTAACAGATTTACATGGCACAGCTGGTGTGCTTTCCTCCGTTCTGGAGTGGCAACTAGATAATTTTGCTCAGTGTACTGGCGCACCACTGTATATGGACCTTGAAACTTGGCTTGAAAAGGAGAACCAACAATTGGCAGCAGAGCAAGAACCTGGTCACCTGGACTAAAGTGACGAGGCTCAGTTCGGCGATCAAATATGCCCTTCATCCTCTCCTGTGAAGATGATAACTTCTCTTTAGCCATTTCACCAGCGGCGTACAGCCGTCGCCGGAAATCACACACATATGATAACAGGGACTGAGGAGGCTCGGGAGACTTCCAGTCATCCTGGAGAACAGATAAAAGTCCACGCACCCTATGTCCAAACACAAGGTCATTTGGACTGAAACCTGTGCTCTCCTGTGAAACTTCACTAGCAGCTAACAGTAACCAAGGCAACCCCTCCTCCCAATCCTTATCCATCTCAGTACAATAAGCTCTCAACAAAGACTTAAGTGTTTGATGGAAACATTCCAGTGCTCCTTGACTTTGCGCGTGATAGGCGCTAGACAAATTGTGTTTAATATGGAGCTGTTGAAGAACCTGACCAAACAGATTAGAGGTAAAATTAGATCCTTGATCACTCTGAATGACCTTTGGGATTCCAAACAATGAGAGAAACTGAGTCAAAGCTTTTAACACCGATTTAGTCTTGATAGATCGGAGAGGATAGGCAGCAGGAAACCTAGTGGTCTGACACATCACAGTGAACAGGTAACTGCTACCCTTTTTAGAACGAGGCAGAGGACCCACACAGTCAATAATCAGATACTCAAAAGGTTGGCCGAGTACAGGAATAGGAAACAATGGTACTGGTTTAATAGCTTGATTAGGCTTACCAGTTAATTGACAGGTGTGACAAGTTTTGATAAAATCAGAAACATCCCTCTTTAATCTAGGCCAAAAGAAATGTCTTAATATGCGATTGTAGGTTTTCCTCACCCCCATATGTCCAGCAACGTCACTGTGAGAAGTTTCCAACACCAACTCATGAAGCTTAACTGGTACAACAACCTGACTAATTGCCTCCCCCAGAAAAACACTATCATGAGACACCCACTTTCTCATCAGGACATCCTCTTGGAGAAAATAGCCATGGGCGACATCTCCCAACTGTTCTATAGGCACAATTTGATCACGCAACTCTTCCAACGTGGGGTCATCCCGTTGCGCATTGATTAGATCTGAGCGGGTTACAGATAACGGGATAACAGGGAAAACAGTGACATACTTTGTATTATTATCATTAGTCGGCGCAGTGACCAGTTCGCCACGGCTCATAGAACGTGTCACTGCACACGCAGAGAACACCTCTGGGAAACTCTGTACACTCATCAGGAATCACAACAAATGACGGCTTAGTGGAAACCACTAGAGATGGAAACACGACAGGCCATACACACTCACCAGCCAAGTTATTCCCAAGGATAACATCGATACCCTCAATAGGCAACGAAGGACGCACACCCACAACAACTTCACCCTTCACCAGTCCACAATCCAACATCAGTTTATGCAATGGAACTGACAGAGTGTTCAAACCTATTCCCCTAATTAGAACACTATTCCCCGAATCAGTCTCAGCAGAAAAGGGTAACACAGACTCCAACACAAATGATTCAGAGGCACCTGTGTCTCTCAGGATCTTCACTGGCACAAGGTCTTTACTTCCTAACATAGACACAAAACCTTCCGTAATGAAAGGTAAATAGTCTGGATCAATATGGACTTTCACATTCTCCTGGGCCTGAGGAAATGAGTCATGAATAAACTGATGTGGAACAGGTGCAGCTAACGCAGTAGGCTTAGATTTAGCGTAAGCACCCCTTGACCTGAGAAGTGGACATTCGTTTTTCCAATGACCTGAACCTTGACAGTAGTGACACTCCTGCCCAAAGTCAGCTTTACCATGGGAGTCAGGTTCAACCCTAGTTGAATAGAACTCTGCCGGAGAACCAAAGTATCTCGGTGAGCGAAGCCCAAATCTATCCGAACGCCCCCACTCTTTCCGAATACGGGGCTCTGCAAAGACACTTTTGTGAGTCAACACATACTCGTCCGCCAAAACCGCAGCTTCAGCAACATTCTTTACTTTCTGT
This sequence comes from Oncorhynchus nerka, assembly GCF_034236695.1. Classification (NCBI taxonomy): domain Eukaryota; kingdom Metazoa; phylum Chordata; class Actinopteri; order Salmoniformes; family Salmonidae; genus Oncorhynchus; species Oncorhynchus nerka. The sequence goes on along the minus strand of NC_088408.1, from coordinate 104,827,097 downwards.
TCATTAATATACGTGGCAATACGATCAGGAATTGTGTCCTTAAATTGCTCTAACATAATCAGATCACACAGCCCTTGGAAAGTCACAACTGCAGAGGCGGAACACCAGCGATTAAACTGTAAAGATATCTGTCGCGCAAACTCAACATGAGTCTGGTTATCATCCCTTTTTAAAGTTCTAAATCGTTGGCGGTAAGCCTCAGGGACCAATTCATAAATCTGTAACACAGCTGTTTTAACTTTATCATAACTGGCACTGTCGTGTACACTAAGAGCTGAATATGCTTCCTGCGCTTTACCAGTCAGCACACACTGCAACATTAAAGTGCGGTCAGAATGAGGCCAACTCCTAGCGTCAGCAACCCGCTCAAACAACGAAAAGAATGTCTCGGGGTCCCTTTCATTAAACCGAGGCAATAACCGTAAGTTCCCAACAATATCAAATGTCTCTGGGGCACGACCAAAAGCGGAACTACCCCTAGGTAAATCTGGGTCACCTTCCCAAAACAAACTCTCCCCTGAGATCTTTCCTTCCCTAACCAACTCTATACGTTCTTGTTGCAACTTGATTTTAGCACGCTCCATATCTTGTTTAAATGCCAATTCCTTTTCATATTTTACACGATCATGCTCTAGCTTCTCACGATCATGCTGCCGATCATGCTCTCTCTTCTCACGATCATGCTCCAGCTGTAACAAAAGCAGTTCTTTCTGCTGTTCAAAAAGAAGGCTACTAGGACTAACCGATGGAATGGCCATTGTAACATTATGGGGAGATGACAAATCCTCAGCAGAGGCTGGCCCGGTGGTAACTTCAAGAATAGCACTCTCCATCAGATTGGCCTTCAATATCAACCTAATATAATCATTTAGACGTTTATCACTAATCTCAACCTTGTAGTGTTCCGCGACCTTTAACAGCTGTTCTTTCGTACCTAAATCTAACAATTCCTCTGATGGAGAGTGAATAAACTTATCTACATAAGACGCCATAATCACACACAAAAAAAATTCTGGCTCTTCCCTTCTGCTGAGCACACCAGACCACAACCCGAGAATTGACAATCACCCTGAGTACCACAGAAGAGAGATGAGATACGGAGCTTCCCCAAAACCTACAATAACTCAACCCTAGTCTTTGTGCAGATTTGCGGTGGGAATTTACGCACTGTAGCCCGCTGGCAAGGAAATAGAACTCCCCAGCATGCTGGCAAAATCCACCAAGCCACGGATGTGCCCCCGAGACAACTGCTCAGTCCACAGACACCACACAAAAATAACAAACATTAACCATGCCCAACATATTCCAAAAAATGAAACACGTCGCTAAACCTATCAGGGGAAAAAGGCTATAGCTCCGGGTAGCAAGTTCCACTACCCTACCCAAATCTCCCACGAGGTACACAGCAGATTACTCACCTCAGACTGACGTCCCAACAGAAAGTAGAACAAGAGTTCAGGCTAGGCAGGGCCTGGAAACTAACCATTATAGTCTCTCCAACACAGCACACAAACCAAACAACAAAGGCAACCAATACTGGGCCTATCAAACTCAAACAAAATATGCAAACCAAACACGTACCTTCACGGTCTCCCAAAACAATAGTTCAAATATCCCAGATGAGCTCCCACTTGTCACGAACCGGCTCAAAGCCCGTAACAAAGGGAGACAACGTGGAGATAAGGAGTAACAAAATATATATTGATTAACTAAAGCAACTAAGGAAAATATACAATGGGGTGTGTGTAATCAGTAATCAGTAGTGTAAGTGAGTGTTTTGCATGCATGAATGTGATAATGCAGGGTGTTGAAAGGTGCCAATGCAAACAAACAAAAAGTCACCAAGAACCACAACACAATCTACAAAGGTGTCTGCATGGAGAGAGTCTCCTCCATGAATGTGGAAGAGGTCTATTTATCCTGGGAGACACCTGGCCCAGGTGTTTCCCATGTAGCTGACGACCCTCCCAACTCCGCCCACCGGCATCCTAATAAGGAAACAAGAACAAAGACAGACTACGGCAGACAAGAGTGGGAGGGTCGTCACATTCCCCCCATAAAACCGGGGACCAACAAGGACCCCGGAACAACATACCGGCCTCCCGCGTCCCAAATTGACACAGGCCCCTGCGTCCCAAATTGACACAGGCCCCTGCGTCCCAAATTGACACAGGCCTCTGCGTCCCAAATTGACGAGGGGTTATGTGTTCACACCTCCACCTGCACCAACCAACCTCCTCCTCCTCCCCAGACCTCAGCAACCTTTGTGCATAGGAAGCAATATTTTAAGAGGAAAGAAGAACACAAGACCAGGAGGGAGCAGACAGGAAAGATAGAACATGACAACCCGAAACAATGGTCAGTCACGTAAACATTCAGGAACATGGCACAAAAGACCAACAGCTACAAGCTCCAATGAAAAGAACATCAGGGTCCTTCTTAATTTTTACAACTCACAACGATTCATAGTCACTTCCAACGATTCATAGATTTCACGTGCCCTACTCGTCAGTGGCACCTGCCAATAGCCTTTTAACAGGTCAAATTTGCTCACAAACTTAGCTGCGCCGACTTGATCAACACAGTCCTCCATCCGAGGAAGAGGAAATGAATCTGGCTTTGTGACACTGTTTACCTTACGGTAGTCCGTACAAAAACGGTTTGTTCCATCCGGTTTCCTGATCAAGATACAGGGAGAAGCCCAACTGGAGAAAGAAGGCTCTGCTATCTTACTCTCCAGCATGTACTTGACCTCAGCATCCAGACAACGTAGTTTCTCTGAAGAAACTCTATAGAACCGCTGACGAATGGGGTCAGCACCTCCAATGTCAATATCATGTTCTATTAAGTTTGTACGTGTAGGTGTATCAGAAAACAAACCTGGAAATCTCTGAATCAGACCAACCATCTCTTTCCGCCCATCAACAGGTAGGTGAGTGAGAAGACTGTTACAGTGTGTGGATATCACCTCCTACTACATACCAGGGTTACAGTGTGTGGACATCACCTCCTACATACCAGGGTTACAGTGTACACACAGTCTCATATAGTCTGGTATAGACTGACTGATATAGACAGCCTGATATTGACTGATGCAGACTGACTAATGCAGACTGATTAATATAGACTGACTGATATAGATTGATGCATACTGACTCATATAGAAAGAAATAGACCGACTGATATAGTCTGATGCATACTGACTAATATAGACTGACTGATATAGACTGATTGATGTAGACGGATAGACAGATATTGACTATAATATAGACTGACTGATATAGACTGATGCACACTGACTGATATAGACTGATTGATGTAGACGGATAGACAGATATTGACTAATATAGACTGACTGATATAGACTGATGCACACTGACTGATATAGACTGATTAATGTAGACGGATAGACAGATATTGACTGATATAGACTGATTAATGTAGACGGATAGACAGATATTGACTGACATACCAGGGTTTCAGTGAGTAGATATCACCTCCTACATACCAGGGTTACAGTGTGTGGACATCACCTCCTACATACCAGGGTTACAGTGTGTGTATATCACCTCCTACATACCAGGGTTACAGTGAGTGGATATCACCTCCTACATACCAGGGTTACAGTGTGTGGACATCACCTCCTACATACCAGGGTTACAGTGTGTGGACATCACCTCCTACATACCAGGGTTACAGTGTGTGGATATCACCTCCAACATACCAGGGTTACAGTGTGTGGACATCACCTCCAACATACCAGGGTTACAGTGAGTGGATATCACCTCCTACATACCAGGGTTACAGTGTGTGGACATCACCTCCTACATACCAGGGTTACAGTGTGTGGACATCACCTCCTACATACCAGGGTCACAGTGTGTGGATATCACCTCCAACATACCAGGGTTACAGTGTGTGGACATCACCTCCTACATACCAGGGTTACAGTGTGTGGATATCACCTCCTACATACCAGGGTTACAGTGTGTGGATATCACCTCCTACATACCAGGGTTTCAGTGAGTGGATATCACCTCCTACATACCAGGGTTACAGTGAGTGGATATCACCTCCTACATACCAGGATTACAGTGTGTGGATATCACCTCCTACATACCAGGGTTACAGTGTGTGGATATCACCTCCTACATACCAGGGTTACAGTGTGTGGACATCACCTCCTACATACCAGGGTTACAGTGTACACACAGTCTCATATAGTCTGATATAGACTGACTGATATAGACAGCCTGATATTGACTGATGCAGACTGACTAATGCAGACTGATTAATATAGACTGACTGATATAGACTGATGCATACTGACTCATATAGAAAGAAATAGACCGACTGATATAGTCTGATGCATACTGACTAATATAGACTGACTGATATAGACTGATTGATGTAGACGGATAGACAGATATTGACTAATATAGACTGACTGATATAGACTGATGCACACTGACTGATATAGACTGATTGATGTAGACGGATAGACAGATATTGACTGACATAGACTGACTGATATAGACTGATGCACACTGACTGATATAGACTGATGTAGACGGATAGACTGATATAGAGAGATATAGACTGACTGATAAATCGAATCAAATCAAATGTATTGGTCACATACACACGGTTAGCAGATGTTAATGGTCACATACACATGGTTAGCAGATGTTAATGGTCACATACACACGGTTAGCAGATGTTAATGGTCACATACACATGGTTAGCAGATGTTATTGGTCACATACACATGGTTAGCAGATGTTAATGGTCACATACACATGGTTAGCAGATGTTAATGGTCACATACACATGGTTAGCAGATGTTATTGGTCACATACACATGGTTAGCAGATGTTATTGGTCACATACACATGGTTAGCAGATGTTATTGGTCACATACACATGGTTAGCAGATGTTATTGGTCACATACACATGGTTAGCAGATGTTAATGGTCACATACACATGGTTAGCAGATGTTAATGGTCACATACACATGGTTAGCAGATGTTATTGGTCACATACACATGGTTAGCAGATGTTAATGGTCACATACACATGGTTAGCAGATGTTATTGGTCACATACACATGGTTAGCAGATGTTATTGGTCACATACACATGGTTAGCAGATGTTATTGGTCACATACACATGGTTAGCAGATGTTATTGGTCACATACACATGGTTAGCAGATGTTAATGGTCACATGGTTAGCAGATGTTAATGGTCACATACACATGGTTAGCAGATGTTAATGGTCACATGGTTAGCAGATGTTAATGGTCACATACACATGGTTAGCAGATGTTAATGGTCACATGGTTAGCAGATGTTAATGGTCACATACACATGGTTAGCAGATGTTAATGGTCACATGGTTAGCAGATGTTAATGTGAGTGTAGCGAAATGCTTGTGCTTCTAGTTCCGACAATGCAGTAATAACCAACGAGTAATCTAACTAACAATTCCAAAACTACTACCTTATACACAAGTGTAAAGGGATAAAGAATATGTACATAAAGATATATGAATGAGTGATGGTACAGAGCGGCATAGGCAAGATGCAGTAGATGGTATCGAGTACAGTATATACATATGAGATGAGTATGTAAGCAAAGTGGCATATTTAAAGTGGCTAGTGATACATGTATTACATAAGGATGCAGTAGATGATATAGAGCACAGTATATACGTATACATATGAGATGAATAATGTAGGGTATGTAAACATTATATTAGGTAGCATTGTTTAAAGTGGCTAGTGATATATTTTACATATATAGCTTCTAATAAGCTAATTCGAATCATTTGAGTCAATTGGAGGTGTACCTGTGGGTGTATTTCAAGGCCTACCTTCAAACTCAGTGCCTCTTTACTTGACATCATGGGAAAATCAAAAGAAATCAGCCAAGACCTCAGAAAAAGAATTGTAGACCTCCACAAGACTGGTTCATCCTTGGGAGTAATTTCCAAACGCCTGAAGGTACCACGTTCATCTGTACAAACAATAGTACGCAAGTATAAACACCATGGGACCACGCAGCCGTCATACCGCTCAGGAAGGAGACTCATTCTGTCTCCTAGAGATGAACGTACTTTGGTGTGAAAAGTGCAAATCATTCCCAGAACAACAGCAAGGACCTTGTGAAGATGCTGGAGGAAACAGGTACAAAAGTATCTATATCCATAGTAAAAGCGTTTGAGGACCTGAGGACTCATGCCAAATATTTTCAGTCTCCTGAGGGAGAATAGGTTTTGTTGTGCCCTCTTCACAACTGTCTTGGTGTCCCTGAACCATGTTAGTTTGTTGGTGATGTGGATGCCAAGGAACTTGAAGCTCTCAACCTGCTCCACTACAGCCCCGTCGATGAGGATGGGGGCGTGCTTGGTCCACCTTTTCCTATAGTCCACAATCATCTCTTTTGTCTTGATCATATTGAGAGAGAGGTTGTTGTCCTGGCACCACACGGTCAGGACTCTACCCTGCGAATAGGCTCATCGATGTCGGTGATCAGGCCTACCACTGTTGTGTCATCGGCAAACTTAATGATGGTGTTGGAGTCGTGCCTGGCAGTGCAGTCATGAGTGAACAGGGAGTACAGGAGGGGACTGAGCACCCCTGAGGGGTGTTGAGGATCAGCATATCGGATGTGTTGTTACCTACCCTCACCACCTGGGGGCTGTTCGTCAGGAAGTCCAGGATCCAGTTGCAGAGGGAGGTGTTTAGTCCCAGGTTCCTTAACTTAGTGATGAGATTTGAGGGCACTATGGTGTTGAACGCTGAACTGTTGTCAATGATTATCATTCTCACATAGGTGTTCCTTTTGTCCAGGTGGGAAAGGGCAGTGTGGAGTGCAACAAAGATTGCATCATCTGTGGATCTGTTGGGTCGATATGCAAATTGGGGTAGGTCTAGGGTTTCCGGGATAATAGCGTTGATGTGAGCCATGACCAGCCTTTCAAAGCATGTCATTACCACAGACGCGAGTGCTAAGGGTCGGTAGTCATTTAGGCAGGTTACCTTAGTGTTCATGGGCCCAGGGACTATGGTGGCCTGTTTTAAACATGTTGTTATTACAGACTCAGACAGGCAGAGGTTGAAAATGTCAATGAAGACACTTGCCAGTTGGTCAGTGGATCCTCGGAGTACACATCCGGATAATCTGTCTGGCCCTGCAGCCGTGTTAATGTAGACCTGTTTAAAGGTATAACTCACATCGGCTCTGGAGAGCATCGTCACACAGTCGTCCGGAACAGCTGGTGCTCTCATGCATGTTTCAGTGTTGCTTGCCTCGATGCGAGCATAGAAGTTATTTAGCTCGTCTGGTAGGCTCTTGTCACTGGGCAGCTCTCAGCTGTGCTTCCATTTGTAGTCTGTAATGGTTTGCAAGCCCTGCCACATCTGACGAGCATCGGAGCCGGTGTAGTACGATTCTATCTTAGTCCTGTATTGATTCTTTGCCTGTTTGATGCTTCGTCGGAGGGCATAGCGGGATTTCTTATAAGCTTCCGGGTTAGAGTCCCGCTCCTTGAAAGCGGCAGCTCTACCCTTTAGCTCAGTGCGAATGTTGCCTGTAACCTCTGGTAGAGGTATGTACGTACAGTCACTGTGGGGTCGACGTCATCGATGCACTTATTGATAAAGCCAGTGACTGATGTGTACTCCTCAATACCATCGGAAGAATCCCGGAACATGTTCCAGTCTGTGATAACAAAACAGTCCTGTAGTTTAGCATCTGCTTCCTCTGACCATTTTTTTATAGACCGAGTCACTGGTGCTTCCTGCTTTAATTTTAGCTTGTAAGCAGGAATCAGGAGGATAGAATTATAGTCAGATTTGCCAAATGGAGGGCGAGGGAGAGCTTTGTACGCGTCTCTGTGTGTGGAATTATGGTGGTATATGAGTTTTTTCCCTCTGGTTGCACATTTAACATGTTGATAGAAATTAGGTAAAACTGATTTAAGTTTCCCTGCATTAAAGTTCCCAGCCACTAGGAGCGCCGCCTCTGGATGAGCGTTTTCCTGTTTGCCTATGGCCTTAAACAGCTCATTGAGTGCGGTTTTAGTGCCAGCATCGGTCTGTGGTGATATGTAAACAGCTACGAAAACTACAGACGAAAACTCACTGGGTAGACAGTGTGGTCTACAACTTATCATGAGATACTCTACCTCAGGTGAGCAAAACCTCAAGACTTCCTTAGATGTCGTGCACCAGCTGTTGTTTACATATATACTGTACACATGCCGCCGCCCCCTGTCGGCAGGTAGCCTAGTGGCTAGAACGTTGGACCAGTAACTGAAAGGTTGCTAGATCGAATCCCCGAGCTGACAAGGTAAAAATCTGTCGTTCTGCCCCTGAACAAGTCAGTTAACCCACTGTTCCTAGACCTTCATTGTAAATAAGAATTTGTTCTTAATTAACTGACTTGCCTATTCAAATAAAGGTAAAATAAATATATAAAACAATGTAATTACCAGAGGCTGCTATTCTATCCTGCCTATACAGTGTATAATGTATTAGCTGTATGTTATTAATGTTGTCGTTCAGCCACGACTTGGTGAAACATAAGATATTACAGTTTTAAATGTCCCGTTGGTAGGATATACATGCTTTCAGTTTGTCTCATTTATTTTCCAGCGATTGAACGTTTGCTAACAATACTAATGGCAAATGCAGATTAGATTCGTCGCCTGATCCTCACAAGGCACCCTGATCTCTTTCCGCAAAGTCTCAGTTTCTGTCTCAAGTGAATGACGGGGTTCAGGGCCTGTTTGGGTGTTTGGAGTATATCCTTCCCGTCCAACTCATTAAAGAAAAACTCTTTGTCCAATTCGAGGTGAATAGCCGCTGTTCTGATGTCCAGAAGCCATTTTCGGTCATGAGAGACGGTAGCAGAAACAGACTGACTGATATAGACTGAGATATGTACACTAACTGATATAGATTAACATATAAACTACCAATACATATTGATTGATAGACTTGTATAGACCGATATAGACTGACTGATATCAACCTATATAGACTGAGATAGACTGACTTATATAGACATACTGCTATAGGCTGATATAGACTGATATGGACTGATATAGACTGACTGAAATAGACTGAGATATACTGATATATTATGACTGATATAGACTGACTGATATATTTATATTTATTTATTATGGATCAGTCTATATCAGTCCGTCTATATGACTGTTATAGACTTACTGATGTAGACGGGTATAGACTGACTAATAGACTGACTAATATAGACTGACTGAAATAGACTGATATAGACTGACTAATATAGACTGACTGAAATAGACTGATATAGACTGACATAGACTGACTAATATAGACTGACTGAAATAGACTGATATAGACTGACATAGACTGACTAATATAGACTGACTGAAATAGACTGATATAGACTGATATAGACTGACATAGACTGACTAATATAGACTGATATCGACTGACTGATATTGACCGATATAGACTGACTGATATCGATGGACTAATATAGACTGATGTAGACTGGCTGATAATGACTGATATAGACTTATATAGACTTATATAGACTGACTGATATAGAATAACTGATTTAGACTGATATAGACTTACGGCATGTCTTGTATGGTATGCATGGGTGTCCGAGCAGACAGCTCGGTACATTCAACATGTCAATACCACTTACAAATGCAAGTATTGAGGAAGTCAATCTCTAGACTGAAACAGACTGACGTAGACATATGTAGAAAGACTGGTATAGACTGACATAGACTGATATATTTGTATTTATTATGGATCCTCATTAGCAGCGGCTACTCTTCCTTGTGTCCAGAAAAATTAAGGTGGTTAGACAATTTTCACAACAAAAATATACAACACAAAATAGATGTGTGTGTATATAGTGGTGTATGTTACCGTGTGTGTGTGTGTGTGTGTGTATAGTGGTGTATGTTACCATGTGTGTGTGTATATAGTGGTGTATGTTACCATGTGTGTGTGTGTGTGTGTATAGTGGTGTATGTTACCATGTGTGTGTGTATATAGTGGTGTATGTTACCATGTGTGTGTGTATAGTGGTGTATGTTACCATGTGTGTGTGTGTGTATATAGTGGTGTAAGTTACCATGTGTGTGTATATAGTGGTGTATGTTACCATGTGTGTGTGTGTGTATATAGTGGTGTAAGTTACCATGTGTGTGTATATAGTGGTGTATGTTACCATGTGTGTGTGTGTGTATATAGTGGTGTATGTTACCATGTGTGTGTGTGTGTATAGTGGTGTATGTTACCATGTGTGTGTGTATAGTGGTGTATGTTACCATGTGTGTGTATATAGTGGTGTATGTTACCATGTGTGTATATATAGTGGTGTATGTTACCATGTGTGTGTGTATATAGTGGTGTATGTTACCGTGTGTGTGTGTGTGTGTGTGTGTGTGTATAGTGGTGTATGTTACCATGTGTGTGTGTGTGTGTGTGTGTATATAGTGGTGTATGTTACCGTGTGTGTGTGTGTGTATAGTGGTGTATGTTACCATGTGTGTGTGTGTGTGTGTGTGTGTGTGTGTGTGTGTGTGTGTGTGTGTGTGTGTGTGTGTGTGTGTGTGTGTATAGTGGTGTATGTTGTGTGTGTGTGTGTATAGTGGTGTATGTTACCATGTGTGTGTGTGTGTATAGTGGTGTATGTTACCATGTGTGTGTGTGTGTATAGTGGTGTATGTTACCATGTGTGTGTGTGTGTATAGTGGTGTATGTTACCATGTGTGTGTGTATAGTGGTGTATGTTACCATGTGTGTGTGTATATAGTGGTGTATGTTACCGTGTGTGTGTGTGTGTGTGTGTATAGTGGTGTATGTTACCATGTGTGTGTGTGTGTGTGTGTGTGTGTGTGTGTATATAGTGGTGTATGTTACCGTGTGTGTGTGTGTGTATAGTGGTGTGTGTGTGTGTGTGTGTGTGTGTGTGTGTGTGTGTGTGTGTGTGTGTGTGTGTGTGTGTGTGTGTGTGTGTGTGTGTGTGTGTGTATAGTGGTGTATGTTACCGTGTGTGTGTGTGTATAGTGGTGTATGTTACCATGTGTGTGTGTGTGTATAGTGGTGTATGTTACCATGTGTGTGTGTGTGTATAGTGGTGTATGTTACCATGTGTGTGTGTATAGTGGTGTATGTTACCATGTGTGTGTGTGTGTATAGTGGTGTATGTTACCATGTGTGTGTGTGTGTGTGTGTATAGTGGTGTATGTTACCATGTGTGTGTGTGTGTGTGTGTGTGTATAGTGGTGTATGTTACCATGTGTGTGTGTATAGTGGTGTATGTTACCATGTGTGTGTGTGTGTGTATAGTGGTGTATGTTACCATGTGTGTGTGTGTGTGTGTGTGTATAGTGGTGTATGTTACCATGTGTGTGTGTATAGTGGTGTATGTTACCATGTGTGTGTGTGTATAGTGGTGTATGTTACCATGTGTGTGTGTGTGTGTGTGTGTGTGTGTGTGTGTGTATAGTGGTGTATGTTACCATGTGTGTGTGTATATAGTGGTGTATGTTACCATGTGTGTGTGTGTATAGTGGTGTATGTTACCATGTGTGTGTGTGTATAGTGGTGTATGTTACCGTGTGTGTGTGTGTATAGTGGTGTATGTTACCATGTGTGTGTGTGTGTGTATAGTGGTGTATGTTAACATGTGTGTGTGTGTATAGTGGTGTATGTTACCATGTGTGTGTGTGTGTGTGTGTGTATAGTGGTGTATGTTAACATGTGTGTGTGTGTGTGTGTGTGTGTGTGTGTATATAGTGGTGTATGTTACCATGTGTGTGTGTGTGTGTGTGTGTGTATAGTGGTGTATGTTAACATGTGTGTGTGTATAGTGGTGTATGTTACCATGTGTGTGTGTGTGTGTGTGTGTGTGTATAGTGGTGTATGTTACCACGTGTGTGTGTGTGTGTGTGTGTATAGTGGTGCATGTTACCATGTGTGTGTGTGTGTGTGTGTGTGTGTGTGTGTGTGTGTGTGTGTGTGTGTGTGTGTGTGTATAGTGGTGTATGTTACCATGTGTGTGTGTGTGTGTGTGTGTGTATAGTGGTGTATGTTACCATGTGTGTGTGTGTGTGTGTGTGTGTGTGTGTGTGTGTGTGTGTGTGTGTGTATAGTGGTGTATGTTACCATGTGTGTGTGTGTGTGTGTGTGTGTATGTGTGTATGTTAGTGGTGTATATGTTACCATGTGTGTGTGTGTGTGTGTGTGTGTGTGTGTGTGTGTGTGTGTGTGTGTGTGTGTATAGTGGTGCATGTTACCATGTGTGTGTGTGTGTATAGTGGTGTATGTTACCATGTGTCTGTGTGTGTGTGTGTGTGTGTATAGTGGTGTATGTTACCATGTGTGTGTGTGTGTGTGTGTATATTACCATGTGTGTGTGTGTTGTGTGTGTGTGTGTGTGTATATATAGTGGTGTATGTTACCATGTGTGTGTGATGTGTATAGTGGTGTGTGTGTGTGTGTGTGTGTGTGTGTGTGTGTGTGTGTGTGTGTGTGTGTGTGTGTGTGTGTGTGTGTGTGTGTGTGTGTGTGTGTGTGTGTGTATATATAGTGGTGTATGTTACCATGCGTGTGTGATTGTATAGTGGTGTGTGTGTGTGTGTGTGTGTGTGTGTGTGTGTGTGTGTGTGTGTGTGTGTGTATAGTGGTGTATGTTACCATGCGTGTGTGATTGTATAGTGGTGTGTGTGTGTGTGTGTGTGTATAGTGGTGTGTGTGTGTGTGTGTGTATAGTGGTGTATGTTACCATGCGTGTGTGATTGTATAGTGGTGTGTGTGTGTGTGTGTGTATAGTGGTGTATGTTACCATGTGTGTGTGTGTGTGTGTGTGTGTATAGTGGTGTATGTTGCCATGTGTGTGTGTGTGTGTGTGTGTGTGTGTGTGTGTGTGTGTGTGTCTGTGCATATGTTTGTGTTGTTTTACCCGCTGTTCCATAAAGTGTTTTTTTTCAAATGTTTTTGAAATAAAATTGTAATGCTTGCGAGAGTTACTTGATGTGGAATAGAGTTCCATGTAGTCATGTCTCTATGTTGTACTGTGCGCCTCCCATAGTCTGTTCTGGACTTGGGGACTGTGAAGAGACCTCTGGTGGCATGTCTTGTGGGCAGTTGTGTAAAGTACTAAAGTACAAATACTTTACAGTACTACTTAAGTCGTTTTTGAGGTATCTGTACTCTACTTTACTAGTTATATTTTTGACTTCTTTTTCACTTCACTACATTCCTAAAGCAAATAATGTACTTTTTACTCCTTACAATTTCCCTGACACCCAAAAGTACTCGTTATATTTTGAATGCTTAGCAGGATTGGAAAACAGTCTAATTCACACACTTATCAAGAGAACTGGAGGACTCACTAAACAGAGGAACATCCCTTGGGGCGGCAGGGTGGCCTAGTGGTTAGAGCGTTGGACTAGTAAACGGAAGGTTGCAAGTTCAAACCCCCGAGCTGACAAGGTACAAATCTGTCGTTCTGCCCCTGAACAGGCAGTTAACCCACTGTTCCTAGGCCGTCATTGAAAATAAGAATTTGTTCTTAACTGACTTGCCTGGTTAAATAAAGGTAAAATAAATAAAAATCCCTACTGCCTCTGATCTGGAAGACTCACTAAACAGAGAACATCCCTGGTCATCTCTACTGCCTCTGATCTGGTGGACTCACTAAACAGAGAACATCCCTGGTCATCCCTACTGCCTCTGATCTGGAGGACTCACTAAACAGAGAACATCCCTGGTCATCCCGCCTGTAGGACCGGCCTTGTTGGTAGTGTTGTTAAGAAGGTAGAAACTAGGGCCTGTAGGACCTGCCTTGTTGATAGTGTTGTTAAGAAGGTAGAAACTAGGGCCTGTAGGACCTGCCTTGTTGATAGTGTTGTTAAGAAGGTAGACAATTGGACCTGTAGGACCTGCCTTGTTGATAGTGCTGTTAAGAAGGTAGAAACTAGGGCCTGTAGGACCTGCCTTGTTGATAGTGCTGTTAAGAAGGTAGAAACTAGGGCCTGTAGGACCTGCCTTGTTGATAGTGTTGTTAAGGTAGAAACTAGGACCTGTAGGACCTGCCTTGTTGATAGTGTTGTTAAGAAGGTAGAAACTAGGGCCTGTAGGACCTGCCTTGTTGATAGTGTTGTTAAGAAGGTAGAAACTAGGGCCGATAGGACCTGCCTTGTTGATAGTGTTGTTAAGAAGGTAGAAACTAGGGTCTGTAGGACCTGCCTTGTTGATAGTGTTGTTAAGAAGGTAGACACTAGGACCTGCCTTGTTGATAGTGTTGTTAAGAAGGTAGAAACTAGGGTTTTCACATTTCATTATTTTGTAGTTTCTTCATGTATAGTTTTTTTCCTTCATTGAAATATCACGAATCATCATCATGCTGCATTTTGGTCCGACTCTCCTTCACCACAAGAAAGCGGTTACAGAAGTCTAACAAAGCCACCACAAACTTTTTTATCATCAATTTCGCTCAGCCAATCATCAGTCATTTGTGTATGTGCTGTGCTTGTCTGATATCAATTGGTTTATTGTTAAGATAGTATTGTATCTGGTCAAAAACCATTTTCTTCAAAACTTTACTGAGGGTTGGTAACAGGCTGATTGGTCGGCTATTTGAGCCAGTAAAGGGGGCTTTACTATTCTTAGGTAGTGGAATGACTTTATCTTCCCTCCAGGCCTGGGGGAACACGCTCTCTAGTAGGCTTAGAATGAAGATATGGCAAATAGGAGTTTTTTATTTTTTTATTTTATTTTTTATTTCACCTTTATTTAACCAGGTAGGCTAGTTGAGAACAAGTTCTCATTTACAACTGCGACCTGGCCAAGATAAAGCATAGCAGTGTGAACAGACAACACAGAGTTACACATGGAGTAAACAATTAACAAGTCAATAACACAGTAGAAAAAAAGGGGGGAGTCTATATACAATGTGTGCAAAAGGCATGAGGTAGGCGAATAATTACAATTTTGCAATTTAACACTGGAGTGATAAATGATCAGATGGTCATGTACAGGTAGAGATATTGGTGTGCAAAAGAGCAGAAAAGTAAATAAATAAAACAGTATGGGGATGAGGTAGGTGAAAATGGGTGGGCTATTTACCAATAGACTATGTACAGCTGCAGCGATCGGTTAGCTGCTCAGATAGCTGATGTTTGAAGTTGGTGAGGGAGATAAAAGTCTCCAACTTCAGCGATTTTTGCAATTTGTTCCAGTCACAGGCAGCAGAGTACTGGAACGAAAGGCGGCCGAATGAGGTGTTGGCTTTAGGGATGATCAATGAGATACACCTGCTGGAGCGCGTGCTACGGATGGGTGTTGCCATCGTGACCAGTGAACTGAGATAAGGCGGAGCTTTACCTAGCATGGACTTGTAGATGACCTGAGCCAGTGGGTCTGGCGACGAATATGTGTAGCGAGGGCCAGCCGACTAGAGCATACAAGTCCCAGTGGTGGGTGGTATAAGGTGCTTTAGTGACAAAACGGATGGCACTGTGATAGACTGCATCCAGTTTGCTGAGTAGAGTGTTGGAAGCCATTTTGTAGATGACATCGCCGAAGTCGAGGATCGGTAGGATAGTCAGTTTTACTAGGGTAAGCTTGGCGGCGTGAGTGAAGGAGGCTTTGTTGAATAGAAAGCCGACTCTTGATTTGATTTTCGATTGAGATGTTTGATATGAGTCTGGAAGGAGAGTTTGCAGTCTAGCCAGACACCTAGGTACTTATAGATGTCCACATATTCAAGGTCGGAACCATCCAGGGTGGTGATGCTAGTCGGGCATGCGGGTGCAGGCAGCGATCGGTTGAAAAGCATGCATTTGGTTTTACTAGCGTTTAAGAGCAGTTGGAGGCCACGGAAGGAGTGTTGTATGGCATTGAAGCTCGTTTGGAGGTTAGATAGCACAGTGTCCAATGACGGGCCGAAAGTATATAGAATGGTGTCGTCTGCGTAGAGGTGGATCAGGGAATCGCCCGCAGCAAGAGCAACATCATTGATATATACAGAGAAAAGAGTCGGCCCGAGAATTGAACCCTGTGGCACCCCCATAGAGACTGCCAGAGGACCGGACAGCAAGCCCTCCGATTTGACACCCTGAACTCTGTCTGCGAAGTAATTGGTGAACCAGGCAAGGCAGTCATCCGAAAAACCGAGGCTACTGTGAGATTGAGGGCATCTAGCTTAGATTGTAGGACTGCCGGGGTGTTAAGCATATCCCAGTTTAGGTCACCTAACAGAACAAACTCTGAAGCTAGATGGAGGGCGATCAATTCACAAATGGTGTCCAGGGCACAGCTGGGAGCTGAGGGGGGTCGGTAGCAGGCGGCAACAGTGAGAGACTTATTTCTGGAGAGAGTCATTTTCAAAATTAGTAGTTCGAACTGTTTGGGTATGGACCTGGAAAGTATGACATTACTTTGCAGGCTATCTCTGCAGTAGACTGCAACTCCTCCCTCTTTTGGTGGCCTTCCTGAGCCAGGATTCAGACACAGCAAGGACATCAGGGTTAGCAGAGTGTGCTAAAGCAGTGAGTAAAACAAACTTAGGGAGGAGGCTTCTGATGTTGACATGCATGAAACCAAGGCTTTTTCGATCACAGAAGTCAACAAATGAGGGTGCCTGGGGACATGCAGGGCCTGGGTTTACCTCCACATCACCCGCGGAACAGAGAAGGAGTAGTATGAGGGTGCGGCTAAAGGCTATCAAAACTGGTCGCCTAGAGCGTTGGGGACAGAGAATAAGAGGAGCAGGTTTCTGGGCATGGTAGAATATATTCAGGGCATAATGCGCAGACAGGGGTATGGTGGGGTGCGGGTACAGCGGAGGTAAGCCCAGGCCCCGGGTGATGATGAGAGAGGTTGTATCTCTGGACATGCTGGTTGTAATGGGTGAGGTCACCGCATGTGTGGGAGGTGGGACAAAGGAGTTATCAGGGGTATGAAGAGTGGAACTAGGGGGTCCATTGTGAACTAAAACAATGATAACTAACCTGAACAACAGTATACAAGGCATATTGACATTTGAGAGAGACATACAGCGAGGCATACAGTAATCACAGGTGTCGAATTGGGAAAGCTAGCTAAAACAGTAGTTTAGACAACAACAGCTAATCAGCTGGCACGAAAACAGCAGGTAAAATGGCGTTGACTAGGCAACGGGGCCAACAGATAAAACAAACAAGCAGAATGGAGTACCGTGATTAATGGACAGTCCAGCTATGTGGCCAAGAGATCAGTGTCCAGGGGGCAGTGGTGGATGGGGCAGGGAAGCTGGACTGGCGAGTGTTATCCAGGTTTAAAAAAACGATAACGATAACAATGACTAAATAGCTTGTAGCTAGTTAGCTGGTTAGCTTCTGGAGGTTCTTGAGTGTGTTCTAAAAAAATTTAAAATAATAGCGATTCCGTATCACATTGGGTGAGGCAGGTTTTCGGAAGGTATAAACAAATTAAAAATGAAAAAGAGATAGAAAGTAAATATGGGTGTTTGGGATGCGGCGATGCAGACGGTTAGCAGGCCTGTGCTAGCAAGCTAACAGTTCGTAGATAGCTAGATAGCTAGTTGTGAAGATCCAGCTGAAAAATGTTCCATTTGCGGTGGGAATCCGGGGAAGAAATCGGTGGATGAAAAAATAAATAGGTCCGTTATGCTCTGGTTAGAGTCGCGTTGTTCGAACTGGCGAGAGCTTTCCGGGCTGAAGGTTAGCTGATGACCGGTTAGCTGAAGACCACTAGCATGGCTAGTGGTTAGCTGGCTAGTTTCAGTTGAGCTTCAGTTGAGGGGTTCCGGGTTCCGAAGTAAATATAAATATAAATACTTTAGAAAAAATAGCTACATTGAGTCAGAATTCAAAATTACAATGCTCGTCTTTCAATAATTCGGTCAGCTATACAGTTGAAGTCGGAAGTTTACATACACCTTAGCCAAATACATTTAAAGTCCGTTTTTCACAATACCTGACATCAGTAAAAATGTCCTGTCTTAAAGACTCCTCTATTCAGACAATAATCTACTTACACAACCTTGTAAAGACTCCTCTATTCAGACAATAAGCTAGCTACACCGCTTTGTATAGACTCCTCTATTCAGACAATAATCTACTTACACAACCTTGTAAAGACTCCTCTATTCGAACAATGCGCTAGCTGCACAGCCTTGTAAAGACTCCTCTATTCGAACAATGCGCTAGCTGCACAGCCTTGTAAAGACCAATAGTGGTCAAGTTCCTGAGGTTCAAAGACAAGGTAGCTGTTCTGGAAAGAGCAAAAAACTTGAGAAGAACGTATATCTTCCTCAACGAGGACTATCCTGAAGCTGTGTGCCAGAAGAGGAAAAAACTGATCCCAGCCATGAAAGAGCGCGTGGGGACCTTGCGTACATCCACTATGACAGCCTCATTGTCCACCCTCCCTCCTAGAAACCTGGAAGGGATGAGAGAGCCAAGCCTATGGGTTCGTAGCCTCAACCCCGCAGCACACACAAACACACCAACTGATTAATGGACTGCTGAATGTATATGTCTTTCTCTTGCTTTGTTCGCTCTTTTCAGTATTATGTTTATCTCTGATAAGCTACCCAGGATAAGGGCTGAAAATAGCCCATATTAATATATGTAGCATTAGAAATAAGGTTCATGAAATCAATAACTTGTTAATATCAGATAACATTCATATATTTGCCATTTCTGAGACTCACTTAGATAATTCATTCGATGATACAGCAGTAGCAATACAAGGACATAACATTGATACAAGAGACAGGAATGCTTATGGAGGAGGTGTTACTGTATATATTCAGAGCCATATCCCTGTAATGCTTATAGGGGAGGTGTTACTGTATATATTCAGAGCCATATCCCTGTAATGTTTATAGGGGAGGTGTTACTGTATATATTCAGAGCCATATCCCTGTAATGTTTATAGGGGAGGTGTTACTGTATATATTCAGAGCCATATCCCTGTAATGTTTATAGGGGAGGTGTTACTGTATATATTCAGAGCCATATCCCTGTAATGTTTATAGGGGAGGTGTTACTGTATATATTCAGAGCCATATCCCTGTAATGTTTATAGGGGAGGTGTTGCTTTATATATTCAGAGCCATATCCCTGTAATGTTTATAGGGGAGGTGTTGCTTTATATATTCAGAGCCATATCCCTGTAATGCTTATGGGGGAGGTGTTGCTGTATATATTCAGAGCCATATCCCTGTAATGTTTATAGGGGAGGTGTTGCTTTATATATTCAGAGCCATATCCCTGTAATGTTTATAGGGGAGGTGTTACTGTATATATTCAGAGCCATATCCCTGTAATGTTTATAGGGGAGGTGTTGCTGTATATATTCAGAGCCATATCCCTGTAATGTTTATAGGGAGGTGTTGCTTTATATATTCAGAGCCATATCCCTGTAATGTTTATAGGGGAGGTGTTGCTGTATATATTCAGAGCCATATCCCTGTAATGTTTATAGGGGAGGTGTTGCTTTATATATTCAGAGCCATATCCCTGTAATGTTTATAGGGGAGGTGTTGCTTTATATATTCAGAGCCATATCCCTGTAATGTTTATAGGGGGAGGTGTTGCTGTATATATTCAGAGCCATATCCCTGTAATGTTTATAGGGGAGGTGTTGCTGTATATATTCAGAGCCATATCCCTGTAATGTTTATAGGGGAGGTGTTGCTGTATATATTCAGAGCCATATCCCTGTAATGTTTATAGGGAGGTGTTGCTTTATATATTCAGAGCCATATCCCTGTAATGTTTATAGGGGAGGTGTTGCTTTATATATTCAGAGCCATATCCCTGTAATGTTTATAGGGGAGGTGTTGCTTTATATATTCAGAGCCATATCCCTGTAATGTTTATAGGGGAGGTGTTGCTGTATATATTCAGAGCCATATCCCTGTAATGTTTATAGGGGAGGTGTTGCTGTATATATTCAGAGCCATATCCCTGTAATGTTTATAGGGGAGGTGTTGCTGTATATATTCAGAGCCATATCCCTGTAATGTTTATAGGGGAGGTGTTGCTTTATATATTCAGAGCCATATCCCTGTAATGTTTATAGGGGAGGTGTTGCTTTATATATTCAGAGCCATGTCCCTGTAATGTTTATAGGGGAGGTGTTGCTGTATATATTCAGAGCCATATCCCTGTAATGTTTATAGGGGAGGTGTTGCTTTATATATTCAGAGCCATATCCCTGTAATGTTTATAGGGGAGGTGTTGCTTTATATATTCAGAGCCATATCCCTGTAATGTTTATAGGGGAGGTGTTGCTGTATATATTCAGAGCCATATCCCTGTAATGTTTATAGGGGAGGTGTTGCTTTATATATTCAGAGCCATATCCCTGTAATGTTTATAGGGGAGGTGTTGCTGTATATATTCAGAGCCATGTCCCTGTAATGTTTATAGGGGAGGTGTTGCTGTATATATTCAGAGCCATATCCCTGTAATGTTTATAGGGGAGGTGTTGCTGTATATATTCAGAGCCATATCCCTGTAATGTTTATAGGGGAGGTGTTGCTGTATATATTCAGAGCCATATCCCTGTAATGTCTATAGGGGAGGTGTTGCTTTATATATTCAGAGCCATATCCCTGTAATGTTTATAGGGGAGGTGTTGCTGTATATATTCAGAGCCACATCCCTGTAATGTTTATAGGGGAGGTGTTGCTGTATATATTCAGAGCCATATCCCTGTAATGTCTATAGGGGAGGTGTTGCTTTATATATTCAGAGCCATATCCCTGTAATGTTTATAGGGGAGGTGTTGCTGTATATATTCAGAGCCACATCCCTGTAATGTTTATAGGGAGGTGTTGCTTTATATATTCAGAGCCATATCCCTGTAATGTTTATAGGGGAGGTGTTGCTGTATATATTCAGAGCCACATCCCTGTAATGTTTATAGGGAGGTGTTGCTGTATATATTCAGAGCCATATCCCTGTAATGTTTATAGGGGAGGTGTTGCTTTATATATTCAGAGCCATATCCCTGTAATGTTTATAGGGGAGGTGTTGCTTTATATATTCAGAGCCACATCCCTGTAATGTTTATAGGGGAGGTGTTGCTTTATATATTCAGAGCCATATCCCTGTAATGTTTATAGGGGAGGTGTTGTATATATTCAGAGCCATATCCCTGTAATGTTTATAGGGGAGGTGTTGCTTTATATATTCAGAGCCATATCCCTGTAATGTTTATAGGGGAGGTGTTACTGTATATATTCAGAGCCATATCCCTGTAATGTTTATAGGGGAGGTGTTGCTGTATATATTCAGAGCCATATCCCTGTAATGTTTATAGGGGAGGTGTTACTGTATATATTCAGAGCCATATCCCTGTAATGTTTATAGGGGAGGTGTTACTGTATATATTCAGAGCCATATCCCTGTAATGTTTATAGGGGAGGTGTTGCTGTATATATTCAGAGCCATATCCCTGTAATGTTTATAGGGGAGGTGTTGCTGTATATATTCAGAGCCATATCCCTGTAATGCTTATAGGGGAGGTGTTGCTGTATATATTCAGAGCCATATCCCTGTAATGCTTATAGGGAGGTGTTGCTGTATATATTCAGAGCCATATCCCTGTAATGCTTATAGGGGAGGTGTTGCTGTATATATTCAGAGCCATATCCCTGTAATGTTTATAGGGAGGTGTTGCTGTATATATTCAGAGCCATATCCCTGTAATGTTTATAGGGAGGTGTTGCTTTATATATTCAGAGCCATATCCCTGTAATGTTTATAGGGAGGTGTTGCTTTATATATTCAGAGCCATATCCCTGTAATGTTTATAGGGGAGGTGTTGCTGTATATATTCAGAGCCATATCCCTGTAATGTTTATAGGGGAGGTGTTGCTGTATATATTCAGAGCCATATCCCTGTAATGCTTATAGGGGAGGTGTTGCTGTATATATTCAGAGCCATATCCCTGTAATGCTTATAGGGGAGGTGTTGCTGTATATATTCAGAGCCATATCCCTGTAATGTTTATAGGGGAGGTGTTGCTGTATATATTCAGAGCCATATCCCTGTAATGTTTATAGGGGAGGTGTTGCTTTATATATTCAGAGCCATATCCCTGTAATGTTTATAGGGGAGGTGTTGCTTTATATATTCAGAGCCATATCCCTGTAATGTTTATAGGGGAGGTGTTGCTGTATATATTCAGAGCCATATCCCTGTAATGTTTATAGGGGAGGTGTTGCTGTATATATCCAGAGCCATATCCCTGTAATGTTTATAGGGGAGGTGTTGCTTTATATATTCAGAGCCACATCCCTGTAATGTTTATAGGGGAGGTGTTGCTGTATATATTCAGAGCCATATCCCTGTAATGTTTATAGGGGAGGTGTTGCTGTATATATTCAGAGCCATATCCCTGTAATGTTTATAGGGGAGGTGTTGCTGTATATATTCAGAGCCATATCCCTGTAATGTTTATAGGGGAGGTGTTGCTGTATATATTCAGAGCCATATCCCTGTAATGTTTATAGGGGAGGTGTTGCTGTATATATTCAGAGCCATATCCCTGTAATGCTTAGAGCAGATCTTATGTCAGGTGTTATTGAAGTGTTGTGGATGCAGGTTCACTTGGCACATCTAAAACCTTTTCTTTTAGGGTGTTGCTTTTGGCCACCAAGTGCTAACAGTCAGTATCTAAATAATATGTGTGAAATGCTTGATAGTGTATGTGATGTAAACAGAGAAGTCTACTTTCTTGGGGACCTGAATATTGACTGGTTTTCATCAAGCTGTCCGCTCAAGAGGAAGCTTCTCACTGTAACCAGTGCCTGTAATCTGGTTCAGGTTATTAATCAACCTACCAGGGTGTTTACAAACACTACAGGAACAAGATAATCCACATGTATTGATCACATGTTTACTAATACTGACTACACAACCCATTGGATGCAGTGATCACAATATAGTGGCTATATACAGGAAAGCCAAAGTTCCAACAGCTGGGCCTAAAATAGTTTATAAGTGATCATACAAAAGATTGTATTGTGACTGCGGATGATGTTACAAATATTTGTTGGTCTGATGTGATTAATGAGGAGCATCCAGACGCTGCACTTGAAGAATTTATGACATTTCTTCTTCCAATTATTGACAAACAAGCACCTGTTAAGAAACTGGCTGTTAGAACTGTTAAGGCTACATGGATCGATGAGTAATTGAAAAACTGTATGGCTGAAAGAGATGGGACGAAATGAGTGGCTAATAAGTCTGCCTGCACATCTGACTGGCTGACTTACTGCAAATTGAGAAATGATGTGACTAAACTCAACCAAAATAATAAACTTTATTATGAAGCCAAGATCAACGACATAAAATATGATGGAAAAAACATTGGAGTACTTTTAAATGACATTATGGACAGAAAGACAAATTCATCTCCATGTTTCATAAAATCAGATGGCTTATTCATCACAAAACCATTTGATGTTGCCAATTATTTTAATGATAATTTCATTGGCAAAGTGGTCAAATTTAGGCACGAAACGCCCACGACAAACATTGAGCACATTGATATTAATACATAAAAAACAAATAATGACAGAAAAGCAGAGCAAGTTTGAATTTTGTAAAGTTAGTGTGGGAGAGGTGGAAAAATGATTGTTAACGATCAATAATGACAAACCTCCTGGCATTGACAAGTTAGATGGAAAGCTAATGAGGATGGTGGCTGACTCTATAGCCACTCCTATCTGTCATATTTTTAATCTGAGCCTAGAGGAAAGTCTTTGTCCTCAGACCTGGAGGGAAGCTTTACTGGTTCTAACAGCAAACCTATAATCTTGCTGCCAGCTCTTAGCAAACTGTCGGGAAAAAATGTGTTTGACCAAATACAATATTTCTCTGTAAACAAATTACAGACTTTCAGCATGCTTACAGAGAAGGGCACAAATGACTGATGATTGGTTGAAAGAAATTGATAATAAGAAGATTGTGGGAGCTGTACTGTTAGATTTCAGTGCAGCCTTTGATATTATTGACCATAGCCTGTTGTTGAAACAACTTAAGTGCTATGGCTTTTCAACCTCTAACATATTGTGGATTCAGAGCCATCTATCTAATAGAACTCAAAGGGTTTTCTTTAATGGAAGCTTCTCTAATGTCAAACATGTCAAGTGTGGTGTACCGCAGGGCAGCTCTCTAGGCCCTCTACTGTTTTCTATTTTTACCAAGGACCTGCCACTGGCATTAAACAAAGCATGTGTGTCCATGTATGCTGATGATTCAACCATATAGGCATCAGCAACCACAGCTAATGAAGTCACTGAAACCCTGAAAGAGTTGCGGTCTGTTTTGGAATGGGGTGGCCAATAATAAACTGGTCCTAAACATCACTAAAACTAAGAGTATTGTATTTGGTAAAAATCATTCTAGACCTCAGTTCTAGACCTCAACTGAATCTGGTAATGAATGGTGTGGCTGTTGAACAAGTTGAGGAGACTAAATTACTTGGCGTTACCTTAGATTCTAAACTGTCATGGTAAAAACATAGATTCAATGATTGTAAAGATGGGGAGAGGTCTAGCCGTAATAAAGAGATGGGAGAGGTCTAGCCGTAATAAAGAGATCCTCTGATTTTTTGACACCACACTCCAAAAAGCAAGTTCTGCAGGCTTTAGTTTTGTCTAATCTTGATTGTTGTCCAGTCGTGTGGTCCAGTGTGACTAGGAAAGACCTAGTTAAGCTGCAGCTGGCCCAGAACTGAGCAGCATGTTTTGCTCTTAATTGCAATCAGAGGGCTGATATAAATACTATGCATGCCACCAGGGGTCTTTTCACAGTCCCCATATCCAGAAAAAATGCAAGACAACGTATATTATTATATAGAGCCCTTAATGCATGGAACTTCCTTCCATCTCATATTGCTCAAATGAACCAAAAAAACAGATAAAGCCTCGCGGCACAACGCCTCTCCCCCATTGGACCTGGATAGTTTGTGTACGCATTGATATGTAGGCTACGTGTGTCTTTCTAAAATGTATGTAGTTATGTAGTTGAGCTGTTCTTGTTCTGTTCTATTGATGTTCTGTATTATGTTTCATGTTTTGTTTTTTGGACCCCAGGAAGAGAAGCTGCTGATTTTGCAACAGATAATGGGGATCCTAATAATACCAAATAATATTGATCAGTACTCTCTCTGCTGTTTCCTGAAGTCTACGATCAGCTCCACTCACTACTTGTAGTTGGGGATCCTAATAATAACAAATAATATTGATCAGTACTCTCTCTGCTGTTTTCTGAAGTCTACGATCAGCTCCACTCACTACTTGTAGTTGGGGATCCTAATAATACCAAATAATATTGACCAACTCTCTCTGCTGTTTCCTGAAGTCTACGATCAGCTCCACTCACTACTTGTAGTTGGGGATCCTAATAATACCAAATAATATTGATCAGTACTTCTGCTGTTTCCTGAAGTCTACGATCAGCTCCACTCACTACTTGTAGTTGGGGATCCTAATAATACCAAATAATATTGATCAGTACTCTCTCTGCTGTTTCCTGAAGTCTACGATCAGCTCCACTCACTACTTGTAGTTGGGGATCCTAATAATACCAAATAATATTGATCAGTACTCTCTCTGCTGTTTCCTGAAGTCTGATCAGCTCCACTCACTACTTGTAGTTGGGGATCCTAATAATACCAAATAATATTGATCAGTACTCTCTCTGCTGTTTCCTGAAGTCTACGATCAGCTCCACTCACTACTTGTAGTTGGGGATCCTAATAATACCAAATAATATTGATCAGTACTCTCTCTGCTGTTTCCTGAAGTCTACGATCAGCTCCACTCACTACTTGTAGTTGGGGTTCCTAATAATACCAAATAATATTGATCAGTACTCTCTCTGCTGTTTCCTGAAGTCTACGATCAGCTCCACTCACTACTTGTAGTTGGGGATCCTAATAATACCAAATAATATTGATCAGTACGTGCTCTCTCTGCTGTTTCCTGAAGTCTACGATCAGCTCCACTCACTACTTGTAGTTGGGGATCCTAATAATACCAAATAATATTGATCAGTGCTCTCTCTGCTGTTTCCTGAAGTCTACGATCAGCTCCACTCACTACTTGTAGTTGTATAGTCTGTTTGTTTTTTGTTGGTCATGGCAAGCGGAAAACTAGTCTTTTTTTCTCAATTTCCGCCTGAATGACGTGCCCAAAGTAAACTGCCTGTTGCTCAGGTTCGGAAGCCAGGATATGCATATAATTGGTACCATTGGAAAGAAAACACTTTGAAGGTTGTAGAAATGTTAAAATAATGTAGGAGACTATAACACCATAAATATGGTAGGAGAAAAAAACAAGAATAAAATGGATTTTTTGACATTTTTGAATATGGAAATAATCATTTTTAGCTCCCAGGATGCGATTCCTTCCACAGTGTGTCAGCAGTCTATGTTCGAGGTTTCAGGCTTGTAACTTCCAAAACGAGTAAGAAGTATGAGTTTTAGTACAGGGACACACTCTTGGAAATTCGTGTTTGGGCGCGCGATGAAGACAAGACGCACCTGCTAATATCGGTTTCCTATTGAACATACTTCTTTCCGTATGAAATATTATAGTTTGATTACATTTTAGGGTATCTGAGGAGTGGATAGAAATGTATTTTGACTTGTTTTAACAAAGTGTAGAGGTAGAATTTTTGATTCCTTTCTCTGCATGTTGAACGAGTGGATTACTCAAAAGATGGCACCAAATAAACTGACTTTTTGGGATATAAAGAAGGATTTTATCTAACAAAACGACACTACATGTTATAGCTGGGACCCTTTGGATGACAAATCAGAGGAAGATTTTCAAAAAGTAAGTGAATATTTAATCGCTATTTGTGAATTTATGAAACCTGTGCCGGTGGAAAAATGTTTTGATGTAGGACACCGTCCTCAACCGATCACATGGCATGTTTTCACTGTAATGGGCACCGTCCTCAACCAATCACATGGCATGTATTCACTGTAATGGGCTCCGTCCTCAACCAATCACATGGCATGTATTCACTGTAATGTGCTCCGTCCTCAACCAATCACATGGCATGTATTCACTGTAATGGGCTCCGTCCTCAACCAATCACATGGCATGTTTTCACTGTAATGGGCTCCGTCCTCAACCAATCACATGGCAGGTATTCACTGTAATGGGGTCCTCAACCAATCACATGGCATGTTTTTCACTGTAATGGGCTCCGTCCTCAACCAATCACATGGCATGTATTCACTGTAATGGGCACCGTCCTCAACCAATCACATGGCATGTTTTCACTGTAATGGGCTCCGTCCTCAACCAATCACATGGCATGTATTCACTGTAATGGGCACCGTCCTCAACCAATCACATGGCATGTTTTCACTGTAATGGGCTCCGTCCTCAACCAATCACATGGCATGTATTCACTGTAATGGGCACCGTCCTCAACCAATCACATGGCATGTATTCACTGTAATGGGCACCGTCCTCAACCAACCAAGACACTTGTATGTACCTAAATGTTTAATATCCATAATTTTTATGATTATTTATTTGAATTGTGCAGCCTCCAGTTTCACCGCCGGAGGGACGCCTATCCCTAAGATTAATGTTCCATTCATTAGCTAGCTAACTAACTTACTCTCTCCCTCAGGTGGCACTGCCATGAAGTGTGCATGAGGGATGCCCTACAATATTACATGTTTCTAAGTAGTGACAACACTAGGGAGTAGGCAATGTTGAAAAGTAATTTTATTGGTCACACACGCATTTTTTAGCAGATGTTGGTCCTGGAGGGAAGGATGCCCCGTAGTTGGGCAGACCGCACCACTCTCTGGGGAGCATCCTGAGGTTGAAGGAGGTGCTGCTGGCCCTTCACCACTCTCTGGAGAGCATCCTGAGGTTGAAGGAGGGGCTGCTGGCCCTTCACCACCCTCTGTAGAGCATCCTGAGGTTGAAGTAGGTGCTGCTGGCCCTTCACCACCCTTTGGAGAGCATCCTGAGGGCCCTTCACCACTCTCTGGAGAGCATCCTGAGGTTGAAGGAGGTGCTGCTGGCCCTTCACCACCCTCTGGAGAGCATCCTGAGGGCCCTTCACCACTCTCTGGAGAGCATCCTGAGGTTGAAGGAGGTGCTGCTGGCCCTTCACCACCCTCTGGAGAGCATCCTGAGGGCCCTTCACCACTCTCTGGGGAGCATCCTGAGGTTGAAGGAGGTGCTGCTGGCCCTTCACCACTCTCTGGAGAGCATCCTGAGGTTGAAGGAGGGGCTGCTGGCCCTTCACCACCCTCTGTAGAGCATCCTGAGGTTGAAGTAGGTGCTGCTGGCCCTTCACCACCCTCTGGAGAGCATCCTGAGGGCCCTTCACCACCCTCTGGAGAGCATCCTGAGGTTGAAGGAGGTGCTGCTGGCCCTTCACCACCCTCTGGAGAGCATCCTGAGGGCCCTTCACCACTCCCTGGAGAGCATCCTGAGGTTGAAGGAGGTGCTGCTGGCCCTTCACCACCCTCTGGAGAGCATCCTGAGGGCCCTTCACCACTCCCTGGAGAGCATCCTGAGGTTGAAGGAGGTGCTGCTGGCCCTTCACCACCCTCTGGAGAGCATCCTGAGGTTGAAGGAGGTGCTGCTGGCCCTTCACCACCCTCTGGAGAGCATCCTGAGGGCACTTCACCACTCTCTGGAGAGCATCCTGAGGGCCCTTCACCACCCTCTGGAGAGCATCCTGAGGGCACTTCACCACTCTCTGGAGAGCATCCTGAGGGCCCTTCACCACCCTCTGGAGAGCATCCTGAGGGCCCTTCACCACTCTCTGAGGAGCATCCTGAGGGCCCTTCACCACCCTCTGGAGAGCATCCTGAGGGCCCTTCACCACCCTCTGGAGAGCATCCTGAGGGCCCTTCACCACCCTCTGGAGAGCATCCTGAGGGCCCTTCACCACCCTCTGGAGAGCATCCTGAGGGCCCTTCACCACCCTCTGGAGAGCATCCTGAGGGCCCTTCACCACCCTCTGGAGAGCATCCTGAGGGCCCTTCACCACCCTCTGGAGAACATCCTGAGGTTGGAGGTGGTGCTGCTGGCCCTTCACCACTCTCTGGAGAGCATCCTGAGGGCCCTTCACCACCCTCTGGAGAGCATCCTGAGGGCCCTTCACCACCCTCTGGAGAGCATCCTGAGGGCCCTTCACCACCCTCTGGAGAGCATCCTGAGGTTGGAGGTGGTGCTGCTGGCCCTTCACCACACTGTCTGTGTGGGTGGACCATTTCAGATCGTCAGTGATGTGTACGCGAGGAACTTAAATCTTTTCACCTTCTCCACTGCTGTCCCGTCGATGTTGATCAGTACGTGCTCTCTCTGCTGTTTCCTGAAGTCTACGATCAGCTCCTTTATTTGGTTGACATTGAGGGAGAGGTTTCCTGGCACCACTCCACCAGGGCTGTCCGAGTACCCTCACCTCCCCCATCTCGATGTTGTTGGTAATCAGGCCTACTACTGTTGTGTTGTCTGCAAAACTTGATGTTTGAGTTGGAGGCGTGCATGGCCACGCAGTCATAGGTGACCAGGGAGTACAGGAGGGGGCTGAGCACGCAAACTTTGGGGCACCAGTGTTGATGGTCAGCGAGGTGGAGGTGTTGTTCCCTACCTTCACCACCTGGGGGCGGCCCATCAGGAAGTCCACCTCCTCCCTGTAGGCCGTCTCGTCGGACAGTGTGCAGTGCGACGGCGATTGCGTCTTCTGTTTATCTATTGGGGCGGTATGCAAATTGAAGTGGGTCTAGGTAAGGTGGAGGTGATATGATCCGTAACTAGCCTCTCAAAGCCCTTCATGATGACAGAAGTGAGTGCTAATCAAATCAAATCAAATTGTATTAATCACATGCGCCCGAATACAACAGGTGTAGACCTTACAGTGAAATGCTTACCAACAATGCAGTATAAAAAAATGAATAAATAAATAAAAATACGAATAAGCATAAGAAATAAAAGTAACAAGTAATTAAAGAGCAGCAGTAAGATAACAATAGTGAGGCTATATACAGGGGGGGTACCGATACAGAGTCAGTGTGTGGGGGCACCGGTACAGAGTCAGTGTGGAGGCTATATACAGGGGGTACAGAGTCAATGTGGAGGCTATATACAGGGTATTACGGTACAGAGTCAATGTGGAGGCTATATACAGGGGGTACCGGTACAGAGTCAATGTGGAGGCTATATACAGGGGGTTCTGGTACAGAGTCAATGTGGAGGCTATATACAGGGGGTACCGGTACAGAGTCAATGTGGAGGCTATATACAGGGGGTACCGGTACAGAGTCAGTGTGGAGGCTATATACAGGGTATTACGGTACAGAGTCAATGTGGAGGCTATATACAGGGGGGTACCGGTACAGAGTCAGTGTGGAGGCTATATACAGGGTATTACGGTACAGAGTCAATGTGGAGGCTATATACAGGGGGTACCGGTACAGAGTCAATGTGGAGGCTATATACAGGGTATTACGGTACAGAGTCAATGTGGAGGCTATATACAGGGTATTACGGTACAGAGTCAATGTGGAGGCTATATACAGGGTATTACGGTACAGAGTCAATGTGGAGGCTATATACAGGGGTACGGCACAGAGTCAATGTGGAGGCTATATACAGGGTATTACGGTACAGAGTCAATGTGGAGGCTATATACAGGGGGGGTACCGGTACAGAGTCAGTGTGAAGGCTATATACAGGGTATTACGGTACAGAGTCAATGTGGAGGCTATATACAGGGTATTACGGTACAGAGTCAATGTGGAGGCTATATACAGGGTGTTACGGTACAGAGTCAATGTGGAGGCTATATACAGGGTGTTACGGTACAGAGTCAATGTGGAGGCTATATACAGGGTGTTACGGTACAGAGTCAATGTGGAGGCTATATACAGGGTGTTACGGTACAGAGTCAATGTGGAGGCTATATACAGGGTGTTACGGTACAGAGTCAATGTGGAGGCTATATACAGGGGGGTACCGGTACAGAGTCAATGTGGAGGCTATATACAGGGGGTACTGGTACAGAGTCAATGTGGAGGCTATATACAGGGGGTGGTACAGAGTCAATGTGGAGGCTATATACAGGGGGTACCGGTACAGAGTCAATGTGGAGGCTATATACAGGGGGTACCGGTACAGAGTCAATGTGGAGGCTATATACAGGGGGTACCGGTACAGAGTCAATGTGGAGGCTATATACAGGGGGTACCGGTACAGAGTCAGTGTGGAGACTATATACAGGGGGTACCGGTACAGAGTCAATGTGGAGGCTATATACAGGGGTACGGTACAGAGTCAATGTGGAGGCTATATACAGGGGTACCGGTACAGAGTCAGTGTGGAGGCTATATACAGGGGGTACCGGCAGAGTCAGTGTGGAGACTATATACAGGGGGTACCGGTACAGAGTCAATGTGGAGGCTATATACAGGGGGTACCAGTACAGAGTCAATGTGGAGGCTATATACAGGGGGTACCAGTACAGAGTCAATGTGGAGACTATATACAGGGGGTACCGGTACAGAGTCAATGTGGAGGCTATATACAGGGGGTACCAGTACAGAGTCAATGTGGAGGCTATATACAGGGGGGGTACCGGTACAGAGTCAGTGTGTGGGGGCACTGGTTAGTCGAGGTAATTGAGACTACGGGGCAATAGTCATTTAGTTCAGTTACCTTTGCTTTCTTGGGTACAGTAACAATGGTATACATTTTGAAGCAATTGGGGAGAACATGTCCGTAAACAAACTAAATGTAGTTTTGTAATCGACTAAAACAAGCAGACAACAAAAAAAGGTCAGTTATTTGCTGTGAGCCAATGGGGTAACCTAGGTAACCACAGATTATCTCCAATGGGGTAACCACAGATTATCTCCAATGGGGTAACCTAGGTAAACACAGATTATCTCCAATGGGGTAACCTAGGTAAACACAGATTATCTCCAATGGGGGGTAAACCTCCAATGGGGTAGGTAACCACAGATTATCTCCAATGGGGTAACCTAGATAAGCACAGATTATCTCCAATGGGGTAACCTAGGTAACCACAGATTATCTCCAATGGGGTAACCTAGGTAACCACAGATTATCTCCAATGGGGTAACCTAGGTAAACACAGATTATCTCCAATGGGGTAACCTAGGTAAACACAGATTATCTCCAATGGGGTAACCTAGGTAACCACAGATTATCTCCAATGGGGTAACCTAGGTAAACACAGATTATCTCCAATGGGGTAACCTAGGTAAACACAGATTATCTCCAATGGGGTAACCTAGGTAACCACAGATTATCTCCAATGGGGTAACCTAGGTAACCACAGATTATCTCCAATGGGGTAACCTAGGTAACCACAGATTATCTCCAATGGGGTAACCTAGGTAACCACAGATTATCTCCAATGGGGTAACCTAGGTAAGCACAGATTATCTCCAATGGGGTAACCTAGGTAACCACAGATTATCTCCAATGGGGTAACCTAGGTAACCACAGATTATCTCCCCACAAGCAAGCGGTACAGCGACGGTCTATCTAGGACCGTGGACACTTTGAACTAATCCCTATGATGACACTGTTAAGGGAGATCTTTGATTGGTCAGTGGTCTGACAGAGGAGCTCTGTGTTTGACACGCCAGAAGGGGTCAGCCCCTGGGGGGTCAAAGGCTAATTAAACACATTAGCCCCTGTCCTGCTCCGTTATTGTTAACCAATCTGTCCCCAGTGGAGAGGCGTGACCCTGCATCTGTCCGTCTGTTAAATCACCACCCAGACCGTCCCTTATTGACCTGTCCCTATGCTAAAGTTCCATCTAACCCGTTTAATCCTCAACCCTGGTAATGACCTGTCTGTCTCCTCTCTGATCCACAGAAACATTATAGATAGACATTATGGAATATATACAATATTGAACTGAAGGGCAGATCAATGGCATCATTACCTTTTAAACAATAGAGAGTCGTTATATCTAGACACACCACACAGTGAAATCAATCAATCACATTTATTTATAAAGTCCTTCTAAGATCAGCTGATGTCTCAAAGTGCTGTACAGAAACCCAGCCTAAAACCCCAAACAGCAAGCAATGCAGGTGTAGAGGCATCACATCAGTAGTACGGACAGACGGACAGACGGACAGACGGACAGGCGGACAGACGGACAGACGGACGGACAGACGGACGGACGGACGGACAGACGGACAGACGGACAGGCGGACAGACAGACAGACAGACAGACAGACAGACAGACACAGACAGACAGACAGACAGACACGGACAGACAGACAGACAGACAGACAGACAGACAGACAGACAGACAGACAGACAGACGGACAGACAGACAGACAGACGGACGGGCGGACAGACGGACAGTGGAATCCATCAGGCTGGACCTCTGGGAGGATGAGATCACTAAACTGTGTTTATCTAAGTCGCTCAACTGTTTCGGAGAGCACAGCGCTAAACCTAACCCTTCTGAACCACAAGCACCATCTGTCAAACCTTCAGAAGAGGAGTCAGGATGATTTACAAACATTTAAACAGCAGACAAACTGGTCGAGACGAGAGGAGGAGGCGAGGAAAGGAGAGAGGAGAGAGGAGAAGAGAAGAGGATAAAGAGAGAGGAAGAGGAGGAAGAGAAGGGAGGAGAGAAGAGAAGAGAGGAGGAGAGGATAAGGAGAGAGGAGGAGAAGAGAGGAGGAGGAGAAGAGAGGAGGAGGAGAAGAGAGGAGGAGAAGAGGAGGAAGAGAAGGGAGGAGAGAAGAGAAGAGAGGAGGAGAGAGGAGGAGAAGAGAAGAGAAGAGAGGAGGAGAGGACGAGAAGAGAGGAGGAGAAGAGAAGAGAAGAGAGGAGGAGAGGACGAGAAGAGAGGAGAAGAGTAGAGAGGAGGAGAGGAGAAGAGAAGAGAAGACGAGAGGACGAGAAGAGAGGAGGAGGAGAAGAGAGGACGAGAGGACGAGAAGAGAGGAGGAGGAGAAGAGGAGGAAGAGAAGGGAGGAGAGAAGAGAAGAGAGGAGGAGAGGAAGAGGAGAGAGGAGGAGAAGAGAGGAGGAGGAAGAGAAGAGAGGAGGAGAGAGGAGGAGAAGAGAAGAGAGAGAGGACGAGAAGAGAGGAGAAGAGTAGAGAGGAGGAGAGGATGAGAAGAGAAGAGAGGAGGAGAAGAGAAGAGAGGAGGAGAAGAAGAGAAGAGAGGAGGAGAAGAGAGGACGAGAGGAGGAGAAGAGAGGAGAAGAGTAGAGAGGAGGAGAAGAGAGGACGAGAGGACGAGAAGAGAGGAGGAGAAGAGTAGGGAGGAGGAGAGGAGGAGAAGAGAAGAGAGGAGGAGAAGAGTAGGGAGGAGGAGGAGAAGAGAAGAGAGGAGGAGAAGAGAGGAGGAGAAGAGAGGACGAGAAGAGAGGAGGAGAAGACAAGAGAGGAGGAGAAGAGAAGAGAGGAGGAGAAGGGTAGAGAGGAGGAGAGACAAGAGAGGAGGAGAATGGTAGAGAGGAGGAGAAGAGAGGAAAGAATAGAGGGGATGAGACGAGAGGAGAGGTTGTGTGAATGTGTGTAATCTCCCCGTGCTGCCCCAGGCTAGTAGTTAATAAAGGCTAGTTAGCTGTCATGGTCCTGTTGATGAAGGTTAAAACAGGCTAGTAGTTAATAAAGGCTAGTTAGCTGTCATGGTCCTGTTGATGGAGGTTAAAACAGGCTAGTTAGTTGTCATGGTCCTGTTGATGGAGGTTAAAACAGACTAGTTAGTTGTCATGGTCCTGTTGATGGAGGTTAAAACAGGCTAGTTAGTTGTCATGGTCCTGTTGATGGTTAAAACAGGCTAGTTAGTTGTCATGGTCCTGTTGATGGAGGTTAAAACAGGCTAGTTAGTTGTCATGGTCCTGTTGATGGAGGTTAAAACAGACTAGTTAGTTGTCATGGTCCTGTTGATGGAGGTTAAAACAGACTAGTTAGTTGTCATGGTCCTGTTGATGGAGGTTAAAACAGGCTAGTTAGTCGTCATGGTCCTGTTGATGGAAGTTTAAACAGGCTAGTTAGTTGTCAGGGTTCTGTTGATGGAGGTTAAAACAGGCTAGTTAGTTGTCAGGGTCCTGTTGATGGAGGTTAAAACAGACTAGTTAGTTGTCATGGTGATGGAGGTTAAAACAGGCTAGTTAGTTGTCAGGGTCCTGATTAAAACAGGATGGAGGTGATGGAGGTTAAAACAGACTAGTTAGTTGTCATGGTGATGGAGGTT
Organism: Oncorhynchus nerka; assembly: GCF_034236695.1. NCBI lineage: Eukaryota > Metazoa > Chordata > Actinopteri > Salmoniformes > Salmonidae > Oncorhynchus > Oncorhynchus nerka. The sequence goes on along the minus strand of NC_088408.1, from coordinate 104,791,794 downwards.
AAAACAGGCTAGTTAGTTGTCAGGGTCCTGTTGATGGAGGTTAAAACAGGCTAGTTAGTTGTCATGGTGATGGAGGTTAAAACAGACTAGTTAGTTGTCATGGTCCTGTTGATGGAGGTTAAAACAGACTAGTTAGTTGTCATGGTGATGGAGGTTAAAACAGGCTAGTTAGTTGTCAGGGTCCTGTTGATGGAGGTTAAAACAGGCTAGTTAGTTGTCATGGTGATGGAGGTTAAAACAGGCTAGTTAGTTGTCATGGTCCTGTTGATGGAGGTTAAAACAGGCTAGTTAGTTGTCATGGTCCTGTTGATGGAGGTTAAAACAGACTAGTTAGTTGTCATGGTCCTGTTGATGGAGGTTAAAACAGGCTAGTTAGTTGTCATGGTCCTGTTGATGGAGGTTAAAACAGGCTAGTTAGTTGTCATGGTCCTGTTGATGGAGGTTAAAACAGGCTAGTTAGTTGTCATGTTGATGGAGGTTAAAACAGGCTAGTTAGTTGTCATGGTGATGGAGGTTAAAACAGGCTAGTTAGTTGTCATGGTCCTGTTGATGGAGGTTAAAACAGGCTAGTTAGTTGTCTGGGTCCTGTTGATGGAGGTTAAAACAGGCTAGTTAGTTGTCATGTTGATGGAGGTTAAAACAGGCTAGTTAGTTGTCATGGTCCTGGTGATGGAGGTTAAAACAGGCTAGTTAGTTGTCATGGTCCTGTTGATGGAGGTTAAAACAGGCTAGTTAGTTGTCATGGTCCTGTTGATGGAGGTTAAAACAGACTAGTTAGTTGTCATGGTCCTGTTGATGGAGGTTAAAACAGGCTAGTTAGTTGTCAGGGTCCTGTTGATGGAGGTTAAAACAGGCTAGTTAGTTGTCATGCTGATGGAGGTTAAAACAGGCTAGTTAGTTGTCAGGGTCCTGTTGATGGAGGTTAAAACAGGCTAGTTAGTTGTCATGGTGATGGAGGTTAAAACAGGCTAGTTAGTTGTCATGGTCCTGTTGATGGAGGTTAAAACAGGCTAGTTAGTTGTCATGGTCCTGTTGATGGAGGTTAAAACAGGCTAGGTAGTTGTCATGGTCCTGTTGATGGAGGTTAAAACAGACTAGTTAGTTGTCATGGTCCTGTTGATGGAGGTTAAAACAGACTAGTTAGTTGTCATGGTCCTGTTGATGGAGGTTAAAACAGACTAGTTAGTTGTCATGGTCCTGTTGATGGAGGTTAAAACAGACTAGTTAGTTGTCATGGTCCTGTTGATGGAGGTTAAAACAGGCTAGTTAGTTGTCATGGTCCTGTTGATGGAGGTTAAAACAGACTAGTTAGTTGTCAGGGTCCTGTTGATGGTTAAAACAGACTAGTTAGTTGTCATGGTCCTGTTGATGGAGGTTAAAACAGGCTAGTTAGTTGTCAGGGTCCTGTTGATGGAGGTTAAAACAGGCTAGTTAGTTGTCATGGTCCTGTTGATGGAGGTTAAAACAGGCTAGTTAGTTGTCAGGGTCCTGTTGATGGAGGTTAAAACAGGCTAGTTAGTTGTCATGGTGATGGAGGTTAAAACAGGCTAGTTAGTTGTCATGGTCCTGTTGATGGAGGTTAAAACAGGCTAGTTAGTTGTCATGGTCCTGTTGATGGAGGTTAAAACAGGCTAGGTAGTTGTCATGGTCCTGTTGATGGAGGTTAAAACAGACTAGTTAGTTGTCATGGTCCTGTTGATGGAGGTTAAAACAGACTAGTTAGTTGTCATGGTCCTGTTGATGGAGGTTAAAACAGACTAGTTAGTTGTCATGGTCCTGTTGATGGAGGTTAAAACAGACTAGTTAGTTGTCATGGTCCTGTTGATGGAGGTTAAAACAGGCTAGTTAGTTGTCATGGGCCTGTTGATGGAGGTTAAAACAGATTAGTTAGTTGTCATGGTCCTGTTGATGGAGGTTAAAACAGACTAGTTAGTTGTCATGGTCCTGTTGATGGAGGTTAAAACAGACTAGTTAGTTGTCAGGGTCCTGTTGATGGTTAAAACAGACTAGTTAGTTGTCATGGTCCTGTTGATGGAGGTTAAATCAGGCTAGTTAGTTGTCAGGGTCCTGAGTTGCAGCATGTAATGTGCCCTCCAGCCCTGTAGCCCTCCAGCCCTGTAGCCCTCCAGCCCTGTAGCCCTGTAGCCCTCCAGACCTGTAGCCCTGTAGCCCTCCAGCCCTGTAGCCCTCCAGACCTGTAGCCCTGTAGCCCTGTAGCCCTGTAGCGATGTAGCCCTGTAGCCCTGTAGCCCTGTAGCGATGTAGCCCTGTAGCCCTATAGCGCTGTAGCCCTGTAGCCCTCCAGCCCTGTAGCCCTGTAGCGCTCCAGCCCTGTAGCCCTGTAGCCCTGTAGCCCTGTAGCCCTGTAGCGCTGTAGCCCTGTAGCCCTCCAGCCCTGTAGCCTTGTAGCCCTGTAGCCCTGTAGCCCTCCAGCCCTCCAGCCCTGTAAGCACATTAGCCCTCCAGCCCTGTATCCCTGTAGCCCTGTAGCGCTCCAGCCCTGTAGCCCAGTAGCCCTCCAGCCCTGTAGCCCTGTAGCCCTCCAGCCATGTAGCGCTCCAGCCCTGTAGCCCAGTAGCCCTCCAGCCCTGTAGCCCTCCAGCCATGTAGCCCTGTAGCCCTCCAGCCCTGTAGCCCTGTATCCCTGTAGCCCTGTAGCCCTCCAGCCCTGTAGCCCCCCAGCCCTGTAGCCCTCCAGCCCTGTAGCCCTGTAGCCCTGTAGCCCTCCAGCCCTGTAGCCCCCCAGCCCTGTTGCCCCCCAGCCCTGTAGCCCTGTATCCCTGTAGCCCTGTAGCCCTCCAGCCCTGTCGCCCTGTAGCCCTGTAGCCCTCCAGCCCTGTAGCCCTGTAGCCCTGCAGCCCTGTAGCCCTGTAGCCTTGTAGCCCTGTAGCCCTGCAGCCCTGTAGCCCTGTAGCCCTGTAGGCCTGTAGCCCTGTAGCCTTGTAGGCCTGTAGCCCTGCGGCCCTGTAAACATGTAGCCTTGTAGCCCTGTAAACCTGTAGCCTTGTAGCCCTGCAGAGTATTACCATGCCTGCCCCTATTCCCCATAGGGCTCTGGTCAAACGTAGTGCACTATATAAAAGGGTGCCATTTGGGACACATTCTAGGTGTTTATCTGATCCATAGTGAAGAGGAAACTGCTGTTAGAGTGTTAGCACAGACTTGGAGGGAGGACAGACAGTCTAGCACTGTCTGACTGGCCCCTGAACAGGAGGGTCTATCTGCCTGACTGGCCCCTGGAACAGGAGGGTCTATCTGCCTGACTGGTCCCTGGAACAGGAGGGTCTATCTTCCTGACTGGCCCCTGGAACAGGAGGGTCTGTCTGCCTGACTGGCCCCTGGAACAGGAGGGTCTATTTTCCTGACTGGTCCCTGGAACAGGAGGGTCTATCTGCCTGACTGGTCCCTGGAACAGGAGGGTCTATCTTCCTGACTGGCCCCTGGAACAGGAGGGTCTGTCTGCCTGACTGGCCCCTGGAACAGGAGGGTCTATCCGCCTGACTGGTCCCTGGAACAGGAGGGTCTATCTTCCTGACTGGCCCCTGGAACAGGAGGGTCTGTCTGCCTGACTGGCCCCTGGAACAGAAGGGTCTATCTGCCTGACTGGCCCCTGGTACAGGAGGGTCTGTCTGCCTGACTGGCCCCTGGAACAGGAGGGTCTGTCTGCCTGACTGGCCCCTGGTACAGGAGGGTCTGTCTGCCTGACTGGCCCCTGGAACAGGAGGGTCTGTCTGCCTGACTGGCCCCTGGAACAGGAGGGTCTATCTTCCTGACTGGTCCCTGGCATTCCCAAACATTTTGCTACACTTACATTAACATCTGTTAACCATGTGTATGTGACCGTACAGTTTGATCTTCCTGTGGATCTTCCTGCAGGGGACGATATTATCAAGGGTCTTATTCTGGTAACATGATGATCGACGTTTGGTTGCCCTCTGACAAATAAATATTATCTTGGTCTTTTGTCCAAAATCATCTCATCGTGTATGGAAGCCTGCGAACACTGTATCTGCGTGTGGGCACATTCGCTATATAACTCCACATCAGTAGAGTTGAAAATGGAAACCCATTTAACTTATTTCAGTTATTTTCTGTGCACTACATCATCACACACATTATTTTATCTGCAACAAGTCCATTTGATGGAAACATCTCTGGTTTGTTGTGGATTTTTAGAATATTTGCATGAAAATCTGTCACCAATTGGATGGAAAGCCAGAATAGACCTTAGTAGCTAGGAGGATTGACATGCTTCAGCGAGAGATTGAGAGAGAGGCTGTCATGCAGAACAGCTCCTGACTTATTTTTGGGTTGTTAAGAGTGAGGTTAATAAGATTAAATTAGCAAAAAAATATACAGGTAATCAAATTGTAGAACTGAAGATCAACACAGGAGTAAAAGATTGACAGAGTGTTAAAAGTTAAAGTTAAAAGATCGTAATTGTGCTAGCTGGCTAAATTCAAATGTGTCAGTTAGCGTACTGGCTAGCTCCAAATGTTGACTGGTGGTAACCATAGCAACATCGCCACTGAGGCAGCACCAGCAGCACCAGCAGCAGAGACAGAGACTTTCCCCCCCTTTTGAAAATAATTTCCAGCAGAAATCAAATCAGAGAAGAGACGAATACATTTTAAACACAGAATTCTGAGGGAGAACCCGGAAAATTTGTTTGCCGACTGCTCACACAACAGGACACTACTGCCTGGCATACAGCTACTTCTCTGATAGAGTTCAGTGTGGAAAAATGGAGGGCCTGTTGTCCGGACCTCTGGCAGTGTCTATGGGGGTGCCACAGGGTTCAATTCTCGGGCCGACACTTTTCTCCGTATATATCAATGATGTCACTCTTGCTGCTGGTGATTCTCTGATCGACCTCTACGCAGACGACACCATTCTGTATACATCTGGCCCTTCTTTGGACACTGTGTTAACAAACCTCCAGACGAGCTTTAATGCCATACAACTCTCCTTCCGTGGCCTCCAACTGCTCTTAAATGCAAGTAAAACTAAATGCATGCTCTTCAACTGATCGCTGCTCACACCTGCTCGCCCGTCCAGCATCACTACTCTGGACGGTTCTGACTTAGAATATGTGGACAACTACAAATACCTAGGTGTCTGGTTAGACTGTAAACTCTCCTTCTAGACTCACATTAAGCATCTCCAATCCAAAATTAAATCTAGAATCGGCTTCCTATTTCGCAATAAAGCATCCTTCACTCATGCTGCCAAACATACCCTCGTTAAACTGACCATCCTACCGATCCTCGACTTCGCCGATGTCATTTACAAAATAGCCTCCAACACTCTACTCAACAAATTGGATGCAGTCTATCACATTGCCATCCGTTTTGTCACCAAAGCCCCATATCCCACCCACCACTGCGACCTGTACGCTCTCGTTGGCTGGCCCTCGCTTCATACTCGCCGCCAAACCCACTGGCTCCAGGTCATCTACAAGTCTCTGCTAGGTAAAGCCCCGCCTTATCTCTGCTCACTGGTCACCATAGCAGCACCCACACGTAGCACTCGCTCCAGCAGGTATATCTCACTGGTCACCCCCAAAGCCAATTCTTCCTTTGGTCGCCTTTCCTTCCAGTTCTCTGCTGCCAATGACTGGAACGAACTGCAAAAATCACTGAAGCTGGAGACTCAAATCTCCCTCACTAGCTTTGAGCACCAGCTGTCAGAGCAGCTCACAGATCACTGCACCTGTACATAGCTGTACATAGCCCATCTGTAAATTGCCCATCCAACTAGCTCATCCCCATACTGTATTTATTTATCTTGCTCATTTGCAACCCAGTATCTCTACTTGCACATTCATCTTCTGCACATCTACCACTCCAGTGTTAAATTGCTATCTTGTAATTATTTAGCCACTATGGCCTATTTATTGCATTTACATTTACATTTAAGTCATTTAGCAGACGCTCTTATCCAGAGCGACTTACACATTGGTGCGTTCACCTTAAAACATCCAGTGGAACAGCCACTTTACAATAGTGCATCTAAATCTTTTAAGGGGGGGGGTGAGAAGGATTACTTTATCCTATCCTAGGTATTCCTGAAAGAGGTGGGGTTTCAGGTGTCTCCGGAAGGTGGTGATTGACTCCGCTGTCCTGGCGTCGTGAGGGAGTTTGTTCCACCATTGGGGGGCCAGAGCAGCGAACAGTTTTGACTGGGCTGCGCTGGAACTGTACTTCCTCAGTGGTAGGGAGGCGAGCAGGCCAGAGGTGGATGAACGCAGTGCCCTTGTTTGGGTGTAGGGCCTGATCAGAGCCTGGAGGTACTGAGGTGCCGTTCCCCTCACAGCTCCGTAGGCAAGCACCATGGTCTTGTAGCGGATGCGAGCTTCAACTGGAAGCCAGTGGAGAGAGCGGAGGAGCGGGGTGACGTGAGAGAACTTGGGAAGGTTGAACACCAGACGGGCTGCGGCGTTCTGGATGAGTTGTAGGGGTTTAATGGCACAGGCAGGGAGCCCAGCCAACAGTGAGTTGCAGTAATCCAGACGGGAGATGACAAGTGCCTGGATTAGGACCTGCGCCGCTTCCTGTGTGAGGCAGGGTCGTACTCTGCGGATGTTGTAGAGCATGAACCTACAGGAACGGGCCACCGCCTTGATGTTAGTTGAGAACGACAGGGTGTTGTCCAGGATCACGCCAAGGTTCTTAGCGCTCTGGGAGGAGGACACAATGGAGTTGTCAACCGTGATGGCGAGATCATGGAACGGGCAGTCCTTCCCCGGGAGGAAGAGCAGCTCCGTCTTGCCGAGGTTCAGCTTGAGGTGGTGATCCGTCATCCACACTGATATGTCTGCCAGACATGCAGAGATGCGATTCGCCACCTGGTCATCAGAAGGGGGAAAGGAGAAGATTAATTGTGTGTCGTCTGCATAGCAATGATAGGAGAGACCATGTGAGGTTATGACAGAGCCAAGTGACTTGGTGTATAGCGAGAATAGGAGAGGGCCTAGAACAGAGCCCTGGGGGACACCAGTGGTGAGAGCGCATGGTGAGGAGACAGATTCTCGCCACGCCACCTGGTAGGAGAGACCTGTCAGGTAGGACGCAATCCAAGCGTGGGCCGCGCCGGAGATGCCCAACTCGGAGAGGGTGGAGAGGAGGATCTGATGGTTCACAGTATCGAAGGCAGCCGATAGGTCTAGGATGAGAGCAGAGGAGAGAGAGTTAGCTTTAGCAGTGCGGAGCGCCTCCGTGATACAGAGAAGAGCAGTCTCAGTTGGATGACTAGTCTTGAAACCTGACTGATTTGGATCAAGAAGGTCATTCTGAGAGAGATAGCGGGAGAGCTAGCCAAGGACGGCACGTTCAAGAGTTTTGGAGAGAAAAGAAAGAAGGGATACTGGTCTGTAGTTGTTGACATCGGAGGGATCGAGTGTAGGTTTTTTCAGAAGGGGTGCAACTCTCGCTCTCTTGAAGACGGAAGGGACGTAGCCAGCGGTCAGGGATGAGTTGATGAGAGAGGTGAGGTAAGGGAGAAGGTCTCCGGAAATGGTCTGGAGAAGAGAGGAGGGGATAGGGTCAAGCGGGCAGGTTGTTGGGCGGCCGGCCGTCACAAGACGCGAGATTTCATCTGGAGAGAGAGGGGAGAAAGAGGTCAGAGCACAGGGTAGGGCAGTGTGAGCAGAACCAGCGGTGTCGTTTGACTTAGCAAACGAGGATCGGATGTCGTCGACCTTCTTTTCAAAATGGTTGACGAAGTCATCTGCAGAGAGGGAGGAGAAGGTGGCAAAGAGCTTCCTAGGGTTAGAGGCAGATGCTTGGAATTTAGAGTGGTAGAAAGTGGCTTTAGCGGCAGAGACAGAAGAGGAAAATGTAGAGAGGAGGGAGTGAAAGGATGCCAGGTCCGCAGGGGGCGAGTTTTCCCCCATTTCCGCCGGCTGCCCGGAGCCCTGTTCTGTCAGCTCGCAATGAGTCGTCGAGCCACGGAGCGGGAGGGGAGGACCGAGCCGGCCTGGAGGATAGGGGACATAGAGAGTCAAAGGATGCAGAAAGGGAGGAGAGGAGGGTTGAGGAGGCAGAATCAGGAGATAGGTTGGAGAAGGTTTGAGCAGAGGGAAGAGATGATAGGATGGAAGAGGAGAGAGAGTAGCGGGGAGAGAGAGCGAAGGTTGGGACGGCGCGATACCATCCGAGTAGGGGCAGTGTGGGAAGTGTTGGATGAGAGCGAGAGGGAAAAGGATACAAGGTAGTGGTCGGAGACTTGGAGGGGAGTTGCAGTGAGGTTAGTGGAAGAACAGCATCTAGTAAAGATGAGGTCGAGCGTATTGCCTGCCTTGTGAGTAGGGGGGAAGGTGAGAGGGTGAGGTCAAAAGAGGAGAGGAGAGTGGAAAGAAGGAGGCAGAGAGGAATGAGTCAAAGGTAGACGTGGGGAGGTTAAAGTCGCCCAGAACTGTGAGAGGTGAGCCGTCCTCAGGAAAAGAGCTTATCAAGGCATCAAGCTCATTGATGAACTCTCCGAGGGAACCTGGAGGGCGATAAATGATAAGGATGTTAAGCTTGAAAGGGCTGGTAACTGTGCCAGCATGGAATTCAAAGGAGGCGATAGACAGATGGGTAAGGGGAGAAAGAGAGAATGACCACTTGGGAGAGATGAGGATCCCGGTGCCACCACCCCGCTGACCAGAAGCTCTCGGGGTGTGCGAGAACACGTGGGCGGACGAAGAGAGAGCAGTAGGAGTAGCAGTGTTATCTGTGGTGATCCATGTTTCCGTCAGTGCCAAGAAGTCGAGGGACTGGAGGGAGGCATAGGCTGAGATGAACTCTGCCTTGTTGGCCGCAAATCGGCAATTCCAGAGGCTACCGGAGACCTGGAACTCCACGTGGGTCGTGCGCGCTGGGACCACCAGATTAGGTGGCCGCGGCCACGCGGTGTGGAGCGTTTGTATGGTCTGTGCAGAGAGGAGAGAACAGGGATAGACAGACACATAGTTGACAGGCTACAGAAGAGGCTACGCTAATGCAAAGGAGATTGGAATGACAAGTGACTACACGTCTCGAATGTTCAGAAAGTTAAGCTTACGTAGCAAGAATCTTATTGACTAAAATGATTAAAATGATACAGTACTGCTGAAGTAGGCTAGCTGGCAGTGGCTGCGTTGTTGACTTTGTAGGCTAGCTGGCAGTGGCTGCGTTGTTGGCACTACACTAATCAAGTCGTTCCGTTGAGTGTGATAGTTTCAACAGTGCTGCTATTCGGGGGCTAGCTGGCTAGCTAGCAGTGTTGATTACGTTACGTTGCGTTAAAAGAACGACAATAGCTGGCTAGCTAACCTAGAAAATCGCTCTAGACTACACAATTATCTTTGATACAAAGACGGCTATGTAGCTAGCTATGTAGCTAGCTACGATCAAACAAATCAGACCGTTGTACTGTAATGAAATGAAATGAAAATGTGATACTACCTGTGGAGCGAATGCGACCGGGTTGTTGAGTGAGGAAGTTCTATTCGGTAGACGTTGGCTAGCTGTTGTACGTTAAGGACGACAAATAGCTGGCTAGCTAACCTCGGTAAATTAAGATAACCACTCTAAGACTACACACTCTAAACTACACAATTATCTTGGATACGAAGACAGCAAAGACAACTATGTAGCTAGCTAACACTACACTAATCAAGTCGTTCAGTTGAGTGTAATAGTTTTTTACAGTGCTGGTATTCGGAAGACGGTGGACGTTTGCTAGCTGGCTAGCTGGCTAGCTGCTGGGCAGATAGCAGTGTAGACTACGTTAGGACGACGAAATACGATAATTACGCAATTATCTTTGATACAAAGACGGCTATGTAGCTAGCTAAGAAGAAATTGCTAAGATTAGACAAATCAAACCGTTGTACTAAATGAAATGTAATGAAATGTAATGAAAAGTTATACTACCTGCAGACCGAAGCGCTCGGATGCCTATCCTACGTCATGTGCACACACTGTATATAGACTTTTTCTACCGTATTATTGACTATATGTTTGTTTTACTCCATGTGTAACTCTGTGTTGTTGTTTGTGTCGAACTGCTTTGCTTTATGACCAGGTCGCAGTTGTAAATGAGAACTTGTTCTCAACTAGCCTACCTGGTTAAATAAAGGTGTTCTCAACTAGCCTACCTGGTTAAATAAAGGTGTTCTCAACTAGCCTACCTGGTTAAATAAAGGTGTTCTCAACTAGCCTACCTGGTTAAATAAAGGTGTTCTCAACTAGCCTACCTGGTTAAATAAAGGTGTTCTCAACTAGCCTACCTGGTTAAATAAAGGAGTTCTCAACTAGCCTACCTGGTTAAATAAAGGTGTTCTCAACTAGCCTACCTGGTTAAATAAAGGTGTTCTCAACTAGCCTACCTGGTTAAATAAAGGTGTTCTCAACTAGCCTACCTGGTTAAATAAAGGAGTTCTCAACTAGCCTACCTGGTTAAATAAAGGTGTTCTCAACTGGCCTACCTGGTTAAATAAAGGTGTTCTCAACTAGCCTACCTGGTTAAATAAAGGTGTTCTCAACTGGCCTACCTGGATAAATAAAGGTGTTCTCAACTGGCCTACCTGGTTAAATAAAGGTGTTCTCAACTGGCCTACCTGGTTAAATAAAGGTGTTCTCAACTGGCCTACCTGGTTAAATAAAGGTGTTCTCAACTAGCCTACCTGGTTAAATAAAGGTGTTTTCAACTAGCCTACCTGGTTAAATAAAGGTGTTCTCAACTAGCCTACCTGGTTAAATAAAGGTGTTCTCAACTAGCCTACCTGGTTAAATAAAGGTGTTCTCAACTAGCCTACCTGGTTAAATAAAGGTGTTCTCAAGGTGTTCTAGCCTACCTGGTTAAATGGTTTAATATAAAGGTGTTCTCAACTAGCCTACCTGGTTAAATAAAGGTGTTCTCAACTAGCCTACCTGGTTAAATAAAGGTGTTCTCAACTAGCCTACCTGGTTAAATAAAGGTGTTCTCAACTAGCCTACCTGGTTAAATAAAGGAGTTCTCAACTAGCCTACTGGCTGGTTAAATAAAGGTGTTCTCAACTAGCCTACCTGGTTAAATAAAGGTGTTCTCAACTAGCCTACCTGGTTAAATAAAGGTGTTCTCAACTGGCCTACCTGGTTAAATAAAGGTGTTCTCAACTGGCCTACCTGGTTAAATAAAGGTGTTCTCAACTGGCGTACCTGGTTAAATAAAGGTGTTCTCAACTGGCCTACCTGGTTAAATAAAGGTGTTCTCAACTAGCCTACCTGGTTAAATAAAGGTGTTTTCAACTAGCCTACCTGGTTAAATAAAGGTGTTCTCAACTAGCCTACCTGGTTAAATAAAGGTGTTCTCAACTAGCCTACCTGGTTAAATCAAGGTGTTCTCAACTGGCCTACCTGGTTAAATAAAGGTGTTCTCAACTGGCCTACCTGGTTAAATAAAGGTGTTCTCAACTGGCCTACCTGGTTAAATAAAGGTGTTCTCAACTAGCCTACCTGGTTAAATAAAGGTGTTCTCAACTGGCCTACCTGGTTAAATAAAGGTGTTCTCAACTAGCCTACCTGGTTAAATAAAGGTGTTCTCAACTAGCCTACCTGGTTAAATAAAGGTGTTCTCAACTAGCCTACCTGGTTAAATAAAGGTGTTCTCAACTAGCCTACCTGGTTAAATAAAGGTGTTCTCAACTGGCCTACCTGGTTAAATAAAGGTGTTCTCAACTAGCCTACCTGGTTAAATAAAGGTGTTCTCAACTAGCCTACCTGGTTAAATAAAGGTGTTCTCAACTAGCCTACCTGGTTAAATAAAGGTGTTCTCAACTAGCCTACCTGGTTAAATAAAGGTGTTCTCAACTAGCCTACCTGGTTAAATAAAGGTGTTCTCAACTAGCCTACCTGGTTAAATAAAGGTGTTCTCAACTAGCCTACCTGGTTAAATAAAGGAGTTCTCAACTAGCCTACCTGGTTAAATAAAGGTGTTCTCAACTCAAGCCTACCTGGTTAAATAAAGGTGTTCTCAACTAGCCTACCTGGTTAAATAAAGGAGTTCTCAACTAGCCTACCTGGTTAAATAAAGGTGTTCTCAACTAGCCTACCTGGTTAAATAAAGGTGTTCTCAACTGGCCTACCTGGTTAAATAAAGGTGTTCTCAACTAGCCTACCTGGTTAAATAAAGGTGTTCTCAACTAGCCTACCTGGTTAAATAAAGGTGTTCTCAACTAGCCTACCTGGTTAAATAAAGGTGTTCTCAACTAGCCTACCTGGTTAAATAAAGGTGTTCTCAACTAGCCTACCTGGTTAAATAAAGGTGTTCTCAACTAGCCTACCTGGTTAAATAAAGGTGTTCTCAACTAGCCTACCTGGTTAATATAAAGGTGTTCTCAACTAGCCTACCTGGTTAAATAAAGGTGTTCTCAACTGGCCTACCTGGTTAAATAAAGGTGTTCTCAACTAGCCTACCTGGTTAAATAAAGGTGTTCTCAACTGGCCTACCTGGTTAAATAAAGGTGTTCTCAACTGGCCTACCTGGTTAATATAAAGGTGTTCTCAACTAGCCTACCTGGTTAAATAAAGGTGTTCTCAACTGGCCTACCTGGTTAAATAAAGGTGTTCTCAACTAGCCTACCTGGTTAAATAAAGGTGTTCTCAACTAGCCTACCTGGTTAAATAAAGGTGTTCTCAACTGGCCTACCTGGTTAAATAAAGGTGTTCTCAACTAGCCTACCTGGTTAAATAAAGGTGTTCTCAACTAGCCTACCTGGTTAAATAAAGGTGTTCTCAACTAGCCTACCTGGTTAAATAAAGGTGTTCTCAACTAGCCTACCTGGTTAAATAAAGGTGTTCTCAACTAGCCTACCTGGTTAAATAAAGGTGTTCTCAACTAGCCTACCTGGTTAAATCAAGGTGTTCTCAACTGGCCTACCTGGTTAAATAAAGGTGTTCTCAACTGGCCTACCTGGTTAAATAAAGGTGTTCTCAACTGGCCTACCTGGTTAAATAAAAGGTGTTCTCAACTAGCCTACCTGGTTAAATAAAGGTGTTCTCAACTGGCCTACCTGGTTAAATAAAAGGTGTTCTCAACTAGCCTACCTGGTTAAATAAAGGTGTTCTCAACTAGCCTACCTGGTTAAATAAAGGTGTTCTCAACTAGCCTACCTGGTTAAATAAAGGTGTTCTCAACTAGCCTACCTGGTTAAATAAAGGTGTTCTCAACTGGCCTACCTGGTTAAATAAAGGTGTTCTCAACTAGCCTACCTGGTTAAATAAAGGTGTTCTCAACTAGCCTACCTGGTTAAATAAAGGTGTTCTCAACTAGCCTACCTGGTTAAATAAAGGTGTTCTCAACTGGCCTACCTGGTTAAATAAAGGTGTTCTCAACTAGCCTACCTGGTTAAATAAAGGTGTTCTCAACTAGCCTACCTGGTTAAATAAAGGTGTTCTCAACTGGCCTACCTGGTTAAATAAAGGTGATCTCAACTAGCCTACCTGGTTAAATAAAGGTGTTCTCAACTGGCCTACCTGGTTAAATAAAGGTGTTCTCAACTGGCCTACCTGGTTAAATAAAGGTGTTCTCAACTGGCCTACCTGGTTAAATAAAGATGAAATAAAAAATAATATAAAATGCAGGACCCAGCTGAGAGTCTTACCACAGCTCCTGAGGAGGTAAAGGCCACAGCTCCTGAGGAGGTAAAGGCCACAGCTCCTGAGGAGGTAAAGGCCACCATTAGGAGAGAGCCTTACCACAGTTCTAGAGGAGGTAAAAACCACCATGAGGAGAGAGCCTTTTCCACAGCTCCTGAGGAGGTAAAGGCCACCATGAGGAGAGATCCTTACCACAGCTCCTGAGGAGGTAAAGGCCACCATGAGGAGAGAGCCTTACCACAGCTCCTGAGGAGGTAAAGGCCACCATGAGGAGAGAGCCTTACTACAGCTCCTGAGGCGGTAAAGGCCACCATGAGGAGAGATCCTACCTATCACAGTTCCTGAGGAGGTAAAGGCCACCATGAGGAGAGAGCCTTACCACAGCTCCTGAGGAGGTAAAGGCCACCATGAGGAGAGAGCCTTACCACAGTTCTAGAGGAGGTAAAGACCACCATGAGGAGAGAGCCTTACCACAGCTCCTGAGGAGGTAATGGCCACCATGAGGAGAGAGCCTTACCACAGTTCTGGAGGAGGTAAAGGCCACCATGAGGAGAGAGCCTTACCACAGCTCTTGAGGAGGTAAAGGCCACCATGAGGAGAGAGCCTTACCACAGCTCCTGAGGAGGTAAAGGCCACCATGAGGAGAGATCCTTACCACAGCTCCTTAGGAGGTAAAGGCCACCATGAGGAGAGAGCCTTACCACAGTTCCTGAGGAGGTAAAGGCCACCATGAGGAGAGAGCCTTACCACAGCTCCTGAAGAGGTAAAGGCCACCATGAGGAGACAGTCTTACCACAGCTCTGGAGGAGGTAAAGGCCACCATGAGGAGAGAGCCTTACCACAGTTCTAGAGGAGGTAAAGGCCACAATGAGGAGAGAGCCTTACCACAACTCCTGAGGAGGTAAAGGCCACAGCTCCTGAGGAGGTAAAGGCCACCATTAGGAGAGAGCCTTACCACAGTTCTAGAGGAGGTAAAGACCACCATGAGGAGAGAGCCTTACCACAGCTCCTGAGGAGGTAAAGGCCACCATGAGGAGAGATCCTTACCACAGCTCCTGAGGAGCTAAAGGCCACCATGAGGAGAGAGCCTTACCACAGCTCCTGAGGAGGTAAAGGCCACCATGAGGAGAGAGCCTTACTACAGCTCCTGAGGCAGTAAAGGCCACCATGAGGAGAGATCAAAGTTCTCACCACAGTTCCTGAGGAGGTAAAGGCCACCATGAGGAGAGAGCCTTACCACAGCTCCTGAGGAGGTAAAGGCCACCATGAGGAGAGAGCCTTAAAGGCCACAGTTCTAGAGGAGGTAAAGACCACCATGAGGAGAGAGCCTTAAACCACAGCTCCTGAGAAGGTAATGGCCACCATGAGGAGAGAGCCTTACCACAGTTCTGGAGGAGGTGAAGAGCCACACATGAGGCCACCATGAGGAGAGAGCCTACCAACAGCTCCTGAGGTAAATGGGAGGAGAGCCTTACCACAGCTCTTGAGGAGGTAAAGGCCACCATGAGGAGAGAGCCTTACCACAGCTCCTGAGGAGGTAAAGGAGGCCACCATGAGCCACCATGAGAGAGAGCCTTACCACAGCTCCTTAGGAGGTAAAGGCCACCATGAGGAGAGAGCCTACCACAGTTCCTGAGGAGGTAAAGGCCACCATGAGGAGAGAGCCTTACCACAGCTCCTGAAGAGGTAAAGGCCACCATGAGGAGACAGTCTTACCACAGCTCTGGAGGAGGTGAGAAGGCCACCATGAGGAGAGAGCCTTACCACAGTTCTAGAGGAGGTAAAGGCCACAATGAGGAGAGAGCTCTTAAACCACAACTCCTGGCCTACCTGGAGGAGGTAAAGGCCACAGCTCCTGAGGAGGTAAAGGCCACCATTAGGAGAGAGCCTTACCACAGTTCTAGAGGAGGTAAAGACCACCATGAGGAGAGAGCCTTACCACAGCTCCTGAGGAGGTAAAGGCCACCATGAGGAGAGAGCCTTACCACAGCTCCTGAGGAGGTAAAGGCCACCATGAGGAGAGAGCCTTACCACAGTTCTAGAGGAGGTAAAGACCACCATGAGGAGAGAGCCTTACCACAGCTCCTGAGGAGGTAATGGCCACCATGAGGAGAGAGCCTTACCACAGTTCTGAGGAGGTAAAGGCCACCATGAGAGAGAGCCTTACCACAGCTCTTGAGGAGGTAAAGGCCACCATGAGGAAAGAGCCTTACCACAGTTCTAGCTGAGGAGGTAAAGGCCACCATGAGGAGAGAGCCTTACCACAGCTCTAGAGGAGGTAAAGGCCACCATGAGGAGAGAGCCTTACCACAGCTCCTGAGGAGGTAAAGGCCACCATGAGGAGAGAGAGCCTGAGAGGTAGGCCACAGCTCCTGAGGAGGTAAAGGCCACCATGAGGAGAGAGCCTTACCACAGTTCTAGAGGAGGTAAAGGCCACCATGAGGAGAGAGCCTTACCACAGTTCTAGAGGAGGTAAAGGCCACCAAGAGGAGAGAGCCTTACCACAACTCCTGAGGAGGTAAAGGCCACCATGAGGAGAGAGCCTTACCACAGTTCTAGAGGAGGTAAAGGCCACCATGAGGAGAGAGCCTTACCACAGTTCTGGAGGAGGTAAAGGCCACCATGAGGAGAGAGCCTTACCACAGTTCTAAAGAGGAGCCTTTACCACAGCTCCTGAGGAAAGGCCACCATGAGGAGAGAGCCTTACCACAGTTCTAGAGCAGGTAAAGGCCACCATGAGGAGAGAGCCTTACCACAGTTCTGGAGGAGGTAAAGAGCCACCATAAAGGAGAGAGCCTTACCACAGCTCCTGAGGATTTAAAGGCCACCATGAGGAGAGAGCCTTACCACAGTTCTGGAGGAGGTAAAGGCCACCATGAGGAGAGAGCCTGGAGGAGGTAAAGGCCACCAGCTACCACCTGAGGAGGTAAAGGCCACCATGAGGAGAGAGCCTTACCACAGTTCTAGAGGAGGTAAAGGCCACCATGAGGAGAGAGCCTTACCACAGTTCTAGAGGAGGTAAAGGCCAGCCCCAGGCACACATCCACTCACAGAAAGGAAGGCATCAATCTAGCAGTAAAAAACATCAACTATATATTCAGGCAAACGGCAAAAGAAGCACAACGGAAATTGATTTTAAACTGGTATGATGCAGATAGTAAAATTATCAGGGGTGAAAACTTAGAACACAATCAAACCAAAAGGACAGAGACCCAAATAATGGTGCATTCCGCCCTCATTACTGTGAGACTTTAAAACTCGATAAATGTACACTCAGAACCAAAAAAGCAGAGTACAACAGCAAGCAACTGACACGATCTAAGGTGCCCATAAACACAAACATCTTCTGGCTAAATTGGAAAAAACCTTAAGTCGAAACGAGAGCAATTAGCGATACAAAATGGTAACATATGGACAACCCATTTTAAAACACTCTACATCTTAAATAGATTATAACGGACAATCAAAATCCAACTAACTCCCAAATTACTGACCACGGAATCCGCTATCGGGATCTAAATTGTAATATAAAACATTCATGAACATACAAGTGTCTTACATCATTAAAAGCTTAACTTCTTGTTAATGAAACTGCGTTGTCAGATTTTAAAAAGGCTTTATGGCTTAAAGCATACCATGCGATTATCTGAGGACAGTGCCCCACATCAAAATACTTTCAAACCAGCACAGGCGTCACTAAATCCCAAATAGCGATAAGATAAATCACTTACCTTTAAAGATCTTCCTCTGTTTGCGATCCCAAGGGTTCCAGCTACACAATGAATGGTCGTTTTATTGAAAAAAGTCCTTCTTTAGTCACCAGGACATATACAGGATACTACCCTCTACAAAATAACCTTCACTATGTCACCAGGACATATACAGGATACTACCCTCTACAAAATAACCTTCACTACGTCACCAGGACATATACAGGATACCACCTCTACAAAATAACCTTCACTACGTCACCAGGACATATACAGGACCCTCTACTACTTCAACCTCCACAACAATATGTCACCAGGACATATACAGGATACTACCCTCTACAACATAACCTTCACTATGTCACCAGGACATATACAGGATACTACCCTCCACAACATAACCTTCACTATGTCACCAGGACATATACAGGATACTACCCTCTACAACACTATGTCACCAGGACATATACAGGATATTACCCTCTACAACATGTCCTGGTGATATAGTGAAGGTTATTTACAGGATACCAACCTTCACTATGTCACCAGGACATATGCAGGATATTACCCTCCAGAACACTATGTCACCAGGACATATACAGGATACTACCCACTACAACACTATGTCACCAGGACATATACAGGATACTACCCTCCACAACACTATGTCACCAGGACATATACAGGATACTACCCACTACAACACTATGTCACCAGGACATATACAGGATACTACCCACTACAACACTATGTGACCAGGACATATACAGGATACTACCCTCCACAACATAACCTTCACTATGTCACCAGGACATATACAGGATGCTACCCTCCACAACACTATGTCACCAGGACATATACAGGATATTACCCTCCAGAACACTATGTCACCAGGACATATACAGGATGCTACCCTCCACAACACTATGTCACCAGGACATATACAGGATACTACCCTCCACTATGTCACCAGGACATATACAGGATACTACCCTCCACAACATAACCTTCACTATGTCACCAGGACATATACAGGATACTACCCTCCACAACACTATGTCACCAGGACATATACAGGATATTACCCTCCAGAACACAATGTCACCAGGACATATACAGGATACACTACCTCTACAAAATAACCTTCACTATGTCACCAGGACATATACAGGATACTACCCTCCAGAACACTATGTCACCAGGACATATACAGGATACTACCCTCCATAACATAACCTTCACTATGTCACCAGGACATATACAGGATACTACCCTCTACAAAATAACCTTCACTATGTCACCAGGACATATACAGGATACTACCCTCCATAACATAACCTTCACTATGTCACCAGGACATATACAGGATACTACCCTCCTACAACACTATGTCACCAGGACATATACAGGATACTACCCTCCAGAACACTATGTCACCAGGACATATACATGATACTACCCTCTACAACACTATGTCACCAGGACATATACAGGATACTACCCTCTACAACACTATGTCACCAGGACATATACAGGATACTACCCTCTACAACACTATGTCACCAGGACATATACAGGATACTACCCTCTACACCACTATGTCACCAGGACATATACAGGATACTACCCTCTACAACACTATGTCACCAGGACATATACAGGATATTACCCTCTACAACACTATGTCACCAGGACATATACAGGATACTACCCTCTACAACACTATGTCACCAGGACATATACAGGATACTACCCTCCACAACATAACCTTCACTATGTCACCAGGACATATACAGGATACTACCCTCTACAACACTATGTCACCAGGACATATACAGGATACTACCCACTACAACACTATGTCACCAGGACATATACAGGATACTACCCTCTACAACACTATGTCACCAGGACATATACAGGATACTACCCTCCACAACACTATGTCACCAGGACATATACAGGATACTACCCTCTACAACACTATGTCACCAGGACATATACAGGATGCTACCCTCTACAACACTATATCACCAGGACATTACATTTACATTTAAGTCATTTAGCAGACGCTCTTATCCAGAGCGACTTACAAATTAGGACATATACAGGATACTACCCTCTACAACACTATGTCACCAGGACATATACAGGATACTACCCTCCACAACACTATGTCACCAGGACATATACAGGATACTACCCTCCACAACACTATGTCACCAGGACATATACAGGATACTACCCTCCACAACATAACCTTCACTATGTCACCAGGACATATACAGGATACTACCCTCTACAACACTATGTCACCAGGACATATACAGGATACTACCCTCTACAACACTATGTCACCAGGACATATACAGGATACTACCCTCCACAACATAACCTTCACTATGTCACCAGGACATATACAGGATACTACCCTCTACAACACTATGTCACCAGGACATATACAGGATACTACCCTCTACAACACTATGTCACCAGGACATATACAGGATACTACCCTCTACAACACTATGTCACCAGGACATATACAGGATATTACCCTCCACAACATAACCTTCACTATGTCACCAGGACATATACAGGATACTACCCTCCACAACATAACCTTCACTATGTCACCAGGACATATACAGGATATTACCCTCTACAACACTATGTCACCAGGACATATACAGGATACTACCCTCCATAACACTATGTCACCAGGACATATACAGGATACTACCCTCTACAACACTATGTCACCAGGACATATACAGGATACTACCCTCCACAACACAATGTCACCAGGACATATACAGGATATTACCCTCTACAACACTATGTCACCAGGACATATACAGGATACTACCCTCTACAACACTATGTCACCAGGACATATACAGGATACTACCCTCCACAACACAATGTCACCAGGACATATACAGGATATTACCCTCTACAACACTATGTCACCAGGACATATACAGGATATTACCCTCTACAACACTATGTCACCAGGACATATACAGGATATTACCCTCCACAACATAACCTTCACTATGTCACCAGGACATATACAGGATACTACCCTCTACAACACTATGTCACCAGGACATATACAGGATATTACCCTCTACAACACTATGTCACCAGGACATATACAGGATATTACCCTCCACAACATAACCTTCACTATGTCACCAGGACATATACAGGATACTACCCTCTACAACACTATGTCACCAGGACATATACAGGATACTACCCTCTACAACACTATGTCACCAGGACATATACAGGATATTACCCTCTACAACACTATGTCACCAGGACATATACAGGATATTACCCTCTACAACACTATGTCACCAGGACATATACAGGATATTACCCTCTACAACACTATGTCACCAGGACATATACAGGATACTACCCTCCACAACACTATGTCACCAGGACATATACAGGATACTACCCTCTACAACACTATGTCACCAGGACATATACAGGATACTACCCACTACAACACTATGTCACCAGGACATATACAGGATACTACCCTCCAGAACACAATGTCACCAGGACATATACAGGATATTACCCTCTACAACACTATGTCACCAGGACATATACAGGATACTACCCTCTACAACACTATGTCACCAGGACATATACAGGATACTACCCTCTACAACACTATGTCACCAGGACATATACAGGATATTACCCTCTACAACACTATGTCACCAGGACATATACAGGATATTACCCTCTACAACACTATGTCACCAGGACATATACAGGATACTACCCTCTACAACACTATGTCACCAGGACATATACAGGATACTACCCTCTACAACACTATGTCACCAGGACATATACAGGATACTACCCTCTACAACACTATGTCACCAGGACATATACAGGATATTACCCTCTACAACACTATGTCACCAGGACATATACAGGATACTACCCTCCACAACATAACCTTCACTATGTCACCAGGACATATACAGGATACTACCCTCTACAACACTATGTCACCAGGACATATACAGGATACTACCCTCCACAACACAATGTCACCAGGACATATACAGGATACTACCCTCTACAACACTATGTCACCAGGACATATACAGGATACTACCCTCTACAACACTATGTCACCAGGACATATACAGGATACTACCCTCCACAACATAACCTTCACTATGTCACCAGGACATATACAGGATACTACCCTCTACAACACTATGTCACCAGGACATATACAGGATACTACCCTCCACAACATAACCTTCACTATGTCACCAGGACATATACAGGATACTACCCTCTACAACACTATGTCACCAGGACATATACAGGATACTACCCTCTACAACACTATGTCACCAGGACATATACAGGATACTACCCTCCACAACATAACCTTCACTATGTCACCAGGACATATACAGGATACTACCCTCCAGAACACTATGTCACCAGGACATATACAGGATGCTACCCTCTACAAAATAACCTTCACTATGTCACCAGGACATATACAGGATATTACCCTCCAGAACATAACCTTCACTATGTCACCAGGACATATACAGGATACTACCCTCTACAACACTATGTCACCAGGACATTTACAGGATGCTACCCTCTACAACACTATGTCACCAGGACATATACAGGATACTACCCTCCACAACACCATGTCACCAGTACATATACAGGATGCTACCCTCTACAACACTATGTCACCAGGACATATACAGGATGCTACCCTCTACAACACTATGTCACCAGGACATATACAGGATGCTACCCTCTACAACACTATGTCACCAGGACATATACAGGATACTACCCTCTACAACACTATGTCACCAGGACATATACAGGATGCTACCCTCTACAACACTATGTCACCAGGACATATACAGGATGCTACCCTCTACAACACTATGTCACCAGGACATATACAGGATGCTACCCTCTACAACACTATGTCACCAGGACATATACAGGATGCTACCCTCTACAACACTATGTCACCAGGACATATACAGGATACTACCCTCTACAACACTATGTCACCAG
Source organism: Oncorhynchus nerka (assembly GCF_034236695.1). Classification (NCBI taxonomy): domain Eukaryota; kingdom Metazoa; phylum Chordata; class Actinopteri; order Salmoniformes; family Salmonidae; genus Oncorhynchus; species Oncorhynchus nerka. The sequence continues at coordinate 104,769,374 of NC_088408.1, read as the reverse complement.
GACATATACAGGATACTACCCTCTACAACACTATGTCACCAGGACATATACAGGATACTACCCTCTACAACATAAACTTCACTCCAAATCAAAACTCAAAACCTACAACCAGATTTTGGACAGAATTACGGAATCACCTGGAAGGTTTCCAACTACCAAGGATTATTATTCCAAAGCTATACGGGAAACGCTTTCGAAAACAACAGAAACCTGGAACTGAGTGAGTAATGTTTAGTCTAAAGCTATATTTTATTTCCAAGAAGAAAAATTAATTGAATTACTTTATAAGGACTGAATCCTCAAGCTGCCAAGCTTGATACAACTTCAACTAGCACCGACGTGTCAAGTGAAAGGTTTCAAAGCCCATTAGCCCAACAATGGCAGGAGAGTCACACGGTCTACTCCAACCAAATGGAGAGGCCTTAGAAGCTCCCTCCCGCTGTTCAGAGGTAATTAAAATACAGTACCCTGTGTATGTAAAGAATGATAAGACACAAAGAGATCACAAAATGAAGCTCCTTATGGAAAATCAAGACACACTTTTTGCTGACTATTATAAAAATGGGAATCTCATCTTGCACTGAAGGGAGTGATTGAAAAAGCTTCTTCTACTTTCCCCAACACACAACGTGGTTGTCTCCACCCTGCTGCCATACAGCAGGTAAACGCAAGTATTTCCCGTGACTGTGCCTCAAAACCAAATGTTTACCTGGCCCACCACTCCACCCTGGACTTGAACAGCCTCTATGACCAGGTCCACCTATACAAGGCAGCAGTGACCACCTTCGCACGGACCTTAAAGGACATCGCTCTCGAACCCCAACACTTCACACAGGAACAAGAGATCAATAGACACCCCGTCCAGACCAGCGAGACACTCTCCCAGACCTGCGGGACCCCCTACCCCCACCCCCAACCAATCAACACCCCCAAGTCAACCATGCCCTCACCCCATTAAGGCACCCTCAGATCAGCCCCTCCTTCCCACCCAATGCACAACACCCCCGCTAAGAGGTTCTCAACATGGAATTTACACATACGCCCAGGCCGTGAGCGGGCAAACAGGCCCAATCCCCACTCTTACACTAGCCCAAGCCAATGGCACGTACCAGATGCTCAGCAGGCTCTGCTCACACTTACTGACCTGAGTCCAAACCACACGACCAACAATATTGGACACTTTATGGAACACAAAGCCTTCACGACCTCATCCTGGAATATCCAAGGCCTTAGGCCTAAAGAGCAGGAACCTGGACTCGGAAATACAGACATTGTCATCCTACAAGAAACCTGGTAAAGAGGAGACGGACCCACTGGTTGCCCTCTAGGTTACAGAGAGCTGGTAGTCCCATCCACCAAACTACCAGCTGTGAAACAGGGAAGGGACTCAGGGGGTATGCTAATTTGGTATAGAGCAGACCTAACTCACTCAATTAAATTAATCAAGACAGGAACATTTTACATTTGGCTGGAATTTAAAAGGAAATGATCTCAACAGAGAAAAATGTCCTCCTGTGTGCTACCTATATCCCTCCAATAGAATCCCCATTCTTTAATGAAGACAGCTTCTCCATCCTGGAGGGGGAAGTCAATCATTTCCAGGCGCAGGGACATGTACTAGTCTGTGGCGACCTAAATGCCAGAATCGGACAAGAACCTGACACCCTCAGCACACAGGGGGACAAACACCTGCCTGGAGGGGACAGCATTCCCTAGTAAATCCACAGGGCAGAGAACGATCTGAGAGACAAGACAAGAAGGGACTTCTATGCCTTCAAAAGGAACATACAATTCAACATACCAAATAGGATCTGATTAAAAACACTTGAATCAGTCATAGAGCCCATTGCCCTTTATGGTTGTGAGGTCTGGGGTCCACTCACCCAGTCATAGAACCCATTGCCCTTTATGGTTGTGAGGTCTGGGGTCCGCTCACCCAGTCATAGAACCCATTGCCCTTTATGGTTGTGAGGTCTGGGGTCCGCTCACCCAGTCACAGAACCCATTGCCCTTTATGGTTGTGAGGTCTGGGGTCCGCTCACCCAGTCATAGAGCCCATTGCCCTTTATGGTTGTGAGGTCTGGGTTCCGCTCACCCAGTCATAGAGCCCATTGCCCTTTATGGTTGTGAGGTCTGGGGTCCGCTCACCCAGTCATAGAGCCCATTGCCCTTTATGGTTGTGAGGTCTGGGTTCCGCTCACCCAGTCATAGAGCCCATTGCCCTTTATGGTTGAGAGGTCTGGGGTCCGCTCACCCAGTCATAGAGCCCATTGCCCTTTATGGTTGTGAGGTCTGGGTTCCGCTCACCCAGTCATAGAGCCCATTGCCCTTTATGGTTGTGAGGTCTGGGTTCCGCTCACCCAGTCATAGAGCCCATTGCCCTTTATGGTTGTGAGGTCTGGGGTCAGCTCACCCAGTCATAGAGCCCATTGCCCTTTATGGTTGTGAGGTCTGGGTTCCGCTCACCCAGTCATAGAGCCCATTGCCCTTTATGGTTGTGAGGTCTGGGTTCCGCTCACCCAGTCATAGAGCCCATTGCCCTTTATGGTTGTGAGGTCTGGGGTCCGCTCACCCAGTCATAGAACCCATTGCCCTTTATGGTTGTGAGGTCTGGGGTCCACTCACCCAGTCATAGAGCCCATTGCCCTTTATGGTTGTGAGGTCTGGGGTCCGCTCACCCAGTCATAGAGCCCATTGCCCTTTATGGTTGTGAGGTCTGGGGTCCGCTCACCCAGTCATAGAACCCATTGCCCTTTATGGTTGTGAGGTCTGGGGTCCGCTCACCCAGTCATAGAGCCCATTGCCCTTTATGGTTGTGAGGTCTGGGTTCCGCTCACCCAGTCATAGAGCCCATTGCCCTTTATGGTTGTGAGGTCTGGGTTCCGCTCACCCAGTTATAGAGCCCATTGCCCTTTATGGTTGTGAGGTCTGGGGTCCGCTCACCCAGTCATAGAGCCCATTGCCCTTTATGGTTGTGAGGTCTGGGGTCCGCTCACCCAGTCATAGAGCCCATTGCCCTTTATGGTTGTGAGGTCTGGGGTCCGCTCACCCAGTTATAGAACCCATTGCCCTTTATGGTTGTGAGGTCTGGGGTCCGCTCACCCAGTCATAGAACCCATTGCCCTTTATGGTTGTGAGGTCTGGGGTCCGCTCACCCAGTCATAGAACCCATTGCCCTTTATGGTTGTGAGGTCTGGGGTCCGCTCACCCAGTCATAGAACCCATTGCCCTTTATGGTTGTGAGGTCTGGGGTCCGCTCACCCAGTTATAGAACCCATTGCCCTTTATGGTTGTGAGGTCTGGGGTCCGCTCACCCAGTTATAGAACCCATTGCCCTTTATGGTTGTGAGATCTGGGTTCCGCTCACCCAGTCATAGAACCCATTGCCCTTTATGGTTGTGAGGTCTGGGGTCCGCTCACCCAGTTATAGAACCCATTGCCCTTTATGGTTGTGAGGTCTGGGGTCCACTCACCCAGTCATAGAGCCCATTGCCCTTTATGGTTGTGAGGTCTGGGGTCCGCTCACCCAGTCATAGAGCCCATTGCCCTTTATGGTTGTGAGGTCTGGGGTCCGCTCACCCAGTCATAGAACCCATTGCCCTTTATGGTTGTGAGGTCTGGGGTCCGCTCACCCAGTCATAGAGCCCATTGCCCTTTATGGTTGTGAGGTCTGGGTTCCGCTCACCCAGTCATAGAGCCCATTGCCCTTTATGGTTGTGAGGTCTGGGTTCCGCTCACCCAGTTATAGAGCCCATTGCCCTTTATGGTTGTGAGGTCTGGGGTCCGCTCACCCAGTCATAGAGCCCATTGCCCTTTATGGTTGTGAGGTCTGGGGTCCGCTCACCCAGTCATAGAACCCATTGCCCTTTATGGTTGTGAGGTCTGGGGTCCGCTCACCCAGTCATAGAACCCATTGCCCTTTATGGTTGTGAGGTCTGGGGTCCGCTCACCCAGTCATAGAGCCCATTGCCCTTTATGGTTGTGAGGTCTGGGGTCCGCTCACCCAGTCATAGAACCCATTGCCCTTTATGGTTGTGAGGTCTGGGGTCTGCTCACCCAGTTATAGAACCCATTGCCCTTTATGGTTGTGAGGTCTGGGGTCCGCTCACCCAGTCATAGAACCCATTGCCCTTTATGGTTGTGAGGTCTGGGGTCCGCTCACCCAGTCATAGAACCCATTGCCCTTTATGGTTGTGAGGTCTGGGGTCCGCTCACCCAGTCATAGAACCCATTGCCCTTTATGGTTGTGAGGTCTGGGGTCCGCTCACCCAGTTATAGAACCCATTGCCCTTTATGGTTGTGAGGTCTGGGGTCCGCTCACCCAGTCATAGAACCCATTGCCCTTTATGGTTGTGAGGTCTGGGGTCCGCTCACCCAGTCATAGAACCCATTGCCCTTTATGGTTGTGAGGTCTGGGTTCCGCTCACCCAGTCATAGAACCCATTGCCCTTTATGGTTGTGAGGTCTGGGGTCCCTCACCCAGTCATAGAACCCATTGCCCTTTATGGTTGTGAGGTCTGGGGTCCGCTCACCCAGTCATAGAACCCATTGCCCTTTATGGTTGTGAGGTCTGGGGTCCGCTCACCCAGTCATAGAACCCATTGCCCTTTATGGTTGTGAGGTCTGGGGTCCGCTCACCCAGTCATAGAGCCCATTGCCCTTTATGGTTGTGAGGTCTGGGGTCCGCTCACCCAGTCATAGAACCCATTGCCCTTTATGGTTGTGAGGTCTGGGGTCCGCTCACCCAGTCATAGAACCCATTGCCCTTTATGGTTGTGAGGTCTGGGGTCCGCTCACCCAGTTATAGAACCCATTGCCCTTTATGGTTGTGAGGTCTGGGGTCCGCTCACCCAGTTATAGAACCCATTGCCCTTTATGGTTGTGAGGTCTGGGGTCCGCTCACCCAGTCATAGAACCCATTGCCCTTTATGGTTGTGAGGTCTGGGGTCCGCTCACCCAGTTATAGAACCCATTGCCCTTTATGGTTGTGAGGTCTGGGGTCCACTCACCCAGTCATAGAGCCCATTGCCCTTTATGGTTGTGAGGTCTGGGGTCCGCTCACCCAGTCATAGAGCCCATTGCCCTTTATGGTTGTGAGGTCTGGGGTCCGCTCACCCAGTCATAGAACCCATTGCCCTTTATGGTTGTGAGGTCTGGGGTCCGCTCACCCAGTCATAGAGCCCATTGCCCTTTATGGTTGTGAGGTCTGGGTTCCGCTCACCCAGTCATAGAACCCATTGCCCTTTATGGTTGTGAGGTCTGGGTTCCGCTCACCCAGTTATAGAGCCCATTGCCCTTTATGGTTGTGAGGTCTGGGGTCCGCTCACCCAGTCATAGAACCCATTGCCCTTTATGGTTGTGAGGTCTGGGGTCCGCTCACCCAGTCATAGAACCCATTGCCCTTTATGGTTGTGAGGTCTGGGGTCCGCTCACCCAGTCATAGAACCCATTGCCCTTTATGGTTGTGAGGTCTGGGGTCCGCTCACCCAGTCATAGAGCCCATTGCCCTTTATGGTTGTGAGGTCTGGGGTCCGCTCACCCAGTCATAGAACCCATTGCCCTTTATGGTTGTGAGGTCTGGGGTCTGCTCACCCAGTTATAGAACCCATTGCCCTTTATGGTTGTGAGGTCTGGGGTCCGCTCACCCAGTCATAGAACCCATTGCCCTTTATGGTTGTGAGGTCTGGGGTCCGCTCACCCAGTCATAGAACCCATTGCCCTTTATGGTTGTGAGGTCTGGGGTCCGCTCACCCAGTCATAGAACCCATTGCCCTTTATGGTTGTGAGGTCTGGGGTCCGCTCACCCAGTTATAGAACCCATTGCCCTTTATGGTTGTGAGGTCTGGGGTCCGCTCACCCAGTCATAGAACCCATTGCCCTTTATGGTTGTGAGGTCTGGGGTCCGCTCACCCAGTCATAGAACCCATTGCCCTTTATGGTTGTGAGGTCTGGGTCCGCTCACCCAGTCATAGAACCCATTGCCCTTTATGGTTGTGAGGTCTGGGGTCCCTCACCCAGTCATAGAACCCATTGCCCTTTATGGTTGTGAGGTCTGGGGTCCGCTCACCCAGTCATAGAACCCATTGCCCTTTATGGTTGTGAGGTCTGGGGTCCGCTCACCCAGTCATAGAACCCATTGCCCTTTATGGTTGTGAGGTCTGGGGTCCGCTCACCCAGTCATAGAGCCCATTGCCCTTTATGGTTGTGAGGTCTGGGGTCCGCTCACCCAGTCACAGAACCCATTGCCCTTTATGGTTGTGAGGTCTGGGGTCCGCTCACCCAGTCACAGAACCCATTGCCCTTTATGGTTGTGAGGTCTGGGGTCCGCTCACCCAGTCATAGAACCCATTGCCCTTTATGGTTGTGAGGTCTGGGGTCCGCTCACCCAGTCATAGAACCCATTGCCCTTTATGGTTGTGAGGTCTGGGGTCCGCTCACCCAGTCATAGAACCCATTGCCCTTTATGGTTGTGAGGTCTGGGGTCCGCTCACCCAGTCATAGAACCCATTGCCCTTTATGGTTGTGAGGTCTGGGGTCCGCTCACCCAGTCATAGAACCCATTGCCCTTTATGGTTGTGAGGTCTGGGTTCCGCTCACCCAGTCATAGAACCCATTGCCCTTTATGGTTGTGAGGTCTGGGGTCCCTCACCCAGTCATAGAACCCATTGCCCTTTATGGTTGTGAGGTCTGGGTTCCGCTCACCCAGTCATAGAACCCATTGCCCTTTATGGTTGTGAGGTCTGGGGTCCGCTCACCCAGTCATAGAACCCATTGCCCTTTATGGTTGTGAGGTCTGGGGTCCGCTCACCCAGTCATAGAACCCATTGCCCTTTATGGTTGTGAGGTCTGGGGTCCGCTCATCCAGTCATAGAACCCATTGCCCTTTATGGTTGTGAGGTCTGGGGTCCCTCACCCAGTCATAGAACCCATTGCCCTTTATGGTTGTGAGGTCTGGGGTCCGCTCACCCAGTCATAGAACCCATTGCCCTTTATGGTTGTGAGGTCTGGGGTCCGCTCACCCAGTCATAGAACCCATTGCCCTTTATGGTTGTGAGGTCTGGGGTCCGCTCACCCAGTTATAGAACCCATTGCCCTTTATGGTTGTGAGGTCTGGGGTCCGCTCACCCAGTCATAGAACCCATTGCCCTTTATGGTTGTGAGGTCTGGGGTCCGCTCACCCAGTTATAGAACCCATTGCCCTTTATGGTTGTGAGGTCTGGGGTCCGCTCACCCAGTCATAGAACCCATTGCCCTTTATGGTTGTGAGGTCTGGGGTCCGCTCACCCAGTCATAGAACCCATTGCCCTTTATGGTTGTGAGGTCTGGGGTCCGCTCACCCAGTCATAGAACCCATTGCCCTTTATGGTTGTGAGGTCTGGGGTCCGCTCACCCAGTCATAGAACCCATTGCCCTTTATGGTTGTGAGGTCTGGGGTCCGCTCACCCAGTTATAGAACCCATTGCCCTTTATGGTTGTGAGGTCTGGGGTCCGCTCACCCAGTCATAGAACCCATTGCCCTTTATGGTTGTGAGGTCTGGGGTCCGCTCACCCAGTTATAGAACCCATTGCCCTTTATGGTTGTGAGGTCTGGGGTCCACTCACCCAGTCATAGAGCCCATTGCCCTTTATGGTTGTGAGGTCTGGGGTCCGCTCACCCAGTCATAGAACCCATTGCCCTTTATGGTTGTGAGGTCTGGGGTCCACTCACCCAGTCATAGAGCCCATTGCCCTTTATGGTTGTGAGGTCTGGGTTCCGCTCACCCAGTCATAGAGCCCATTGCCCTTTATGGTTGTGAGGTCTGGGGTCCGCTCACCCAGTCATAGAGCCCATTGCCCTTTATGGTTGTGAGGTCTGGGGTCCGCTCACCCAGTCATAGAACCCATTGCCCTTTATGGTTGTGAGGTCTGGGGTCCGCTCACCCAGTCATAGAACCCATTGCCCTTTATGGTTGTGAGGTCTGGGGTCCGCTCACCCAGTCATAGAGCCCATTGCCCTTTATGGTTGTGAGGTCTGGGGTCCGCTCACCCAGTCATAGAACCCATTGCCCTTTATGGTTGTGAGGTCTGGGGTCCGCTCACCCAGTCATAGAACCCATTGCCCTTTATGGTTGTGAGGTCTGGGGTCCGCTCACCCAGTCATAGAACCCATTGCCCTTTATGGTTGTGAGGTCTGGGGTCCGCTCACCCAGTCATAGAACCCATTGCCCTTTATGGTTGTGAGGTCTGGGGTCCGCTCACCCAGTCATAGAACCCATTGCCCTTTATGGTTGTGAGGTCTGGGGTCCGCTCACCCAGTCATAGAACCCATTGCCCTTTATGGTTGTGAGGTCTGGGGTCCGCTCACCCAGTCATAGAACCCATTGCCCTTTATGGTTGTGAGGTCTGGGGTCCGCTCACCCAGTCATAGAACCCATTGCCCTTTATGGTTGTGAGGTCTGGGGTCCGCTCACCCAGTCATAGAACCCATTGCCCTTTATGGTTGTGAGGTCTGGGGTCCGCTCACCCAGTTATAGAACCCATTGCCCTTTATGGTTGTGAGGTCTGGGGTCCGCTCACCCAGTCATAGAACCCATTGCCCTTTATGGTTGTGAGGTCTGGGGTCCGCTCACCCAGTCATAGAACCCATTGCCCTTTATGGTTGTGAGGTCTGGGGTCCGCTCACCCAGTCATAGAACCCATTGCCCTTTATGGTTGTGAGGTCTGGGGTCCGCTCACCCAGTCATAGAACCCATTGCCCTTTATGGTTGTGAGGTCTGGGGTCCGCTCACCCAGTTATAGAACCCATTGCCCTTTATGGTTGTGAGGTCTGGGGTCCGCTCACCCAGTCATAGAACCCATTGCCCTTTATGGTTGTGAGGTCTGGGGTCCGCTCACCCAGTTATAGAACCCATTGCCCTTTACGGTTGTGAGGTCTGGGGTCCACTCACCCAGTCATAGAACCCATTGCCCTTTATGGTTGTGAGGTCTGGGGTCCGCTCACCCAGTCATAGAACCCATTGCCCTTTATGGTTGTGAGGTCTGGGGTCCACTCACCCAGTCATAGAACCCATTGCCCTTTATGGTTGTGAGGTCTGGGTTCCGCTCACCCAGTCATAGAACCCATTGCCCTTTATGGTTGTGAGGTCTGGGGTCCGCTCACCCAGTCATAGAACCCATTGCCCTTTATGGTTGTGAGGTCTGGGGTCCGCTCACCCAGTCATAGAACCCATTGCCCTTTATGGTTGTGAGGTCTGGGGTCCGCTCACCCAGTCATAGAACCCATTGCCCTTTATGGTTGTGAGGTCTGGGGTCCGCTCACCCAGTCATAGAGCCCATTGCCCTTTATGGTTGTGAGGTCTGGGGTCCGCTCACCCAGTCATAGAACCCATTGCCCTTTATGGTTGTGAGGTCTGGGGTCCGCTCACCCAGTCATAGAACCCATTGCCCTTTATGGTTGTGAGGTCTGGGGTCCGCTCACCCAGTCATAGAACCCATTGCCCTTTATGGTTGTGAGGTCTGGGGTCCGCTCACCCAGTCATAGAACCCATTGCCCTTTATGGTTGTGAGGTCTGGGGTCCGCTCACCCAGTCATAGAACCCATTGCCCTTTATGGTTGTGAGGTCTGGGGTCCGCTCACCCAGTCATAGAACCCATTGCCCTTTATGGTTGTGAGGTCTGGGGTCCGCTCACCCAGTCATAGAACCCATTGCCCTTTATGGTTGTGAGGTCTGGGGTCCGCTCACCCAGTCATAGAACCCATTGCCCTTTATGGTTGTGAGGTCTGGGGTCCGCTCACCCAGTCATAGAACCCATTGCCCTTTATGGTTGTGAGGTCTGGGTTCCGCTCACCCAGTCATAGAACCCATTGCCCTTTATGGTTGTGAGGTCTGGGGTCCCTCACCCAGTCATAGAACCCATTGCCCTTTATGGTTGTGAGGTCTGGGGTCAGCTCACCCAGTCATAGAACCCATTGCCCTTTATGGTTGTGAGGTCTGGGGTCCGCTCACCCAGTCATAGAACCCATTGCCCTTTATGGTTGTGAGGTCTGGGGTCCGCTCACCCAGTCATAGAGCCCATTGCCCTTTATGGTTGTGAGGTCTGGGGTCCGCTCACCCAGTCACAGAACCCATTGCCCTTTATGGTTGTGAGGTCTGGGGTCCGCTCACCCAGTCACAGAACCCATTGCCCTTTATGGTTGTGAGGTCTGGGGTCCGCTCACCCAGTCACAGAACCCATTGCCCTTTATGGTTGTGAGGTCTGGGGTCCGCTCACCCAGTCATAGAACCCATTGCCCTTTATGGTTGTGAGGTCTGGGGTCCGCTCACCCAGTCATAGAACCCATTGCCCTTTATGGTTGTGAGGTCTGGGGTCCGCTCACCCAGTCATAGAACCCATTGCCCTTTATGGTTGTGAGGTCTGGGGTCCGCTCACCCAGTCATAGAACCCATTGCCCTTTATGGTTGTGAGGTCTGGGGTCCGCTCACCCAGTCATAGAACCCATTGCCCTTTATGGTTGTGAGGTCTGGGGTCCGCTCACCCAGTCATAGAACCCATTGCCCTTTATGGTTGTGAGGTCTGGGGTCCGCTCACCCAGTCATAGAACCCATTGCCCTTTATGGTTGTGAGGTCTGGGGTCCGCTCACCCAGTCATAGAACCCATTGCCCTTTATGGTTGTGAGGTCTGGGGTCCGCTCACCCAGTCATAGAACCCATTGCCCTTTATGGTTGTGAGGTCTGGGGTCCGCTCACCCAGTCATAGAACCCATTGCCCTTTATGGTTGTGAGGTCTGGGGTCCGCTCACCCAGTCATAGAACCCATTGCCCTTTATGGTTGTGAGGTCTGGGGTCCGCTCACCCAGTTATAGAACCCATTGCCCTTTATGGTTGTGAGGTCTGGGGTCCGCTCACCCAGTCATAGAACCCATTGCCCTTTATGGTTGTGAGGTCTGGGGTCCGCTCACCCAGTCATAGAACCCATTGCCCTTTATGGTTGTGAGGTCTGGGGTCCGCTCACCCAGTCATAGAACCCATTGCCCTTTATGGTTGTGAGGTCTGGGGTCCGCTCACCCAGTTATAGAACCCATTGCCCTTTATGGTTGTGAGGTCTGGGGTCCGCTCACCCAGTTATAGAACCCATTGCCCTTTATGGTTGTGAGGTCTGGGGTCCGCTCACCCAGTCATAGAACCCATTGCCCTTTATGGTTGTGAGGTCTGGGGTCCGCTCACCCAGTCATAGAGCCCATTGCCCTTTATGGTTGTGAGGTCTGGGGTCCGCTCACCCAGTCATAGAACCCATTGCCCTTTATGGTTGTGAGGTCTGGGGTCCGCTCACCCAGTCATAGAACCCATTGCCCTTTATGGTTGTGAGGTCTGGGGTCCGCTCACCCAGTCATAGAGCCCATTGCCCTTTATGGTTGTGAGGTCTGGGTTCCGCTCACCCAGTCATAGAGCCCATTGCCCTTTATGGTTGTGAGGTCTGGGTTCCGCTCACCCAGTTATAGAGCCCATTGCCCTTTATGGTTGTGAGGTCTGGGGTCCGCTCACCCAGTCATAGAGCCCATTGCCCTTTATGGTTGTGAGGTCTGGGGTCCGCTCACCCAGTCATAGAACCCATTGCCCTTTATGGTTGTGAGGTCTGGGGTCCGCTCACCCAGTTATAGAACCCATTGCCCTTTATGGTTGTGAGGTCTGGGGTCCACTCACCCAGTCATAGAGCCCATTGCCCTTTATGGTTGTGAGGTCTGGGGTCCGCTCACCCAGTCATAGAGCCCATTGCCCTTTATGGTTGTGAGGTCTGGGGTCCGCTCACCCAGTCATAGAACCCATTGCCCTTTATGGTTGTGAGGTCTGGGGTCCGCTCACCCAGTCATAGAGCCCATTGCCCTTTATGGTTGTGAGGTCTGGGTTCCGCTCACCCAGTCATAGAGCCCATTGCCCTTTATGGTTGTGAGGTCTGGGTTCCGCTCACCCAGTTATAGAGCCCATTGCCCTTTATGGTTGTGAGGTCTGGGGTCCGCTCACCCAGTCATAGAGCCCATTGCCCTTTATGGTTGTGAGGTCTGGGGTCCGCTCACCCAGTCATAGAACCCATTGCCCTTTATGGTTGTGAGGTCTGGGGTCCGCTCACCCAGTCATAGAACCCATTGCCCTTTATGGTTGTGAGGTCTGGGGTCCGCTCACCCAGTCATAGAGCCCATTGCCCTTTATGGTTGTGAGGTCTGGGGTCCGCTCACCCAGTCATAGAACCCATTGCCCTTTATGGTTGTGAGGTCTGGGGTCTGCTCACCCAGTTATAGAACCCATTGCCCTTTATGGTTGTGAGGTCTGGGGTCCGCTCACCCAGTCATAGAACCCATTGCCCTTTATGGTTGTGAGGTCTGGGGTCCGCTCACCCAGTCATAGAACCCATTGCCCTTTATGGTTGTGAGGTCTGGGGTCCGCTCACCCAGTCATAGAACCCATTGCCCTTTATGGTTGTGAGGTCTGGGGTCCGCTCACCCAGTTATAGAACCCATTGCCCTTTATGGTTGTGAGGTCTGGGGTCCGCTCACCCAGTCATAGAACCCATTGCCCTTTATGGTTGTGAGGTCTGGGGTCCGCTCACCCAGTCATAGAACCCATTGCCCTTTATGGTTGTGAGGTCTGGGTTCCGCTCACCCAGTCATAGAACCCATTGCCCTTTATGGTTGTGAGGTCTGGGGTCCTCACCCAGTCATAGAACCCATTGCCCTTTATGGTTGTGAGGTCTGGGGTCCGCTCACCCAGTCATAGAACCCATTGCCCTTTATGGTTGTGAGGTCTGGGGTCCGCTCACCCAGTCATAGAACCCATTGCCCTTTATGGTTGTGAGGTCTGGGGTCCGCTCACCCAGTCATAGAACCCATTGCCCTTTATGGTTGTGAGGTCTGGGGTCCGCTCACCCAGTCGTAGAACCCATTGCCCTTTATGGTTGTGAGGTCTGGGGTCCGCTCACCCAGTCATAGAACCCATTGCCCTTTATGGTTGTGAGGTCTGGGGTCCCTCACCCAGTCATAGAACCCATTGCCCTTTATGGTTGTGAGGTCTGGGGTCCGCTCACCCAGTCATAGAACCCATTGCCCTTTATGGTTGTGAGGTCTGGGGTCCGCTCACCCAGTCATAGAACCCATTGCCCTTTATGGTTGTGAGGTCTGGGGTCCGCTCACCCAGTCATAGAACCCATTGCCCTTTATGGTTGTGAGGTCTGGGGTCCGCTCACCCAGTTATAGAACCCATTGCCCTTTATGGTTGTGGGAGGTCTGGGGTCCGCTCACCCAGTCATAGAACCCATTGCCCTTTATGGTTGTGAGGTCTGGGGTCCGCTCACCCAGTCATAGAACCCATTGCCCTTTATGGTTGTGGGAGGTCTGGGGTCCGCTCACCCAGTCATAGAACCCATTGCCCTTTATGGTTGTGAGGTCTGGGGTCCGCTCACCCAGTCATAGAACCCATTGCCCTTTATGGTTGTGAGGTCTGGGGTCCGCTCACCAGTCATAGAACCCATTGCCCTTTATGGTTGTGAGGTCTGGGGTCCGCTCACCCAGTCATAGAACCCATTGCCCTTTATGGTTGTGAGGTCTGGGGTCCGCTCACCCAGTCATAGAACCCATTGCCCTTTATGGTTGTGAGGTCTGGGGTCCGCTCACCCAGTCATAGAACCCATTGCCCTTTATGGTTGTGAGGTCTGGGGTCCGCTCACCCAGTCATAGAACCCATTGCCCTTTATGGTTGTGAGGTCTGGGGTCCGCTCACCCAGTCATAGAACCCATTGCCCTTTATGGTTGTGAGGTCTGGGGTCCGCTCACCCAGTCATAGAACCCATTGCCCTTTATGGTTGTGAGGTCTGGGGTCCGCTCACCCAGTCATAGAACCCATTGCCCTTTATGGTTGTGAGGTCTGGGGTCCGCTCACCCAGTCATAGAACCCATTGCCCTTTATGGTTGTGAGGTCTGGGGTCCGCTCACCCAGTCATAGAGCCCATTGCCCTTTATGGTTGTGAGGTCTGGGGTCCGCTCACCCAGTCATAGAGCCCATTGCCCTTTATGGTTGTGAGGTCTGGTTTCCGCTCACCCAGTCATAGAGCCCATTGCCCTTTATGGTTGAGAGGTCTGGGTTCCGCTCACCCAGTCATAGAGCCCATTGCCCTTTATGGTTGTGAGGTCTGGGTTCCGCTCACCCAGTTATAGAGCCCATTGCCCTTTATGGTTGAGAGGTCTGGGTTCCGCTCACCCAGTCATAGAGCCCATTGCCCTTTATGGTTGTGAGGTCTGGGTTCCGCTCACCCAGTCATAGAGCCCATTGCCCTTTATGGTTGAGAGGTCTGGGGTCCGCTCACCCAGTTATAGAACCCATTGCCCTTTACGGTTGTGAGGTCTGTGGTCCGCTCACCAACCAAGAATTCACAAAATAGGATAAACAGCTAATTGAGACTCCGCATGCAGAATTCAGCAAAAATATCCTCCTCGTACAACGTAAAACACCAAATAATGCATGCAGAGCAGAATTAGGCCGATACCTGCTAATTATCAAAATCCAGAAAAGAGACTTAAAATCTACAACCACCTAAAAGGAAGCGATTCCCAAACCTTCCATAACAAAGCCATCACCTACAGAGAGATGAACCTGGAGAAGAGTCCCCTAAGCAAGCTGGTCCTGGGGCTCTGGTCACAAACACAAACACACCCTACAGAGCCCCAGGACATCAGCACAATTAGACCCCACCAAATCATGAGAAAACAAAAAGATAATTACTTGACGCATTGGAAAGAATTAACAAAAAAACAGAGCAAACTAGAATGCTATTTGGCCCTAAACAGAGAGTACATAGTGGCAGAATACCTGACCACTGTGACTGACCCAAAATTAAGGAAAGCATTGACTATGTACAGACTCAGTGAACATAGCCTTGCTATTGAGAAAGGCTGCCGTAGGCAGACCTGGCTCTCAAGAGAAGACAGGCTATGTTCACACTGCCCAAAAATGAGGTGGAAACTGAGCTGCACTTCCTAACCTCCTGCCCAATGTATGACCATATTAGAGACACATATTTTCCTCAGATTACACAGATCAACAAAGTATTAAAAAACAAATCCTATTTTGATAAACTCCCATATCTACTGGATGAAATTCCACAGTGTGACATCACAGCAACAAGAGGTGTGACCTGTTGCCGCAAGAAAAGGGCAACCAGTGAAGAACAAACACCAATGTAAATACAACCCATATTTATGTTTATTTATTTTCCCTTTTGTACTTTAACCAAATGCACAACGTTACAACACTCTATATATACAGTGGAAGTTTACATACACTTAGGTTTGAGTCATTAAACTCATTTTTCAACCACTCCACAAATTTCTTGTTAACAAAATATAGTTTTGGCAAGTCGGTTATGACATCTACTTTGTGCTTGACACAAGTCATTTTTCCAGCAATTGTTTACAGACAGATTATTTCACTTATAATTCACTGTATCACAATTCCAGTGGGTCAGAAGTTTACATACACTAAGTTGACTGTGCCTTTAAACAGCTTGGAAAATTCCAGAAAAGTATGTCATGGCTTTAGAAGCTTCTGATAGGCTAATTGACATCGTTTGAGTCAATTGGAGGTGTACCTGTGGATGTATTTCAAGGCCTACCTTCAAAATCAGTGCCTATTTGCTTGATATCATGGGAAAATCAAAAGAAAACAGCCAAATCCTCAGAAAATAATTGTAGACCTCCACAAGTCTGGTTCATCCTTGGGAGCAATTTCCAAACACCTGAAGGGACCACGTCACCTGTACAAACAATAGTATGCAAGTATAAACACCATGGGACCACGTAGCTGTCATACCACTCAGGAAGGAGACACATTCTGTCTCCTAGAGATCAACGTACTTTGGTGTGAAAAGTGAAAATCATTCCCAGAACAACAGCAAAGGACCTTGTGAAGATGCTGGAGGAAACAGAAACAAAAGTATCTATATCCATAGTAAAACGAGTCCTGTATCAACATAACCTGAAAGGCCCGCTCAGCAAGACAATTTAAAGGCAATGCTACCAAACACTAATTGAGTGTATGTAAACTTCTGACCCACTGGGAATGTGATGAAATAAATCATTCTCTCTACTATTATTCAGACATATTATTAAAATGAAGTGGTGAATCTAACTGAACATAAAACAGAATTTTTACTAGAATTAAATGTCAGGAATTGTGAAAACCTGAGTTTAAATGTATTTGGCTAAGGTGTATGTAAACCTACGTCACTTACTTTGGCAGTGTTAACATATGTTTCCCATGCCAATAAAACCCATTGAATTGAATTGACAGAGAGAGAGAGAGAGATTTAGAGAGAGAGACAAAGAGAGGCAGAGAGCGAGCGAGAGAGACAAAGAGAGGCAGAGAGCGAGCGAGAGAGACAAAGAGAGGCAGAGAGCGAGCGAGAGAGACAAAGAGAGGCAGAGAGCGAGCGAGAGAGACAAAGAGAGGCAGAGAGCGAGCGAGAGAGACAAAGAGAGGCAGAGAGCGAGCGAGAGAGACAGAGAGAGGCAGAGAGCGAGCGAGAGAGACAGAGGCAGAGAGCGAGCGAGAGAGACAGAGGCAGAGAGAGACAGAGACAAAGAGAGACAGAGACAAAGAGAGACAGAGGCAGAGAGCGAGCGAGAGAGACAGAGGCAGAGAGAGACAGAGACAGAGAGCGAGCGAGAGAGACAGAGGCAGAGAGCGAGCGAGAGAGACAGAGGCAGAGAGCGAGCGAGAGAGACAGAGGCAGAGAGCGAGCGAGAGAGACAGAGGCAGAGAGAGACAGAGACAGAGAGCGAGCGAGAGAGACAGAGGCAGAGAGCGAGCGAGAGAGACAGAGGCAAAGAGAGACAGAGAGACAGAGGCAGAGAGAGAGAGAGAGAGAGAGACAGAGGTAGAGAGAGAGACAGCGAGCGAGAGAGACAGAGGCAGAGAGCGAGCGAGAGAGACAGAGAAAGAGAGACAAAGAGAGAAAGAGGTAGAGAGAGAGAGAGACAGAGGCAGAGACAGAGAGAGACAGAGGCAGAGACAGAGACAGAGAGAGACAGAGACAGAGACAGAGAGAGACAGAGAGAGGCAGAGAGCGAGAGAGACAGAGGCAGAGAGCGAGCGAGAGAGACAGAGGCAGAGAGAGAGAGAGAGAGAGAGAGAGAGAGAGACAGAGAGACAGAGGCAGAGAGCGAGCGAGAGAGACAGAGGCAGAGAGCGAGCGAGAGAGACAGAGAGAGGCAGGGAGCGAGCGAGAGAGACAGAGAGAGGCAGAGAGCGAGCGAGAGAGACAGAGAGAGGCAGAGAGCGAGCGAGAGAGACAGAGGCAGAGAGAGACAGAGACAGAGACAAAGAGAGACAGAGGCAGAGAGCGAGCGAGAGAGACAGAGGCAGAGAGCGAGCGAGAGAGACAGAGACAAAGAGAGACAAAGAGAGAAAGAGGCAGAGAGAGAGACAGAGAGAGACAGAGGTAGAGAGAGAGAGAGACAGAGGCAGAGACAGAGACAGAGAGAGACAGAGACAGAGACAGAGATAGACAGAGAGAGGCAGAGAGCGAGAGAGAGAGGCAGAGAGCGAGAGAGAGAGGCAGAGAGCGAGCGAGAGAGACAGAGGCAGAGAGCGAGCGAGAGAGACAGAGGCAGAGAGCGAGCGAGACAGAGAGAGACAGAGACAGAGAGACAGAGGCAGAGAGTCAGAGAGACAAAGAGAGGCAGAGGGCGAGAGAGGCAGAGAGACAGAGAGAGACAGAGAGAGAGAGACAGAGGCAGAGAGCGAGCGAGAGAGAGACAGAGGCAGAGAGCGAGCGAGAGAGAGAGACAAAGAGAGAGAGAGACAAAGAGAGAGAGAGACAAAGAGAGAGAGAGACAGAGAGAGAGAGAGACAGAGAGAGAGAGACAGAGGCAGAGAGCGAGCGAGAGAGAGAGAGGCAGAGAGCGAGCGAGAGAGAGAGACAGAGGGAGCGAGCGAGAGAGAGACAAAGAGAGACAGAGGCAGAGAGTCAGAGAGAGTCAGAGTCAGAGAGAGTCAGAGGCAGAGAGACAGAGGCAGAGAGACAGAGGCAGAGAGACAGAGGCAGAGAGACAGAGGCAGAGACACAGAGGCAGAGAGGCAGAGAGAGACAGAGAGACAGAGGCAGAGAGCGAGCGAGAGCGAGAGAGAGAGACAGAGGAAGAGAGAGAGAGAGAGACAAAGAGAGGCAGAGGCAGAGAGAGTCAGAGGCAGAGAGAGTCAGAGGCAGAGAGAGTCAGAGAGAGACAGAGGCAGAGAGAGAGAGAGACAGAGGCAGAGACAGAGAGAGACAGAGACAGAGACAGAGACAGAGACAGAGACAGAGAGAGAGAGGCAGAGAGCGAGAGAGAGAGGCAGAGAGCGAGCGAGAGAGAGAGGCAGAGAGCGAGCGAGAGCGAGAGAGAGAGACAGAGGAAGAGAGAGAGAGAGACAAAGAGAGGCAGAGGGCGAGAGAGTCAAAGACACAGAGAGACAGAGGCAGAGAGAGAGAGACAGAGAGAGAGAGAGAGAGAGAGAGAGAGAGAGAGACAGAGAGAGACAGAGAGAGACAGAGGCAGACAGAGACAGAGAGAGACAGAGGCAGAGAGACAGAGAGAGAGAGAGAGAGAGAGAGAGAGAGAGAGAGAGAGAGAGAGACAGAGAGAGACAGAGACAGAGAGACAGAGACACAGAGAGAGACAGAGGCAGAGAGACAGAGACAGAGAGACAGAGAGAGACAGAGACAGAGACAGAGACAGAGACAGAGAGACAGAGAGAGACAGAGAGAGAGAGGCAGAGACAGAGAGACAGAGACAGAGAGAGACAGAGAGAGACAGAGACATAGAGACAGAGACAGAGAGAGACAGAGAGAGAGGCAGAGAGACAGAGACAGAGACAGAGAGAGACAGAGAGAGACAGAGACAGAGAGAGACAGAAAGACAGAGACACAGAGAGAGACAGAGGCAGAGAGACAGAGACAGAGAGACAGAGAGAGACAGAGAGAGAGAGACAGAGAGAGAGAGGCAGAGACAGAGAGACAGAGACAGAGAGAGACAGAGACAGAGAGACAGAGACAGAGAGAGACAGAGAGAGACAGAGAGAGAGAGGCAGAGAGACAGAGACAGAGAGAGACAGAGAGAGACAGAGAGAGACAGAGAGAGACAGAGAGAGACAGAGAGAGGCAGAGAGACAGAGACAGAGAGACAGAGAGACAGAGAGAGACAGAGAGAGAGAGGCAGAGAGACAGAGACAGAGAGACAGAGACAGAGACAGAGAGAGACAGAGAGAGACAGAGAGAGACAGAGACAGAGAGACAGAGACAGAGAGACAGAGAGAGACAGAGAGAGAGAGGCAGAGAGACAGAGACACAGACAGAGAGAGACAGAGACAGAGAGAGACAGAGAGAGACAGAGACAGAGAGACAGAGACAGAGAGACAGAGACAGAGAGACAGAGACAGAGAGACAGAGAGAGAGAGAGGCAGAGAGACAGAGACAGAGAGACAGAGACAGAGACAGAGAGAGACAGAGAGAGACAGAGACAGAGAGAGACAGAGAGAGAGAGGCAGAGAGACAGAGACAGAGAGACAGAGACAGAGACAGAGAGAGACAGAGAGAGACAGAGACAGAGAGAGACAGAGACAGAGAGACAGAGACAGAGAGACAGAGACAGAGAGACAGAGAGAGACAGAGAGAGAGAGGCAGAGAGACAGAGACAGAGAGAGACAGAGACAGAGAGAGACAGAGAGAGTCAGAGTGTGTGTGTATGTGCTGAGCGTGTGTGCATGTGTGTGTATGTGCTGAGCGTACGTGCATGTGTGTGTGTGTGATGAATGTGTGTGTATGTGCTGAGCGTGTGTGTTACGTGCATGTGTGTGTGTGTGTGATGAATGTGTGTGTATGTGCTGAGCGTGTGTGTTACGTGCATGTGTGTGTGTGTGCTGAGAGTGTGTGTTACGTGCATGTGTGTGTGTGTGTGTGTGTGTGTGGGTGCTAAGCGTGTGTGTTACGTGCATGTGTGTGTGTGTGTGATGAATGTGTGTGTGTGTGTGTGTGTGTGTGTGTGTGTGTGTGTGTGTGTGTGTGTGTGTGCTGAGCGTGTGTGTTACGTGCATGTGTGTGTGTGTGTATTCAACTATTCAGGAAACTTAATCTCTCAGGGAAACAAAGACACAATGACTCTTCAGCAGTGACATAACTCTCTGACATCACTCTGTCCTGAATGACCATCACTCTGTCCTGAGAGACCATCACTCTGTCCTGAGAGACCATCACTCTGTCCTGACTCACCATCACTCTGTCCTGACTCACCATCACTCTGTCCTGACTCACCATCACTCTGTCCTGACTCACCATCACTCTGTCCTGACTCACCATCACTCTGTCCTGACTCACCATCACTCTGTCCTGAGAGACCATCACTCTGTCCTGAGAGACCATCACTCTGTCCTGACTCACCATCACTCTGTCCTGACTCACCATCACTCTGTCCTGACTCACCATCACTCTGTCCTGACTCACCATCACTCTGTCCTGACTCACCATCACTCTGTCCTGACTCACCATCACTCTGTCCTGACTCACCATCACTCTGTCCTGACTCACCATCACTCTGTCCTGAATGACCATCACGCTCTCCTGAATCACCATCACTCTCTGACATCACTCTGTATAGAATGACCATCACTCTGTCCTGAATGACCATCACTCTGTCCTGAATGACCATCACTCTGTCCTGAATGACCATCACTCTGTCCTGAATGACCATCACTCTGTCCTGAGAGACCATCACTCTGTCCTGAGAGACCATCACTCTGTCCTGAGAGACCATCACTCTGTCCTGAGAGACCATCACTCTGTCCTGACTGACCATCACTCTGTCCTGACTGACCATCACTCTGTCCTGAGAGACCATCACTCTGTCCTGAGAGACCATCACTCTGTCCTGAGAGACCATCACTCTGTCCTGAATGACCATCACTCTGTCCTGAATGACCATCACTCTCTACCATCACTCTGTCCTGAAACACCATCACTCTCTACCATCACTCTGTCCTGAAACACCATCACTCTCTGACATCACTCTGTCCTGATTCCTGATTGACCATCACTCTCTGACATCACTCTGTCCTGAAACACCATCACTATCTGACATCACTCTTTCCTGAATCACCATCACTCAGTCCTGAGAGACCATCACTCTGTCCTGAATGACCATCACTCTGTCCTGAATGACCATCACTCTCTACCATCACTCTGTCCTGACACACCATCACTCTCTACCATCACTCTCTGACATCACTCTGTCCTGATTCCTGATTGACCATCACTCTCTGACATCACTCAGTCCTGAGAAACCATCACCCTCTAAATAACTCTGTCCTGAATGACCATCACTCTCTACCCTCACTCAGTCCTGAAACACCATCACTCTCGAACATCAATCTGTCCTGAATCAACATCACTCAATAACATCACTTTGTCAAAAAAGAACATCAATCTCTGACATCACTCTGTCCTGAATCACATTCACTCTCTGACATCACTCAGTCCTGAATGACCATCACTCTCTGACATCGCTCTGTCCAGAATAACCATCACTCTCTAAGATCACTCTGTCCTGAAACACCATCAACCTGTCCTGAATCATAGTCACGCTGTCCTGAATTACCATCATTCTCTAACATCGCTCTGTCCGGAATAACCATCACTCTGTCCTGAATCACCATCACTCTAACATCACTCTGTCCTGAATCACCATCACTCTAACATCACTCTTTCCTGAATGACCATCATTCTGTCCTGAATGACCATCACTCTCTAACATCACTGTCTCCTGATACACCATCACTCTCTGACAACACTCAGTCCAACACACAGTTGTGATGTGATGAGGTAAGGGTGAATAACGAAGACAGACCTATTTGGCGAAAGCCAAGTCCATATTATGGCAAGAACAGCTCAAATAACCAAAGAGAAACAACAGTCCATCATTACTTTAAGACATGAAGGTCAGTCCATCATTAGTTTAAGACATGAAGGTCAGTCCATCGTTACTTTAAGACATGAAGGTCAGTCCATCATTACTTTAAGACATGAAGGTCAGTCCATCATTACTTTAAGACATGAAGGTCAGTCCATCATTAGTTTAAGACATGAAGGTCAGTCCATCATTAAGACATGAAGGTCAGTCCATCATTAAGACATGAAGGTATGTGAAAAAAGAACATTTCAAAATCTTTGAATTTCATTTCAAGTGCAGTCGCAAAACCATCAACCGCTGTGATGAAACTGTCTCTCATGAGGACCGCCACAGGAAAGGAAGACCCAGAGTTACCTCTGCTGCAAAGGATGAGTTCATTAGAGTTACCTGCACCTCAGATTGCAGCCCAAATAAATGTTTCACGGAGCTCAAGTAACAGATACATCTCAACGTTAACTGTTCATGACTGCATGAATCAGGCCTTCATGGTCGAAGTGCTGCAAAGAAACCAGTACTAAAGGACACCAATAAGAAGAAGAGACGGGCTTGGGTCAAAAAACACAAGCAATGGACATTTGAAAAGTGGAAATCTGTCCTTTGGTCTGATGAGTCCAAATTTGAGATTTTTGGTTCCAACCGCCATGTCTTTGTGAGATGCAGAGTAGGTGAACGAATGATTTCTACATGTGTGAAGCATGGAGGAGGAGGTGTGATGGTGCATTTCTGGTGACACGGTCTGTGATTTACTTAGAATTCAAGGCACACTTAACCAGCATGGCTACCACAGCATTCTACAGTGATATGCCATCCCATCTGGTTTGGGCTTAGCGGGACTATCATTTGTTTTTCAACAGGACAATGACCTTACACACCTGCAGGCCGTGTAAGAGCTATTTGACCAAGAAAGAGAGTGATGGTGCTGCATCAGATGATCTGGTCTCCACATTCAAAGAACTTTAACCCAGTTGAGATGGTTTGGGATGAGTTGGACCGAAGAGCGAAGGAAATGCAGCCAACAAGTGCTCAGCATATGTGGGAACTGCTTCAAGACTGTTGGAAAAGCATTCCTCATGAAGCTGGTTGAGAGAATGCCAAGAGTGTGCAAAGCTGTCATCAAGGCAAAGGGTGGCTACTTTGAAGAATCTCAAATATTACATTTATTTTGGCATATTTAACACTTTTTTGGTTACTACATGATTTCATAGTTTTGATGTCTTCATTATTCTACAATGTAGGAAATAGTCAAAATAAAGAAAAACCATTGAATGAGTAGGTGTGTCCAAACTGTTGACTGGTACTATGTGATGTTAGTTGTTGGTTATGTGACGTAGGGAGGGACTGTGTTGTGTAGTCGGCTCCAGGGAGCCACAAGGGTGTTTCAGTGAATACTGGTGACATACTGTGACATGTATGTGGGCTGATAGAGAGGGAGGGATGGAGAGAGGGAGAGATGGAGAGAGGGAGGGATAGAGAGAGGGGGGGATAGAGAGAGGGAGGGATGGAGAGAGGGAGGGATGGAGAGAGGGAGGGATGGAGAGAGGGAGGGATGGAGAGAGGGAGGGATGGAGAGAGGGAGAGAGGGAGAGAGGGAGGGATGGAGAGAGGGAGGGATAGAGAGAGGGAGGGATGGAGAGGGAGGGAGGAGGGATGGAGAGAGGGAGGGATGGAGAGGGAGGGATAGAGAGAGGAGAGAGAGGGAGGGATAGAGAGAGGGAGAGAGGGAGGGATGGAGAGAGGGAGGATGGAGAGAGGGAGGGATGGAGAGAGGGAGAGAGGGAGGGATGGAGAGAGGGAGGGATGGAGAGAGGGAGGGATGGTGGAGGGGATAGAGAGAGGGAGGGATGGAGAGAGGGAGGGATGGAGGGATAGAGAGAGGGAGGGATGGAGAGAGGGAGGGATGGAGAGAGGGAGGGATGGAGAGAGGGAGGGATGGAGAGAGGGAGGGATGGAGAGAGGGAGAGGGAGGGATGGAGAGAGGGAGGGATGGAGAGAGGGAGGGATGGAGAGAGGGAGGGATGGAGAGAGGGAGGGATGGAGGGATAGAGAGAGGGAGGGATGGAGAGAGGGAGAGAGGGAGGGATGGTGAGAGGGAGGGATGGAGGGATAAAGAGAGGGAGGGATGGAGAGAGGGATGGGATAGAGAGAGGGAGGGATGGAGAGAGGGAGGGATAGAGAGAGGGAGGGATGGAGAGAGGGAGGGATGGAGAGAGGGAGGGATGGAGAGAGGAGGGAGGGATGGAGAGAGGGAGAGATAGAGAGAGGGAGGGATGGAGAGAGGGAGGGATGGAGAGAGGGAGAGATAGAGAGAGGGAGGGATGGAGAGAGGGAGGGATGGAGAGAGGGAGGGATGGAGAGAGGGAGGGATGGAGAGAGGGAGGGATAGAGAGAGGGGAGGGATGGAGAGAGGGAGGGATGGAGAGAGGGAGGGATGGAGAGAGGGAGAGAGGGAGGGATGGAGAGAGGGAGGGATGGAGAGAGGGAGGGATGGAGAGAGGGAGGGATGGAGAGAGGGAGGGATAGAGAGAGGGAGGGATGGAGAGAGGGAGGGATAGAGAGAGGGAGGGATGGAGAGAGAGGGAGGGATAGAGAGAGGGAGGGATGGAGAGAGGGAGGGATGGAGAGAGGGGAGAGAGGGAGGGATGGAGAGAGGGAGGGATGGAGAGAGGGAGAGAGGGAGGGATGGAGAGAGGGAGGGATAGAGGGATGGAGAGAGGGAGGGATGGAGAGAGGGAGGGATGGAGAGAGGGAGAGAGGGAGAGAGGGAGAGATGGAGAGAGAGGGAGAGGGGGGGGATGGAGAGAGGGAGAGAGGGGGATGGAGAGAGGGAGGGATGGAGAGAGGGAGGGATGGAGAGAGGGAGGGATGGAGAGAGGGAGAGAGGGAGGGATGGAGAGAGGGAGGGATGGAGAGAGGGAGGGAGGGAGAGAGGAGGGAGGGATGGAGAGAGGGAGGGATGGAGAGAGGGAGGGATGAGAGAGGGAGAGAGAGGGATGGAGAGAGGGAGAGAGGGGGATGGAGAGAGGGGGATGGAGAGAGGGAGAGAGGGAGGGATGGAGAGAGGGAGAGAGGGAGGGATGGAGAGAGGGAGAGAGGGGGTTGAGAGAGGGAGGGATGGAGAGAGGGAGAGAGGGGGATGGAGAGAGGGAGGGATGGAGAGAGGGAGGGAGGGATGGAGAGAGGGAGGGAGGGAGGGAGGGAGGAGGGAGGGAAAAAGTCACGGAGGGAGTGAGAGAGGGAGCGAGAGAGGGAGCGAGGGAGGGAGGGAGAAAGTCACGGAGGGAGGGAGGGCTGTCTCATATAACATTGAGACTAAGACATAACTCAGGAGGGGCAGCTCATCTGGAGTGGCTTCTAGCGGGGTGGGGTGGGGGGGGTGAGGTGTGGGGATGGGGTTGATGGACTGCAGCGCCACTTCTCCTCCCGTCCGGTGGATTTACGGCGTGGGGCTGCTGACGGGCGTGGGGCAGTAAACAGGGCGGCGGGGCATATTTCACAGCGAGCTGGGTTTTATGAAGAACACTGGGGCGGCCCGCCGCGGCCCCGCGTGACGGATGGAGAAAGACGTATGACAAGCTTCATCATTGTTTGTAAATCTTAACTGTTCCCGCTCACTAACTCTGTGGGGGGGAGGGGGCATCCTGAAGGTTATTTGGCTGCTTGGTGGGTGTGTGTGTTTGGCCAACTGATTACCTGCTCTGCTGGGGGAAATAAATACCGGGAGTGGGCCAGGGAGAGAGCTGTCTCTCTCTCGTTCTCCCTCTCTCACTCTAACACAAACACACGTACACCATGTTCACAACCCTTCTAATGTACTCAATACAGAAGGAAGATCAAATATCTTTATTTTCATATCAAATTCTAACAACATGCCATTCTAAAAAGACAGAGAATATTATTCTGTGTCTAGAACACTGAAGTGTCTTTCTTCAACTGAACACAATAGCCACATTACTGTCACATAACAAGACCCTCTAGCCAGCATCATCTACCACAACAAGACCATCTAGCCAGCATCATCTACCACAACAAGACCATCTAGCCAGCATCATCTACCACAACAAGATCTTCTAGCCACACACACTTCCGGGTTGGAGCGAGCCGGTCGCATCCGCGCTTCGGTCTGCAGGTTGTATAACTTTTTCATTACATTTCATTATAGTACAACGGTCTGATTTGTCTAATCTTAGCAATTTCTTCTTAGCTAGCTACATAGTCGTCGTTGTATCAAAGATAATTGCGTAATTATCGTATTTCGTCGTCTCCTATCTGCCCAACACGTTCACCGTCTACCGTAGCACTGTAGTAACTATCACACTCAACTGAACGACTTGATTAGTGTAGTGTTAGCTAGCTACATAGTTGTCTTTGCTGTCTTCGTATCCAAGATAATTGTGTAGTTAGAGTGTGTAGTCTTAGAGTGATTATCTTAATTTACCGAGGTTAGCTAGCCAGCTATTTTGTCGTCCTTAACGTAGGAGACACTCCTAGCTAGCCAATAGCCAGCCAACGTCTACTGAATAGAACTTTCGCATTCCGGTCGCATTCCGCTTCGCTCCACAGGTAGTATCATATTTTCATTTCATTTCATTACAGTCCCAACGGTGTGATTTGTTTGATCGTAGCTAGCTACATAGCTAGCTACATAGCCGTCTTTGTTTCAAAGATAATTGTGTAGTCTAGAGCGATTTTCTAGGTTAGCTAGCCAGCTATTGTCGTTCTCCTAACGCAACGTAACGTAACCAACACTGCTAGCTAGCCAGCTTGCCCCGAAAAGCAGCATTGTAGAAACTTCACACTCAACGGAACGACTTGATTAGGGTAGTGTCAACAACGCAGCTAGCCTACCTCAGCAGTACTGTATCATTTTAATCATTTTAGTCAATTAGATTCTTGCTACGTAAGCTTAACTTTCTGAACATTCGAGACGTGTAGTCCACTTGTCATTCCAATCTCCTCTGCATTAGCGTAGCCTCTTCTCTAGCCTGTCAACTATGTGTCTGTCTATCCCTGTTCTCTCCTCTCTGCACAGACCATACAAACGCTCCACACCGCATGGCCGCGGCCACCCTAATCTGGTGGTCCCAGCGCGCACGACCCACGTGGAGTTCCAGGTCTCCGGTAGCCTCTGGAACTGCCGATCTGCGGCCAACAAGGCAGAGTTCATCTCAGCCTATGCCTCCCTCCAGTCCCTCGACTTCTTGGCTCTGACGGAAACATGGATCACCACAGACAACACCGCTACTCCTACTGCTCTCTCTTCGTCCGCCCACGTGCTCTCGCACACCCCGAGAGCTTCTGGTCAGCGGGGTGGTGGCACCGGGATCCTCATCTCTCCCAAGTGGTCATTCTCTCTTTCTCCCTTACCCATCTGTCTATCGCCTCCTTTGAATTCCATGCTGTCACAGTTACCAGCCCTTTCAAGCTTAACATCCTTATCATTTATCGCCCTCCAGGTTCCCTCGGAGAGTTCATCAATGAGCTTGATGCCTTGATAAGCTCCTTTCCTGAGGACGGCTCACCTCTCACAGTTCTGGGCGACTTTAACCTCCCCACGTCTACCTTTGACTCATTCCTCTCTGCCTCCTTCTTTCCACTCCTCTCCTCTTTTGACCTCACCCTCTCACCTTCCCCCCTACTCACAAGGCAGGCAATACGCTCGACCTCATCTTTACTAGATGCTGTTCCTCCACTAACCTCATTGCAACTCCCTCCAAGTCTCCGACCACTACCTTGTATCCTTTTCCCTCTCGCTCTCATCCAACACTTCCCACACTGCCCCTACTCGGATGGTATCGCGCCGTCCCAACCTTCGCTCTCTCTCCCCGCTACTCTCTCCTCTTCCATCCTATCATCTCTTCCCTCTGCTCAAACCTTCTCCAACCTATCTCCTGATTCTGCCTCCTCAACCCTCCTCTCCTCCCTTTCTGCATCCTTTGACTCTCTATGTCCCCTATCCTCCAGGCCGGCTCGGTCCTCCCCTCCCGCTCCGTGGCTCGACGACTCATTGCAAGCTCACAGAACAGGGCTCCGGGCAGCCGAGCGGAAATGGAGGAAAACTCGCCTCCCTGCGGACCTGGCATCCTTTCACTCCCTCCTCTCTACATTTTCCTCCTCTGTCTCTGCTGCTAAAGCCACTTTCTACCACTCTAAATTCCAAGTATCTGCCTCTAACCCTAGGAAGCTCTTTGCCACCTTCTCCTCCCTCTTGAATCCCCCCTCTCTCCTCCCTCTCTGCAGATGACTTCGTCAACCATTTTGAAAAGAAGGTCGACGACATCCGATCCTCGTTTGCTAAGTCAAACGACACCGCTGGTTCTGCTCACACTGCCCTACCCTGTGCTCTGACCTCTTTCTCCCTCTCTCTCCAGATGACATCTCGCGTCTTGTGACGGCCGGCCGCCCAACAACCTGCCCGCTTGACCCTATCCCCTCCTCTCTTCTCCAGACCATCTCCGGTGACCTTCTCCCTTACCTCACCTCGCTCATCAACTCATCCCTGACCGCTGGCTACGTCCCTCCCGTCTTCAAGAGAGCGAGAGTTGCACCCCTTCTGAAAAAACCTACACTCGATCCCTCCGATGTCAACAACTACAGACCAGTATCCCTTCTTTCTTTTCTCTCCAAAACTCTTGAACGTGCCGTCCTTGGCCAGCTCTCCCGCTATCTCTCTCAGAATGACCTTCTTGATCCAAATCAGTCAGGTTTCAAGACTAGTCATTCAACTGAGACTGCTCTTCTCTGTATCACGGAGGCGCTCCGCACTGCTAAAGCTAACTCTCTCTCCTCTGCTCTCATCCTTCTAGACCTATCGGCTGCCTTCGATACTGTGAACCATCAGATCCTCCTCTCCACCCTCTCCGAGTTGGGCATCTCCGGCGCGGCCCACGCTTGGATTGCGTCCTACCTGACAGGTCGCTCCTACCAGGTGGCGTGGCGAGAAACCGTCTCCTCACCACGTGCTCTCACCACTGGTGTCCCCAGGGCTCTGTTCTAGGCCCTCTCCTATTCTCGCTATACACCAAGTCACTTGGCTCTGTCATAACCTCACATGGTCTCTCCTATCATTGCTATGCAGACGACACACAATTAATCTTCTCCTTTCCCCTTCTGACGACCAGGTGGCGAATGCATCTCTGCATGTCTGGCAGACATATCTGTGTGGATGACGGATCATCACCTCAAGCTGAACCTCGGCAAGACGGAGCTGCTCTTCCTCCCGGGAAGGACTGCCCGTTCCATGATCTCGCCATCACGGTTGACAACTCCATTGTGTCCTCGTCCCAGAGCGCTAAGAACCTTGGCGTGATCCTGGACAACACCCTGTCGTTCTCAAATAACATCAAGGCGGTGGCCCGTTCCTGTAGGTTCATGCTCTACAACATCCGCAGAGTACGACCCTGCCTCACACAGGAAGCGGCGCAGGTCCTAATCCAGGCACTTGTCATCTCCCGTCTGGATTACTGCAACTCGCTGTTGGCTGGGCTCCCTGCCTGTGCCATTCAACCCCTACAACTCATCCAGAACGCCGCAGCCCGTCTGGTGTTCAACCTTCCCAAGTTCTCTCACGTCACCCCGCTCCTCCGCTCTCTCCACTGGCTTCCAGTTGAAGCTCGCATCCGCTACAAGACCATGGTGCTTGCCTACGGAGCTGTGAGGGGAACGGCACCTCAGTACCTCCAGGCTCTGATCAGGCCCTACACCCAAACAAGGGCACTGCGTTCATCCACCTCTGGCCTGCTCGCCTCCCTACCACTGAGGAAGTACAGTTCCCGCTCAGCCCAGTCAAAACTGTTCGCTGCTCTGGCCCCCCAATGGTGGAACAAACTCCCTCACGACGCCAGGACAGCGGAGTCAATCACCACCTTCCGGAGACACCTGAAACCCCACCTCTTTAAGGAATACCTAGGATAGGACAAAGTAATCCTTCTAACCCCCCCCCCTTAAAAGACCTAGATGCACTATTGTAAAGTGGCTGTTCCACTGGATGTCATAAGGTGAAAGCACCAATTTGTAAGTCGCTCTGGATAAGAGCGTCTGCTAAATGACTTAAATGTAAAAATGTAAATCTCACACAACAAGACCCTCTAGCCAGGGTCATCTCACACAACAAGACCCTCTAGCCAGGGTCATCTACCACAACAAGACCCTCTAGCCAGTATCATCTACCACAACAAGACCTTCTAGCCAGGGTCATCTCACACAACAAGACCCTCTAGCCAGTATCATCTACCACAACAAGACCTTCTAGCCAGGGTCATCTCACACAACAAGACCCTCTAGCCAGGGTCATCTACCACAACAAGACCCTCTAGCCAGGGTCATCTACCACAACAAGACCTTCTAGCCAGGGTCATCTCACACAACAAGATCCTCTAGCCAGCATCTTCTCACACAACTAGACCCTCTAGCCAGCGTCTTCTCACACAACTAGACCCTCTAGCCAGCATCTTCTCACACAACAAGACCCTCTAGGCAGCGTCTTCTCACACAACAAGACCCTCTAGCCAGCGTCTTCTCACACAACAAGACCCTCTAGCCAGCATCTTCTCACACAACAAGACCCTCTAGCCAGCGTCTTCTCACACAACAAGACCCTCTAGCCAGCGTCTTCTCACACAACAAGACCCTCTAGCCAGCGTCTTCTCACACAACTAGACCCTCTAGCCAGCATCTTCTCACACAACTAGACCCTCTAGCCAGCGTCTTCTCACACAACAAGACCCTCTAGCCAGCGTCTTCTCACACAACAAGACCCTCTAGCCAGCGTCTTCTCACATAACAAGACCCTCTAGCCAGCATCTTCTCACACAACAAGACCCTCTAGCCAGCATCTTCTCACACAACAAGACCCTCTAGCCAGCATCTTCTCACACAACTAGACCCTCTAGCCAGCGACTTCTCACACAACAAGACCCTCTAGCCAGCATCTTCTCACACAACTAGACCCTCTAGCCAGCGTCTTCTCACACAACAAGACCCTCTAGCCAGCATCATCTACCACAACAAGACCATCTAGCCAGCATCATCTACCACAACAAGACCTTCTAGCCAGCATCATCTACCACAACAAGACCATCTAGCCAGCGTCTTCTCACATAACAAGAACCTCTAGCCAGCGTCTTCTCAGACAACAAGACCATCTAGCCAGCGTCTTCTCACACAACCAAGACCCTCTAGCCAGCGTCTTATAATATAACAAAACCCTCTAGCAAGCGGCTTCTCACAAAACAAGACACTCTAGCTTGAATCTTATCACATAACATCACCCTCTAGCCAGTGTCTTCTCAAATGACAAGACCATCTAGACAGCGTCTTCTCACATAACAAGAAGCCCTAGCCAGCGTCTTCTCACTTAACAAGACCATCTAGCCAGCGTCTTCTCACATAACAAGACCCTGTAGCCAGCATCTTCTCACATAACAAGACCTTCTAGCCAGCGTCTTCTCACATAACATCACCCTCTAGCCAGCGTCTTCTCACATAACAAGACTCTTTAGCCAGCGTCTTCTCACATAACAAGACCCTGTAGCCAGCATCTTCTCACATAACAAGACCTTCTAGCCAGCGTCTTCTCACATAACATCACCCTCTAGCCAGCGTCTTCTCACATAACAAGACACTCTAGCCAGCGTCTTCTCACATAACAAGACCCTCTAACCAGCGTCTTCTCACATAAGACCCTCTAGCCAGAGTCTTATATAACAAGACCCTCTAGCCAGCGTCTTCTCACACAAATAGACCCTCTATCCAGCGTCTTCTCACAACTAAGACCCTCTAGCCAGAGTCTCTTATATAACAAGTACCTCTAGCCAGCGTCTTCTCACATAACAAGTACCTCTAGCCAGCATCTTCTCATAAACAAGACCGTCTAGCCAGAGTCTCTTATATAACAAGTACCTCTAGCCAGCATCTTCTCATAAACAAGACCCTCTAGCCAGAGTCTCTTATATAACAAGTACCTCTAGCCAGCGTCTTCTCACATAACAAGTACCTCTAGCCAGCATCTTCTCATAAACAAGACCCTCTAGCCAGAGTCTCTTATATAACAAGTACCTCTAGCCAGCATCTTCTCACATAACAAGTACCTCTAGCCAGCGTCTTCTCACATAACAAGTACCTCTAGCCAGCGTCTTCTCACATAACAAGTACCTCTAGCCAGCATCTTCTCATAAACAAGACCCTCTAGCCAGAGTCTCTTATATAACAAGTACCTCTAGCCAGCGTCTTCTCACATAACAAGTACCTCTAGCCAGCATCTTCTCATAAACAAGATCCTCCAGCCAGCGTCTTCTCACATAACAAGACTTCAAGTTCCTTGGTGTCCACATCACCAACAAACTAGAATGGTCCAAACACACCAAGACAGTCGTGAAGAGGGCACGGGCACGACAAAGCCTATTCCCCCTCAAGAAACTAAAAAGATTTGTCATGGGTCCTGAGAACCTCAAAACGTTATACAGTTGCAACATTGAGAGCATCCTGACTGGTTGCATCACTGCCTGGTACAGCAATTGCTCGGCCTCTGACCGCAAGGCATTACAGAGGGTAAGCTGCCTGCCATCCAGGACCTCTACACAAGGCGGTGTCAGAGGAAGGCCCTAAAAATTGTCAAAGATCCCATTCACCCCAGTCATAGACTGTTCTCTCTTCTATCGCATGGCAAGTGGTACCGGAGTGCCAAGTCTAGGACCAAAAGGCTTCTCAACAGTTTTTTCCCCCAAGTCATAAGACTCCTTGACATCTAATCAAATGGCTACCCGGACTATTTGCATTGTGTGTCCCCCCTCTTTTTACGCTGCTGCTACTCTCTGTTTATCATATATGCACAGTCACTTTAACTATACATTCATGTACATACTACCTCAATTGGGCCGACCAACCAGTTCTCCCGCACATTGGCTAACCGGGGTATCTGCATTGTGTCCCACCACCCACCTAACCCTCTTTTACTCTACTGCTACTCTCTGTTCATCATATATGCACAGTCACTTTAACCATATCTACATGTACATACTACCTCAATCAGCCTGACGAACCGGTGTCTGTATGTAGCCTCGCTACTTTTATAGCATCGCTACTGTATATAGCCTGTATATAGTCTTTTTACTGTTGGTTAATTTATTTACCTACCTATTGTCCACCTAATACCTTTTTTGCACTATTGGTTACAGCCTGTAAGTAAGCATTTCACCTGTTGTATTCAGCGCACTTGACAAATAACTTTGATTTGATTTAATTTGGAATACATGCAAATTCTCTGTCTCCCTGTGACAATCCCTTTGCAAGCCAGGTGGAATGTCGAGGGTCAGAGGAGTGCCAGCTAGGTGGAATGTCGAGGGTCAGGGGAGTGCCAGATAGGTGGAATGTCGAGGGTCAGGGGAGTGCCAGCTAGATGGAATGTCGAGGGTCAGGGGGAGTGCCAGCTAGGTGGAATGTCGAGGGTCAGGGGGAGTGCCAGCTAGGTGGAATGTCGAGGGTCAGGGGAGTGCCAGCTAGATGGAATGTCGAGGGTCAGAGGAGTGCCAGATAGGTGGAATGTCGAGGGTCAGGGGAGTGCCAGCTAGATGGAATGTCGAGGGTCAGAGGAGTGCCAGATAGGTGGAATGTCGAGGGTCAGGGGAGTGCCAGATAGGTGGAATGTCTAGGGTCAGAGGAGTGCCAGCTAGGTGGAATGTCGAGGGTCAGGGGGAGTGCCAGCTAGGTGGAATGTCGAGGGTCAGAGGAGTGCCAGCCAGGTGGAATGTCGAGGGTCAGAGGAGTGCCAGCTAGGTGGAATGTCGAGGGTCAGGGGGAGTGCCAGCCAGGTGGAATGTCGAGGGTCAGAGGAGTGCCAGCTAGGTGCAATGTCGAGGGTCAGAGGAGTGCCAGCTAGGTGGAATGTCGAGGGTCAGAGGAGTGCCAGCCAGGTGGAATGTCGAGGGTCAGGGGGAGTGCCAGCCAGGTGGAATGTCGAGGGTCAGGGGAGTGCCAGCCAGGTGGAATGTCGAGGGTCAGAGGAGTGCCAGCTAGGTGGAATGGTGCAGGTGGAATGTCGAGGGTCAGAGGAGTGCCAGCTAGGTGGAATGTCGAGGGTCAGGGGAGTGCCAGCCAGGTGGAATGTCAGAGGTCAGGGGAGTGCCAGCCAGGTGGAATGTCGAGGGTCAGGGAGTGCCAGCTAGGTGGAATGTCGAGGGTCAGAGGAGTGCCAGCTAGGTGGAATGTCGAGGGTCAGAGGAGTGCCAGCCAGGTGGAATGTCGAGGGTCAGGGGAGTGCCAGCTAGGTGGAATGTCGAGGGTCAGAGGAGTGCCAGCCAGGTGGAATGTCGAGTGTCAGGGGAGTGCCAGCCAGGTGGAATGTCTAGGGTCAGGGGAGTGCCAGCTAGGTGGAATGTCTAGGGTCAGAGGGGAGTGCCAGCTAGGTGGAATGTCGAGGGTCAGGGGGAGTGCCAGCTAGGTGGAATGTCGAGGGTCAGGGGAGTGCCAGCCAGGTGGAATGTCGAGGGTCAGGGGAGTGCCAGCCAGGTGGAATGTCGAGGGTCAGGGGAGTGCCAGCTAGGTGGAATGTCGAGGGTCAGGGGGAGTGCCAGCTAGGTGGAATGTCGAGGGTCAGGGGAGTGCCAGCTAGGTGGAATGTCGAGGGAGGGTCAGGTGGGAGGGTGCCAGCTAGGTGGAATGTCGAGGGTCAGGGGGAGTGCCAGCTAGGTGGAATGTCGAGGGTCAGGGGGGGCCAGGTGTGCGAGTGCAGCTAGGTGGAAATGTCGAATGTCGAGGGTCAGGGAGTGCCAGCTAGGTGGAATGTCGAGGGTCAGGGGAGTGCCAGCTAGGTGGAATGTCGAGGGTCAGGGGGGAGTGCCAGCCAGGTGGAATGTCTAGGGTCAGTGCCAGGGAGTGCCAGCTAGGTGGAATGTCGAGGGGGTCAGGTGGGGGAGTGCCAGCTAGGTGGAATGTCGAGGGTCAGGGGAGTGCCAGCAGGTGGAATGTCGAGGGTCAGGGGAGTGCCAGCCAGGTGGAATGTCGAGGGTCAGGGGGAGTGCCAGCTAGGTGGAATGTCGAGGGTCAGGGGGAGTGCCAGCTAGGTGGAATGTCGAGGGTCAGGGGGAGTGCCAGCCAGGTGGAATGTCGAGGGTCAGGGGAGTGCCAGCTAGGTGGAATGTCGAGGGTCAGGGGGAGTGCCAGCTAGGTGGAATGTCGAGGGTCAGGGGGAGTGCCAGCTAGGTGGAATGTCGAGGGTCCACACAGTGGAATCATTGACAAAATATTACATTTATTGATGAAATACAATAAAATCACAGCATAGGTTTCTTTGAATCAAAGCAGAAATAATTAGCTACAAAAAAAAAACTACTGTAAAACATCACTGCAGTGTTCCTGGCTTACTGTAAAACATCACTGCAGTGTTCCTGGCTTACTGTAAAACATCACTGCAGTGTTCCTGGCTTACTGTAAAACATTTACATTTACATTTAAGTCATTTAGCAGACGCTCTTATCCAGAGCGACTTACAAATTGGTGCTTTCACCTTATGACATCCAGTAGAACAGCCACTTTACAATAGTGCATCTAAATCTTTTTAAGGGGGTGAGAAGGATTACTTTATCCTATCCTAGGTATTCCTTAAAGAGGTGGGGTTTCAGGTGTCTCCGGAAGGTGGTGATTGACTCCGCTGTCCTGGCGTCGTGAGGGAGTTTGTTCCACCATTGGGGGGCCAGAGCAGCGAACAGTTTTGACTGGGCTGAGCGGGAACTGTACTTCCTCAGTGGTAGGGAGGCGAGCAGGCCAGAGGTGGATGAACGCAGTGCCCTTGTTTGGGTGTAGGGCCTGATCAGAGCCTGGAGGTACTGAGGTGCCGTTCCCTCACAGCTCCGTAGGCAAGCACCATGGTCTTGTAGCGGATGCGAGCTTCAACTGGAAGCCAGTGGGAGAGCGGAGGAGCGGGGTGACGTGAGAGAACTTGGGAAGGTTGAACACCAGACGGGCTGCGGCGTTCTGGATGAGTTGTAGGGGTTTAATGGCACAGGCAGGGAGCCCAGCCAACAGCGAGTTGCAGTAATCCAGACGGGAGATGACAAGTGCCTGGATTAGGACCTGCGCCGCTTCCTGTGTGAGGCAGGGTCGTACTCTGCGGATGTTGTAGAGCATGAACCTACAGGAACGGGCCACCGCCTTGATGTTATTTGAGAACGACAGGGTGTTGTCCAGGATCACGCCAAGGTTCTTAGCGCTCTGGGACGAGGACACAATGGAGTTGTCAACCGTGATGGCGAGATCATGGAACGGGCAGTCCTTCCCCGGGAGGAAGAGCAGCTCCGTCTTGCAGAGGTTCAGCTTGAGGTGATGATCCGTCATCCACACTGATATGTCTGCCAGACATGCAGAGATGCGATTCGCCACCTGGTCGTCAGAAGGGGGAAAGGAGAAGATTAATTGTGTGTCGTCTGCATAGCAATGATAGGAGAGACCATGTGAGGTTATGACAGAGCCAAGTGACTTGGTGTATAGCGAGAATAGGAGACTGCAGTGTTCCTGGCTTACTGTAAAACATCACTGCAGTGTTCCTGGCTTACTGTAAAAATATAAACTAAAGATTGATTACTGTGCTTCTATATTTCCATCAACTCTGTCTTGTGGATTTGGCCCTAGGTTCTCATCCACATCACAGTGGATGTTTTCATTAGCCAAACATCTTGGGAAGAATCTTCAGGTGAATCCAGGCCTGACACTGGTCTGCCGTGATGTCATTGGATGCATCATCCATGGCCTGGAGAAGGGTGGCTTGTTCGTGAGGGCGCCTATCATATACCTTCCACCTCCATTTGGAGAAAAATTACTCAATCTGGTTAAGGAAAGGAGAGTATGGGGGTAAGTACAGGGTGGTAAATTGTGGATGGGCCTGAAACCATGCTTGCACCATTTGAGCCTGACATTATCCCACACAATGACATAGGTTAGGGTTAGAGTTATATAGAGTATATAGAGTAGAGAGCTTTAGATGTTGTTCAACCAAACATTAGAACAGGCAAGATGCGTAACCTAACCAACTTTGACCGTGGTATGACTGTTGATGACACACATGGTGATTCCAGCATCTCAGAAACAGCTGCCCTCCTGGGTTTGTTACGCACTACAGTCTCTAGAGTTTACAGAGACACACTACAGTCTCTAGAGTTTACAGAGACACACTACAGTCTCTAGAGTTTACAGAGACACACTACAGTCTCTAGAGTTTACAGAGACACACTACACTAGAGTTTACAGAGACACACTACAGTCTCTAGAGTTTACAGAGACACACTACAGTCTCTAGAGTTTACAGAGACACACTACAGTCTCTAGAGTTTACAGAGACACACTACAGTCTCTAGAGTTTACAGAGACACACTACAGTCTCTAGAGTTTACAGAGACACACTACAGTCTCCTTGTCAATGCCTTGTCAATGAGAGAGGTCAGAGGAGAATGTCCAGACTCATTCAAGCTCACAGAAAGAGGTCAGAGGAGAATGTCCAGACGCATTCAAGCTAACAGAAAGAGGTCAGAGGAGAATGTCCAGACTCATTCAAGCTAACAGAAAGAGGTCAGAGGAGAATGTCCAGACTCATTCAAGCTAACAGAAAGAGGCCAGAGGAGAATGTCCAGACTCATTCAAGCTCACAGAAAGAGGTCAGAGGATAATGTCCAGACTCATTCAAGCTCACAGAAAGAGGTCAGAGGAGAATGTCCAGACTCATTCAAGCTAACAGAAAGAGGTCAGAGGAGAATGTCCAGACTCATTCAAGCTAACAGAAAGAGGTCAGAGGATAATGTCCAGACTCATTCAAGCTAACAGAAAGGCCACAAATGTTCACATAACAGCTGTTCAAAACAGTGGTGTGCAGAAGGGCATCTCTTAACGTACAACACCGTGAATAATTCAGGCTGTTGTGGAGGCAAAAGGGGGTCCAACCCAGTACTAGATAAATAAAGTGGCCGGCGAGTGTCAAATCTGAAAACATGGTCTGGAAAAGTGGTACATGGGACCATAGAAACAGCGTCTGAAAGAACGATGATGAAATATTACATCCACAGATAATGAAGTCCAATTGGTTCATGTCCCCCTGTAATTGGGGTGGCAGGGTAGCCTAGTGGTTAGAGCATTGGACTAGTAAGTGAAAGGTTGTAAGTTCAAATCCCCGAGCTGACAAGGGACAGATCTGTTGTTCTGCCCCTGAACCGGCAGTTAACCCACTGTTCCTCGGCCGCCATTGAAAATAAGAATTTGTTCTTAACTGACTTGCCTAGTTAAATAAAAAATTGGTGTCAATGGATCTCGTTATCCTGAAACTTTCATGATCTTAACATGGAATATTGTTCGTCGGTTAAAACTATAAATTAAGAGACAGACAGTTGTATCAATTGATAGTCAGATCATTGTAGTGCAGACAGACAGAGGCAGAGACACAGACAGAGAGACACAGGCAGAGGCAGAGACACACACAGACAGACAGAGACAGAGGCAGAGACACAGACAGACAGAGACAGAGGCAGAGACACAGACAGACAGAGGCAGAGACACAGACAGACAGACAGTTGTATCAATTGATAGTCAGATCATTGTAGTGAACTGAATAGACAGTCATTTCAGATGTAATGTGTCAATTGCATTTTGAAATGGTAATAGTTTGATGTTAAGTTGTGTCGTTTTGAACAGGTGATTTTAGTTCAATGAACATGTGTATTGTATCCAAGGAATTGGAAAAAGTGTCCAGTTTTGAAAAATGTGCATTTTGATCATTGGTTGGAGTTTAGAAAAAGGACATCAGGTTCCGAAATTAGAGCCAAAGTGATTGTAAAAAACTGTAAAGTAACGATGGACTGTCGATTCTCTGCTTATTTGAGCTGTTCTTGTATACAACCTCTACCTTGTCACAACAGAACTGTGTGTGACTCACAGGTCTGCTTGGTCTTGTTGCAGCTGTTGTCCTCCAGAGTGAAGATGACCAGGCAGGCAGGCAGGCAGGCAGGCAGGCAGGCAGGCAGGCAGGCAGGCAGGCAGGCAGGCAGGCAGGCAGGCAGGCAGGCAGGCAGGCAGGCAGACAGACAGACAGACAGACAGACAGACAATCTCAACGAACAGGAAGTAAAAAACAATGCAACTGTCCTTGGAGGTGTCCTACACTCTCTGTTAATATAGGAATCATATGCTTTACAGCAGAAGTAACACTAACTCCCATCAATCCTCCACTCTGTCATCTCAACAACCTGCTTCTTTTAACACAGAAACAACCATACCAGGTATTTCTCTACAAAATCAATGAAACCACTGAGCTTCTGCCTGTTACGAGGCTCAGTGTAAACAGACGAGTCTGGGAGGGAAGAAAGTATATCTGGAGAGAGAAGAGAGTGAGAAGAGGAGGAGTTTGGCAAACAAACAGCTCAGGGTTTCTCTTCTTTCTCAGAGGCCTTTACACCACCTGTCTGTCGGCCTGCCTGCCTGCCTGCCTGCCTGTCTGTCTGTCTACCTGTCTGTCTGTCTGCCTGCCTGCCTGCCTGCTGTCTGTCTGTCTGTCTGTCTGTCTGCCTGCCTGCCTGCCTGTCTGTCTGTCTGTCTGTCTGTCTGTATATCTGTCTGTCTGTCTACCTGTCTGTATATCTATCTGTCTGCCTGTCTGTCTATCTATCTGTCTGTCTGTATATCTGTCTGTCTCGGCCTGCCTGCTCTGTATATCTATCTGTCTGCCTGTCTGTCGGCCTGTCTGTCTACCTCTGTCTACCTGTCTGTCTGTCTGTCTGTCTGCTGTCTGTGCCTGCCTCTGTCTGTCTGTCTGTCTGTCTGTCTGTCTGTCTGTCGGCCTGCCTGCCTGCCTGTCTGTCTGTCTGTCTACCTGTCTGTCTACCTGTCTGTATATCTATCTGTCTGCCTGTCTGTCGGCCTGTCTGTCTACCTGCCTGCCTGTCTGTCGGCCTGCCTGCCTGCCTGCCTGCCTGTCTGTCGGCCTGCCTGCCTGCCTGCCTGTCTGTCTGTCTGTCGGCCTGCCTGCCTGCCTGTCTGTCTATCTGTCTACCTGTCTGTCTACCTGTCTGTATATCTATCTGTCTGCCTGTCTGTCGGCCTGTCTGTCTACCTGTGCGTATATCTATCTGTCTGCCTGTCTGTATGTATATATGTCTGTCTACCTGTCTGTCTACCTGTCTGCCTATCAAATCAAATGTATTTATATAGCCCTTCGTACATCAGCTGATATCTCAAAGTGCTGTACAGAAACCCAGCCTAAAACCCCAAACAGCAAGCAATGCAGGTGTAAAAGCACGGTGGCTAGAAAAAACTCCCTAGAAAGGCCAAAACCTAGGAAGAAACCTAGAGAGGAACCAGGCTATGTGGGGTGGCCAGTCATCTTCTGGCTGTGCCGGTTGGAGATTATAAGAGTACATGGCCATTAAGGCTATATCGTTCTTCAAGATGTTCAAACGTTCATAGATGACCAGCAGGGTCAAATAATAATCACAGTGGTTGTAGAGGGTGCAACAGGTCAGCACCTTAGGAGTAAATGTCACTTGGCTTTTCATAGCTGAGTGTTCAGAGGTCGAGACAGCAGGTGTGGGAGAGAGACATATAATATGACATTGGTAATGTCTTTACTGTTTTGAAACTTCTGTATGTGTAATGTTTACTGTTAATTTTGGTTGTTTTTCACTTTATATATTCACTTTGTATGTTGTCTACCTCACTTGCTTTGGCAATGTTAACACATGTTTCCCATGCCAATAAAGCCCTTGAATTGAATTGAATTGAATTGAATTGAATTGAGAGGGAGGGAGTGAGAGGGTCGAAAACAGCAGGTCCGGGACAAGGTAGCACGTCCGGTGAACAGGTCAGGGTTCCCTAGCCGCAGGTGTGAAACAGGGAAGGGACTCAGGGGGTATGCAAATTTGGTATAGAGCAGACCTATCTCCCACTTCTAAATTAATCAAAACAGGAACATTTTACATTTGGCTAGAAATTCAAAAGAATATGATCTGAACAGAGAAAATGTCCTCCTGTGTGCTACCTATATCCCCCCACTAGAATCCCCATACTTTAATGAACACTGATTTCCCCCTCCAGGATGGAGAAGCTATCATTTCCAGACCCAGGAACATGTAGTCTGTAGTGACCTAAACGCCAGAACTGGACAAGAACCTGACACCCTCAGCACACAGGGGGACAAACACCTGCCTGGAGGTGACAGCATTCCCTCCCCCATATAACCCCCTAGGCACAACTATGACAACCTAACCAACAAAAATGGGTCACAACTCCTGCAGCTCTGTCACACGCGGTGTCTGTACATAGTCAATGGTAGGCTTCGAGGGGACTCCTATGGTAGGTACACTTATAACTCATCTCTTGGCAGTAATACTGTCGACTACTTTATCACTGACCTCAACCCAGACTCTCTCGGAGCGTTCACAGTCAGCCCACTGACTCCCCTATCAGACCACAGCAAAATCACAGTCTACTTGAAAATGTCAATACTCAATCATGAGGCATCAAAGCCAAAGGAACTGAATAACATTAAGAAATGCTATAGATGGAGGGAAAGTAGTGTGGAAACTTACCAAAACACGATTAGGCAACAACAAATTCAATCACTTTTAGACATTTTCCTGTACAAAATGTTTCACTGTAATAGTGAAGGTGTAAACTTGGCAGTAGAAAACCTAAACAGTATATTTTACCTCTCAGCTTCCCTGTCAAATCTAAAAATATCAAGCAGACAGAAAATTAATATCAATGACAAATGGTTTGATGAAAAAGAAGAAAGAATTGAGAAACCTATCCAACCAAAAACAAATAGGCCCAGAAAACCTGAGCTTACGCCTTCACTATGGTGAATCACTAAAACAATATAGAAAACCTGAGTCTACGCCTTCACTATGGTGAATCACTAAAACAATACAGAAAACCACTACGGAAAACCTGAGTCTACGCCTTCACTATGGTGAATCACTAAAACAATACAGAAATACACTACGGAAAACCTGAGTCTACGCCTTCACTATGGTGAATCACTAAAACAATACAGAAATACACTACGGAAAACCCGCCTTCACTATGGTGAATCACTAAAACAATATAGAAAACCACTACGGAAAACCTGAGTCTACGCCTTCACTATGGTGAATCACTAAAACAATACAGAAATACACTACGGAAAAAGAAGGAACAGCATGTCAGAAATCAAATCAACGTCATTGAAGAATCCATAGAATCTAACCATTTCTGGGAAAACTGAAAAACACTAAACAAACAACAACACGAAGACTGTATGGGTTAACCACTTCT
This sequence comes from Oncorhynchus nerka, assembly GCF_034236695.1. Taxonomy (NCBI): domain Eukaryota; kingdom Metazoa; phylum Chordata; class Actinopteri; order Salmoniformes; family Salmonidae; genus Oncorhynchus; species Oncorhynchus nerka. The sequence goes on along the minus strand of NC_088408.1, from coordinate 104,727,132 downwards.
CCAATCTTTTTGGCTCTATAACAAAGAACAAACAGCAAAACATATGCATGATCAAATACACATCTTAGAATCAACTATTAAAGACTACCAGAACCCACTGGATTCACCAATTACATTACCACGTATTCTGACCCCTTGACTTTTCCACATTTTGTTAGGTTACAGTCTTATTCCAAAATTGATTAAATCTACAGCCTATTGTTGATTAAATCAACAATCTACAGCCTTTACCCCATAATGATGAAGCAAAAACAGGTTGAGACATTTTTGCTAATTTATTAAAAATTAAAAACAGAAATCTCACATTTACATAAGTATTCAGACCCATTACTCAGTACTTTGTTGAAGCACCTTTGGCAGCGATTACAGCCTCAAGTCTTTTTGGGTATGAGGCTACAAGCTTGGCACACCTGTATTTGGGGAGTTTCTCCCATTCTTCTCTGCAGATCCTCTCAAGCTCTGTCAGGTTGGATGAGGAGCGTTGCTGCACAGCTATTTTCAGGTCTCCAGAGATGTTCGATCGGGTTCAAGTCCAGGCTCTGGCAGGGCCACTCAAAGACATTTTGATACTTGTAAAATCAAATCACATTTTATTGGTCACATACACATGGTTAGCAGATGTTAATGTGAGTGTAGCGAAATGCTTGTGCTTCTAGTTCCGACAGTGCAGCAATATCTAACAATTAATCTAACAATTTCACAACAACGACATAATACACACAAATCTAAGTAAAGGAATGGAATAAACCACTCCTGTGTTGTCTTAGCTGTGTGCTTAGGGTTGTTATCCTGTTGGAAGGTGAACCTTCACCCCAGCCTGTTAATAAATACATGTTGTGTTAATTTTGGCATGTTTACGTGACTACGTGCCAGAGTTAGCAAGCCCATAATAAGTCAATAGGGCTAACTGGCTAGCTACTATTATTGTTAGCTAGCCAAGATAGCCACAAAAAATTGTTGTTAGCTAGCTTGCATAATATTAGTTTTAGGTCATGTTAAGTAGCTGACTAGATTATTATGATTCACATATCTAGCTGATAATTATGGAGTACAACGCTTGCTTTGTGTATATCCAATTACATTTACAATATCAAACAAGATAATATAAATCATAAAACAGTTATGTATATTCTTCTGTATATCAAATTATATATAACTGAACTTAATTTCCTTTAAAGACTCAGACATTAGTTAGAATCGTTGCCATTGTCCAACAACCATGCGAGCCTGTCCACCCCGCTATCATCATGATCTTTCATCTAAGAAATGAGTGCTCTGCACAGTACTGTCTTTCCAAGCCAGTCGGAAGACTTCTAGTTTAGTGGAGCTCCATTTCCATTCCAATTTGTCTGGAAGCTTGCTTCAGGGCTCGGGTATTTTCTGCATACCAGGGAGCTCATTTCTTGTGACAAATGTTTTTTGTTTTTAGGAGTGCGACTGCATCTAAGGGTACTAAATAACGTGGCTAACTGATTGTTGTTCCAACGTCCTTGTGTAGGTGAAGGTCGTCTGGAAGGACATTATGAATTTATATTTATGGATTTTTATAGTCCTTGATTGGGGTCTGAGCGGATTATTTGTTGTGATTGCAAATGTAATTAACTGATAGTCCGATTATGAGGAAAAACATTTAGATCCACGATATTTATTCCACGGGACAAAACTAGATCCACGGTATTTATTCCACGGGACAAAACTAGATCCACGATATTTATTCCACGGGACAAAACTAGATCCACGATATTTATTCCACGGGACAAAACTAGATCCACGATATTTATTCCACGGGACAAAACTAGATCCACGGTATTTATTCCACGGGACAAAACTAGATCCACGGTATTTATTCCACGGGACAAAACTAGATCCACGATATTTATTCCACGGGACAAAACTAGATCCACGGTATTTATTCCACGGGACAAAACTAGATCCACGATATTTATTCCACGGGACAAAACTAGATCCACGGTATTTATTCCACGGGACAAAACTAGATCCACGATATTTATTCCACGGGACAAAACTAGATCCACGGTATTTATTCCACGGGACAAAACTAGATCCACGGTATTTATTCCACGGGACAAAACTAGATCCACGATATTTATTCCACGGGACAAAACTAGATCCACGGTATTTATTCCACGGGACAAAAACTAGATCCACGATATTTATTCCACGGGACAAAACTAGATCCACGATATTTATTCCACGGGACAAAACTAGATCCACGATATTTATTCCACGGGACAAAACTAGATCCACGGTATTTATTCCACGGGACAAAACTAGATCCACGGTATTTATTCCACGGGACAAAACTAGATCCACGATATTTATTCCACGGGACAAAACTAGATCCACGGTATTTATTCCACGGGACAAAACTAGATCCACGATATTTATTCCACGGGACAAAACTAGATCCACGGTATTTATTCCACGGGACAAAAAAAACTAGATCCACGGTATTTATTCCACGGACAAAACTAGATCCACGATATTTATTCCACGGGACAAAACTAGATCCACGGTATTTATTCCACGGGACAAAACTAGATCCACGATATTTATTCCACGGGACAAAACTAGATCCACGATATTTATTCCACGGGACAAAACTAGATCCACGATATTTATTCCACGGGACAAAACTAGATCCACGATATTTATTCCACGGGACAAAACTAGATCCACGATATTTATTCCACGGGACAAAACTAGATCCACGATATTTATTCCACGGGACAAAACTAGATCCACGATATTTATTCCACGGGACAAAACTAGATCCACGATATTTATTCCACGGGACAAAACTAGATCCACGGTATTTATTCCACGGGACAAAACTAGATCCACGATATTTATTCCACGGGACAAAACTAGATCCACGGGACAAAACACGATATTTATTCCACGGGACAAAACTAGATCCACGATATTTATTCCACGGGACAAAACTAGATCCACGATATTTATTCCACGGGACAAAACTAGATCCACGATATTTATTCCACGGGACAAAACTAGATCCACGATATTTATTCCACGGGACAAAACTAGATCCACGATATTTATTCCACGGACAAAACTAGATCCACGGTATTTATTCCACGGGACAAAACTAGATCCACGATATTTATTCCACTAGATCCACGGACAAAACTAGATCCACGGTATTTATTCCACGGGACAAAACTAGATCCACGATATTTATTCCACGGGACAAAACTAGATCCACGATATTTATTCCACGGGACAAAACTAGATCCACGATATTTATTCCACGGGACAAAACTAGATCCACGATATGACTATGGAAATGTCTGTGGACTTTTCCATGTGAATATTGAAGTCACCAAAAATGTGAATACTATCTGCCGTGACAACAAGGTCCGATGGGAATTCAGGGAACTCGGCGATGAAAACTGTATACGGCCCAGGAGGCCTTACAGGAGGCCTTACAGGAGGCCTTACAGGAGGCCTGTAAGCAGCAGCTATAAAAAGGTGATTGAGTAAAGCTGCATAGATTTCATGACTAAAAGTTTAAAAGATGAAAACGCAGTCATTTTCTTTTTTTTATATAAAAATTTGCTGTCATAAATGTTGTTAATATTTACAAATAATATCCCTATCTATACTATACTCACCAGCTTACGGGTGGCACAGACGCTTACGGGTGGCACAGACGCTTACTGGGGGCACAGACGCTTACTGGGGGCACAGACGCTTACTGGGGGCACAGACGCTTACTGGGGGCACAGACGCTTACTGGGGGCACAGACGCTTACTGTTGGCACAGGCGCTTACTGTTGGCACAGACGCTTACTGGTGGCACAGACGCTTACTGTTGGCACAGACGCTTACGGGTGGCACAGACGCTTACGGGTGGCACAGACGCTTACTGGTGGCACAGACGCTTACTGTTGGCACAGACGCTTACTGGTGGCACAGACGCTTACGGGTGGCACAGACGCTTACTGGTGGCACAGACGCTTACTGTTGGCACAGACGCTTACTGGTGGCACAGGCGCTTACTGTTGGCACAGACGCTTACTGGTGGCACAGACGCTTACTGGTGGCACAGACGCTTACTGGTGGCACAGACGCTTACTGGTGGCACAGACGCTTACTGGTGGCACAGACGCTTACTGGTGGCACAGACGCTTACTGGTGGCACAGACGCTTACTGGTGGCACAGACGCTTACTGGTGGCACAGACGCTTACTGGTGGCACAGACGCTTACTGGTGGCACAGACGCTTACTGGTGGCACAGACGCTTACTGGTGGCACAGACCTTACTGGTGGCACAGACGCTTACTGGTGGCACAGACGCTTACGGGTGGCACAGACGCTTACGGGTGGCACAGACGCTTACGGGTGGCACAGACGCTTACTGGTGGCACAGACGCTTACTGGTGGCACAGACGCTTACGGGTGGCACAGACGCTTACTGGTGGCACAGACACTTACTGGTGGCACAGACGCCGTTTCCTCCTTTTCAACACTTAAATTCCCCTTGCCTGTATATTGAGAGGACAGCGATTGCAATGAGAAAGCATCATGTTACTTAGCTTATTGTTTTGGGCCGGAGGAGGTCCTGCAGATCTAGGTCCAGATAAAGCCCCTGTCTGTCTGTGTCTGTCTGTCTGTCTGTCTGTCTGTCTACTCAGCTCCCAGGCCTCTAGAAGGGTTTTAAATGTCTCTTTTATGGAATGTGATTTCTGTCAGGCAGTAATCAGTCACCCTGTGTTGTCTGGCCCCTCAGCTCTACGACAGCTTAATAAACTGTTTTTAACACACCCTGCTACAGTGACGTATTGGCTCTGACAAATACTACTCAGATGGAAGTAGTTTTTCACTTGGAGTACACTTCACACTGGCAGAGTTGGATGAAAAAAACACAGACTCACAGTTCCTTATAATGTACATCTGTGTACCATGCACAGTGCATATTCCACTGCACTAACTAGCCTGTAGAGTACACTAACTAACCTGTCTAACTAATAGAGGACACTGATAGAGTACACTAACTAACCTGTCTAACTAATAGAGTACACTGATAGAGTACACTAACTAACCTGTCTAACTGATAGAGTACACTAACTAACCTGTCTAACTAATAGAGTACACTGATAGAGTACACTAACTAACCTGTCTAACTGATAGAGTACACTAACTAACCTGTCTAACTAATAGAGTACACTAACTAACCTGTCTAACTAATAGAGTACACTGATAGAGTACACTAACAAACCTGTCTAACTGATAGAGTACACTAACTAACCCGTCTAACTGATAGAGTACACTAACTAACCTGTCTAACTGATAGAGTACACTAACTAACCCGTCTAACTAATATAGTACACTAACTAACCTGTCTAACTGATAGAGTACACTAACTAACCCGTCTAACTAATATAGTACACTAACTAACCTGTCTAACTGATAGAGTACACTAACTAACCCGTCTAACTAATATAGTACACTAACTAACCCGTCTAACTAATATAGTACACTAACTAACCTGTCTAACTAATAGAGTACACTAACTAACCTGTCTAACTAATAGAGGAGACTAACTAACCTGTCTAACTGATAGAGTACACTAACTAACCTGTCTAACTGATAGAGTACACTAACTAACCTGTCTAACTAATAGAGTACACTAACTAACCTGTCTAACTAATAGAGGACACTAACTAACCTGTCTAACTAATAGAGGACACTAACTAACCTGTCTAACTGATAGAGTACACTAACTAACCCGTCTAACTAATAGAGGACACTAACTAACCTGTCTAACTGATAGAGTACACTAACTAACCTGTCTAACTAATAGAGTACACTAACTAACCTGTCTAACTAATAGAGGACACTAACTAACCTGTCTAACTGATAGAGTACACTAACTAACCTGTCTAACTGATAGAGTACACTAACTAACCCGTCTAACTAATATAGTACACTAACTAACCTGTCTAACTAATAGAGTACACTAACTAACCTGTCTAACTAATAGAGGAGACTAACTAACCTGTCTAACTGATAGAGTACACTAACTAACCTGTCTAACTGATAGAGTACACTAACTAACCTGTCTAACTGATAGAGTACACTAACTAACCTGTCTAACTAATAGAGTACACTAACTAACCTGTCTAACTAATAGAGTACACTAACTAACCTGTCTAACTGATAGAGTACACTAACTAACCTGTCTAACTAATATAGTACACTAACTAACCTGTCTAACTAATAGAGGACACTAACTAACCTGTCTAACTGATAGAGTACACTAACTAACCTGTCTAACTAATAGAGTACACTAACTAACCTGTCTAACTAATAGAGTACACTAACTAACCTGTCTAACTAATAGAGGACACTAACTAACCTGTCTAACTGATAGAGTACACTAACTAACTAACCTATCTAACTAAGAGTACACTAACTAACCTGTCTAACTAATAGAGTACACTAACTAACCTGTCTAACTAATAGAGTACACTAACTAACCTGTCTAACTAATAGAGTACACTAACTAACCTGTCTAACTAATAGAGTACACTAACTAACCTGTCTAACTGATAGAGTACACTAACTAACCTGTCTAACTGATAGAGTACACTAACTAACCTGTCTAACTGATAGAGTACACTAACTAACCTGTCTAACTGATAGAGTACACTAACTAACCTGTCTAACTGATAGAGTACACTAACTAACCTGTCTAACTAATAGAGTACACTAACTAACCTGTCTAACTAATAGAGTACACTAACTAACCTGTCTAACTAATATAGAGTACACTAACTAACCTGTCTAACTGATAGAGTACACTAACTAACCTGTCTAACTGATAGAGTACACTAACTAACCTGTCTAACTGATAGAGTACACTAACTAACCTGTCTAACTAATAGAGTACACTAACTAACCTGTCTAACTGATAGAGTACACTAACTAACCTGTCTAACTGATAGAGTACACTAACTAACCTGTCTAACTAATAGAGTACACTAACTAACCTGTCTAACTAATAGAGTACACTAACTAACCTGTCTAACTAATAGAGGACACTAACTAACCTGTCTAACTAATAGAGTACACTAACTAACCTGTCTAACTAATAGAGTACACTAACTAACCTGTCTAACTAATAGAGGACACTAACTAACCTGTCTAACTGATAGAGTACACTAACTAACCTGTCTAACTGATAGAGTACACTAACTAACCTGTCTAACTAATAGAGTACACTAACTAACCTGTCTAACTAATATAGACACTAACTAACCTGTCTAAGATAGAGGACACTAACTAACACTAACTAACCTGTCTAACTAATAGAGTACACTAACTAACCTAGAGTACACTAACTAACCTGTCTAACTGATAGAGTACACTAACTAACCTGTCTAACTGATAGATAGAGTACACTAACCTGTAACCTGTCTAACTAATAGAGTACACTAACTAACCTGTCTAACTGATAGAGTACACTAACTAACCTGTCTAACTGATAGAGTACACTAACTAACCTGTCTAACTGATAGAGTACACTAACTAACCTGTCTAACTGATAGAGTACACTAACTAACCTGTCTAACTGATAGAGTACACTAACTAACCTGTCTAACTAATAGAGTACACTAACTAACCTGTCTAACTAATAGAGGACACTAACTAACCTGTCTAACTGATAGAGTACACTAACTAACCTGTCTAACTGATAGAGTACACTAACTAACCTGTCTAACTGATAGAGTACACTAACTAACCTGTCTAACTGATAGAGTACACTAACTAACCTGTCTAACTGATAGAGTACACTAACTAACCTGTCTAACTAATAGAGTACACTAACTAACCTGTCTAACTAATAGAGGACACTAACTAACCTGTCTAACTGTCTAACTGATAGAGTAACACTAACTAACTAACCTGTCTAACTAATAGAGTACACTAACTAACCTGTCTAACTAATAGAGTACACTAACTAACCTGTCTAACTAATAGAGTAACTAACTAACTAACTAACCTGTCTAACTGATAGAGTACACTAACTAACCTAATGACACTAACTCTAACTAATAGAGTACACTAACTAACCTGTCTAACTAATAGAGTACACTAACTAACCTGTCTAACTGATAGAGTACACTAACTAACCTGTCTAACTAATAGAGAGTACACTAACTAACCTGTCTAACTAATAGAGTACACTAACTAACCTGTCTAACTAATAGAGTACACTAACTAACCTGTCTAACTGATAGAGTACACTAACTAACCTGTCTAACTAGAACACTAACTAACCTAGAGTCTAACCTGTCTGATAGAGTACACTAACTAACCTGTCTAACTGATAGAGTACACTAACTAACCTGTCTAACTGATAGAGTACACTAACTAACCTGTCTAACTGATAGAGTACACTAACTAACCTGTCTAACTAATAGAGTACACTAACTAACCTGTCTAACTAATAGAGTACACTAACTAACCTGTCTAACTAATAGAGTAGTACACTAACTAACCTGTCTAACTAATAGAGTACACTAACTAACCTGTCTAACTGATAGAGTACACTAACTAACCTGTCTAACTAATAGAGTACACTAACTAACCTGTCTAACTAATAGAGTACACTAACTAACCTGTCTAACTAATAGAGTACACTAACTAACCTGTCTAACTAATAGAGTACACTAACTAACCTGTCTAACTAATAGAGTACACTAACTAACTAACCTGTCTAACTAATAGAGTACACTAACTAACCTGTCTAACTGATAGAGTACACTAACTAACCTGTCTAACTAATAGAGTACACTAACTAACCTGTCTAACTAATAGAGTACACTAACTAACCTGTCTAACTGATAGAGTACACTAACTAACCTGTCTAACTAATAGAGTACACTAACTAACCTGTCTAACTAATAGAGTACACTAACTAACCTGTCTAACTAATAGAGTACTAACTAACCTAACTAACCTGTCTAACACACTAACTAACCTGTCTAACTGATAGAGTGCACTAACTAACCTGTCTAACTAATAGAGGACACTAACTAACCTGTCTAACTGATAGAGTACACTAACTAACCTGTCTAACTAATAGAGGAGACTAACTAACCTGTCTAACTGATAGAGTACACTAACTAACCTGTCTAACTGATAGAGTACACTAACTAACCTGTCTAACTAATATAGTACACTAACTAACCTGTCTAACTAATAGAGTACACTAACTAACCTGTCTAACTAATAGAGTGCACAATTTTTTTGATATATATTTTTTTATTTATCCGTTATTTTACCAGGTAAGTTGACTGAGAAAACGTTCTCATTTGCAGCAACGACCTGGGGAATAGTTACAGGGGAGAGGAGGGGGGATGAATGAGACCATTGTAAACTGGGGATTATTAGGTGTCCGTGATGGTTTGAGGGGCAGATTGGGAATTTAGCCAGGACACCGGGGTTAACACCCCTACTCTTACGATACGTGTCATGGGATCTCACAGTGCTCCCTCAAACTGTAAAAACCAAGCAAGTCCTCACAGTGCTCCCTGAATTAGTAAAGGTTTAGAATGTCCTCACAGTGCTCCCTCAAACAGGAAGAGCATGTCCTCACAGTGCTCCCTCAAACAGGAAGAGCATGTCCTCACAGTGCTCCCTCAAACAGTAAGAGCATGTCCTCACAGTGCTCCCTCACAGTAAGAGCATGTCCTCACAGTGCTCCCTCAAACAGTAAGAGCATGTCCTCACAGTGCTCCCTCACAGTAAGAATCTAGCATGTCCTCACAGTGCTCCCTCAAACAGTAAGAGCATGTCCTCACAGTGCTCCCTCAAACAGTAAGAGCATGTCCTCACAGTGCTCCCTTACAGTAAGAGCATGTCCTCACAGTGCTCCCTTACAGTAAGAGCATGTCCTCACAGTACTCCCTCACAGTAATAATCTAGCATGTCCTCACAGTGCTCCCTCACAGTAAGAATCTAGCATGTCCTCACAGTACTCCCTCACAGTAAGAATCTAGCATGTCCTCACAGTGCTCCCTTACAGTAAGAGCATGTCCTCACAGTGCTCCCTTACAGTAAGAGCATGTCCTCACAGTACTCCCTCACAGTAAGAATCTAGCATGTCCTCACAGTGCTCCCTTACAGTAAGAATCTAGCATGTCCTCACAGTGCTCCCTCACAGTAAGAATCTAGCATGTCCTCACAGTGCTCCCTCAAACAGTAAGAGCATGTCCTCACAGTGCTCCCTTACAGTAAGAGCATGTCCTCACAGTGCTCCCTCAAACAGTAAGAGCATGTCCTCACAGTGCTCCCTCAAAGTAAGAATCTAGCATGTCCTCACAGTGCTCCCTTACAGTAAGAATCTAGCATGTCCTCACAGTACTCCCTCACAGTAAGAATCTAGCATGTCCTCACAGTGCTCCCTTACAGTAAGAGCGTGTCCTCACAGTGCTCCCTCAAACAGTAAGAGCATGTCCTCACAGTGCTCCCTCACAGTAAGAGCCTAGCATGTCCTCACAGTGCTCCCTCACAGTAAGAGCATGTCCTCACAGTGCTCCCTCACAGTAAGAGCCTAGCATGTCCTCACAGTGCTCCCTCACAGTAAGAGCATGTCCTCACAGTGCTCCCTCACAGTAAGAGCCTAGCATGTCCTCACAGTGCTCCCTCACAGTAAGAGCATGTCCTCACAGTGCTCCCTCACAGTAAGAATCTAGCATGTCCTCACAGTGTTCCCTCACAGTAAGAGCATGTCCTCACAGTGCTCCCTCACAGTAAGAGCCTAGCATGTCCTCACAGTGCTCCCTCAAACAGTAAGAGCATGTCCTCACAGTGCTCCCTCAAACAGTAAGAGCATGTCCTCACAGTGCTCCCTCACAGTAAGAGCCTAGCATGTCCTCACAGTGTTCCCTCACAGTAAGAGCATGTCCTCACAGTGCTCAATTACAGTAAGAGCCTAGCATGTCCTCACAGTGCTCCCTTATAGTAAGAGCATGTCCTCACAGTGCTCCCTCACAGTAAGAGCTTAGCATGTCCTCACAGTGCTCAATTACAGTAAAAGCCTAAGAGCATGTCCTCACAGTGCTCCCTCACAGTAAGAGCATGTCCTCACAGTGCTCCCTCACAGTAAGAGCCTAGCATGTCCTCACAGTGCTCAATTACAGTAAGAGCATGCCCTCACAGTGCTCCCTTATAGTAAGAGCATGTCCTCACAGTGCTCCCTCACAGTAATAGCATGTCCTCACAGTGCTCCCTCACAGTAAGAGCCTAGCATGTCCTCGGTGCTCCCTTACAGTAAGAGCATGTCCTCACAGTGCTCCCTCACAGTAAGAGCTTAGCATGTCCTCACAGTGCTCAATTACAGTAAAAGCATAAGAGCATGTCCTCACAGTGCTCCCTCACAGTAAGAGCATGTCCTCACAGTGCTCCCTCACAGTAAGAGCCTAGCATGTCCTCACAGTGCTCAATTACAGTAAGAGCATGCCCTCACAGTGCTCCCTTATAGTAAGAGCATGTCCTCACAGTGCTCCCTCACAGTAATAGCATGTCCTCACAGTGCTCCCTCACAGTAAGAGCCTAGCATGTCCTCGGTGCTCCCTTACAGTAAGAGCATGCCCTCACAGTGCTCCCTCACAGTAAGAGCCTAGCATGTCCTCGGTGCTCCCTTACAGTAAGAGCATGCCCTCACAGTGCTCCCTCACAGTAAGAATCTATTATGTCCTCACAGTGCTCCCTCACAGTAAGAGCCTAGTATGTCCTCACAGTGCTCCCTCACAGTGAGAGCGTAGTATGTCCTCACAGTGCTCCCTCACAGTGAGAGCGTAGTGCTCAGTCTACCAAGCAGTAAGGAGAGTAACATAGGTGTTAGTTATACTGCTACTCAGTTCCACTCTCACCTCAGAGCAGGTTAGAGACACAGGTGTGTTTTATAGAGCGGTGTATTCAGAAAGTAGGGGTGATGCAGGTGATGAAGGTGATGAAGGCACACCCTGAAAAATCACAATATGAATGTTTTGTTTCCCGGTCGACCAATCATGTGAATGCGGAGCTATTTCGGAGCCCTCCACGTTGTTACGACACAGCAATGCGGTACGGATCTCAATGAGGCCTCTGCAATGCCTCCAAAGGCTACGCATCACACCCTCCATACGTAGCGTCTCCGACCACATTTCAGATCATATTTTGTCTCTAACGGCTCAGTACAACAGTGGTGTGCAGAACGGCATCTCAAAACGCACAACTCGTCGATCCTTGTCAGGGATTGGCTATTGCAGCAGACGACCACACCGGGTTCCACTCCTATCAGGTAAAAACAAGAAGAAGAAGCTGCTCCAATTTTATTTTTTTCGCTATTTAACCTTTATTTAACCAGGCAAGTCAGTTAAGAACAAATTCTTATTTTCAATGACGGCCTAGGAACGGTGGGTTAACTGCCTGTTCAGGGGCAGAACGACAGATTTGTACCTTGTCAGCTCGGGGGTTTGAACTCGCAACCTTCCGGTTACTAGTCCAACGCTCTAACCACTAGGCTACCCTGCCGCCCCAATGGGAACGCGATCACCAACACTGGACAAATGAGGAGTGGAAAAACATTACCTGGTCCAAAGAATCCCAGTTCCTGTTGCGTCAGGATTTGTCTTAGCAGCGGTACAGGTTGGTGTACTGGTGTGGAGATTGTTTTCCTGGTACACGTTAGGTCCCTTGATACCAGGTGAGCAACGACAGAACGCCACAGCGTATCTAAACAGTGTTGCTGACCGAACCCAATGGAAGCATGTTTGGGATGAGATGGAACGGGCTGTCGGCAGAATGTAGCGCTGCTCAATCTGCGGCGACTGCGTGATACCATCACGTCAACATGGACCGACATCCCTGTGGAACGTCTCTGACACCTTGTAAAATCCACTCCCCTAAGAATTCAAGTTGTTCTGGAGGAAAATGGTGGGGGGGGGTCCGACTGGGTACTAGATGTGTGTACCTAATAAACTGTCCAGTGAGTTTATATTCAGTATGCCGTGTTGATATCATCATAAATAAAGTAGCTGATCAGTTCCTTTACTTCTTGTTGTTCAGGGGTCATGATTATAACCTAGTTCTAACTCATCTGGAGTGGCATTGATATTCGGTAATATTGATATATTCTATTATCTCAGGGCCTTGCTGAATCTGATCTGCATACCCTCTCATCACACTGACTCCTCCAACCTCTCATAACTCTCCCTGGATAGCTGAATTATTCTAAACCATGCTAACTGATTAGCATTGATGCTGTGAGGCGCTTCTCTTCTCGCGCCTGTGGACTCATCTCATTAACCTTCCCCATTCAGGCTGTAGACAGGCAGCAGGATGGTGCTCACAGCCACTGATCCCCACAACTAGATGTTGCCATCAGGGCTTGAGACGGGGCAGGGGAAACATATACACCCATAAGGAGACATGGAGGAGTAAAGCAGAAATATAGAGCTCATTTACTTCACGCATGATGGGCTCACCTGGTCTGACACAACAGAGACACATAAAGACAGGGCCCGGCTCCAACCATAAGCAACATAAGAAGTCGCTTAGGGCTTTCGGCCGCTATGGGGCCACAGCCACTCGAACTCTGTCGTAGAATAGTCAAATAAATAAGGTGGAAGTTCGAAATTCGGTTGTGCATCAGCAGTTTCTCTTGTTATGTCCGTCACTGACAGTCACTCAATTAGCCATGTCAGCAAACCATTTTTAAGTCTAGCCAGTTTTTAAGTCTAGCCAGTTATCTAAACTTGTAGTAATCATGGCTGAATTCCGAAAACATACCATGCTATTGTTTGAGGAGAGTGCACAGTTATGAACTTGAAAATGTATTAATAAACCAAATAGGCACATCTTGATACAACGTTTTGAACAGAAATGCAATGGTTCATTGAATCAGTCAAAAGCGGCGCACAGATTCCTAAGTCAAATATTGGCCTTTCTTTTGCATTTAAAAGATGAAACAAAATAAATATTGTATTATCTTTTACCAGATCTAATGTGTTATATTCTCCTACATTAATTTCACAAACTTCAAAGTGTTTCCTTTCAAATGGTATCAAGAATATGCATATCCTTGCTTCAGGTCCTGAGCTACAGGCAGTTAGATTTGAGTATGTAATTTTAGGCAAAAATTTGAAAAAAGGGGTCCGGTCCATAAGAGGTTTTAACAAGGCTCACCTGTTAATTGAAATGCATTCCAGGTGACTATCTCATGAAGCTGGTTGAGAGAATGCCAAAAGTGTGCAAAGCTGTCATCAAGGCAAAGGGTGGCTAATATGAAGAATCTCAAAGATAAAATATATTTTGATTTGTTTAACACTTTCTTTGGTGACAGCATGATTCCATGTGTCATTTTGTAGTTTTGATGTCTTCACTATTATTCTACAATGCAGAAAATAGTTTTTTTTTAAAACTTGAATGAGTAGGTGTGTCCAAACCTTTGACTGGTACTGAATTTAAATGTGATATTTCAATTTTTTTAAATAAATTTGCAAACACTTCTAAAAGCTGTTATTGCTTTGTCATTATGGGGTATTGTGATGTCATTATGGGGTATTGTGATGTCATTATGGGGTATTGTGATGTCATTATGGGGTATTGTGTGTAGATTGATGAGGGGGGAAAATAATCTAATCAATTTTAGAATAAGGCTGTAACGTAACAAAGTGGGGAAAAATTCAAGGGGTCTGAATATTTTCAGAATCTCCTCCTTCCTCTCTCTCTTCTGTCTCCCCCCCTTTCGCTCTCTCTTCTCTCTCTTTCTCCCACCTTTATCTCCCTGTCCTCTCTCCCTCCCCTCTCTCACTCTTCTGTCTCCCCCCCTTTCGCTCTCTCTTCTCTCTCTCTCTCACCTTTATCTCCCTGTCCTCTCTCCCTCCCCTCTCTCACTCTTCTGTCTCCCCCCCTTTCGCTCTCTCTTCTCTCTCTCCCTCTCACCTTTATCTCCCTGTCCTCTCTCCCTCCCCTCTCTCACTCTTCTGTCTCCCTCCCTCCCTTTCGCTCTCTCTTCTCTTCTCTCCCACCTTTATCTCCCTGTCCTCTCTCCCTCCCCTCTCTCACTCTTCTGTCTCCCCCCCTTTCGCTCTCTCTTCTCTTCTCTCCCACCTTTATCTCCCTGTCCTCTCTCCCTTCTTTCTCTCCCTCCCCTCTCTCACTCTTCTGTCTCCCCTCCTTCCTCTCTCTCTTCTGTCTCCCCCCGTTCGCTCTCTCTTCTCTCTCTTTCTCCCACCTTTATCTCCCTGTTCTCTCCCGTTTCTCTTTCCCTCTCTCTTCTTACACCTCATCTCTCCCTGACAATATCGTAGTATATATGGTCTATATGTTAGTCTATCAGATAGTCTACATGGTAGTCTATATGGGCTATATGCTAGTCTATATGGGCTATATGCTAGTCTATATGGGCTATATGCTAGTCTATATGGGCTATATGCTAGTCTATATGGGCTATATGGTAGTCTATATGGGCTATATGCTAGTCTATATGGGCTATATGCTAGTCTATATGGGCTATATGCTAGTCTATATGGGGCTATATGGTAGTCTATATGGGCTATATGCTAGTCTATATGGGCTATATGCTAGTCTATATGGGCTATATGGTAGTCTATATGGGCTATATGCTAGTCTATATGGGCTATATGGTAGTCTATATGGTAGTCTATATGGTAGTCTATATGGGCTATATGGTAGTCTATATGGGCTATATGCTAGTCTATATGGGCTATATGCTAGTCTATATGGTTTCAAGCTACCAGCTAGAACAGCCCATTAAAACCAGCAGGTAAAGAAAATGATATGAAATGTAGCCAATTAAAAAGACCAGCTTTACAAGCTCTTCTATTAACCCAGGCCAATAACTAACACGTCCCCACTGCAGTACACACACACACACACACACTGCAGTACACACACCCACACACACTGCAGTACACACACACACACACACACACACTGCAGTACACACACACACACACAGTGTGCAAGCTGCCGTTCTGTTGTAACTCAACAGAACGGCAGCAGATATTTTGTGGTTCCTATAACTTTGGCACCATGCTGCAATGATAGTTCATGCTAGGCTTATGTCACATGATTTAAACAGTTTATTTGTCATTTCGAAATATCCAACAAATACATAAAGTATATAAAATATGACCAATGACGCAGCTATAGAACGAGTCTTGCCTTGGGAAGGGCTTCTCTGCATTTACAAACACACCAGTTAACACCAGCAGATGGAGACAGTCCCCCCTGGAAACCTGTAGCATTGTTCACCTCTATTCACTAGACAGACTGAGGACGAGACAACGCCAGGTTATTTGAATTAAGTTTATTGTTATATGGCAATACACTTTAAACTTCAACCAGATCAAAGTACCTCCTCTCCTTCTCAATGTTTTACTACAACAGGACAATACACGTGCCAGCTCCAACACTTTACAGTACATACAAGGAAAAACAATGATATTTGCATTAAAAACTATACCTCGATAAATATATATTTTCATGTAACGTTAAGTAATAGGAAATATTCAAAATATTGTGATTTTTAAATACATACAAATTAAATAGATTTGTATAAAAGTAGAATTTATATCCATAGAAGATTGAGTTACAATTATCCATTTGAGAAGGTGCGGTGTACATATACAGGCCCATTAAAGGTGGTAGAGTACACATACAGGCCCATTAAAGGTGGTAGAGTACACATACAGGCCCATTAAAGGTGGTAGAGTACACATACAGGCCCATTAAAGGTGGTAGAGTACACATACAGGCCCATTAAAGGTGGTAGAGTACACATACAGGCCCATTAAAGGTGGTAGAGTACACATACAGGCCCATTAAAGGTGGTAGAGTACACATACAGGCCCATTAAAGGTGGTAGAGTACACATACAGGCCCATTAAAGGTGGTAGAGTACACATACAGGCCCATTAAAGGTGGTACAGGCCCATTAAAGGTGGTAGAGTACACATACAGGCCCATTAAAGGTGGTAGAGTACACATACAGGCCCATTAAAGGTGGTAGAGTACACATACAGGCCCATTAAAGGTGGTAGAGTACACATACAGGCCCATTAAAGGTGGTAGAGTACACATACAGGCCCATTAAAGGTGGTAGAGTACACATACAGGCCCATTAAAGGTGGTAGAGTACACATACAGGCCCATTAAAGGTGGTAGAGTACACATACAGGCCCATTAAAGGTGGTAGAGTACACATACAGGCCCATTAAAGGTGGTAGAGTACACATACAGGCCCATTAAAGGTGGTAGAGTACACATACAGGCCCATTAAAGGTGGTAGAGTACACATACAGGCCCATTAAAGGTGGTAGAGTACACATACAGGCCCATTAAAGGTGGTAGAGTACACATACAGGCCCATTAAAGGTGGTAGAGTACACATACAGGCCCATTAAAGGTGGTAGAGTACACATACAGGCCCATTAAAGGTGGTAGAGTACACATACAGGCCCATTAAAGGTGGTAGAGTACACATACAGGCCCATTAAAGGTGGTAGAGTACACATACAGGCCCATTAAAGGTGGTAGAGTACACATACAGGCCCATTAAAGGTGGTAGAGTACACATACAGGCCCATTAAAGGTGGTAGAGTACACATACAGGCCCATTAAAGGTGGTAGAGCCCATTAAAGGTGGTAGAGTACACATACAGGCCCATTAAAGGTGGTAGAGTACACATACAGGCCCATTAAAAAGTACACATACAGGCCCATTGGTAGAGTACACATACAGGCCCATTAAAGGTGGTAGAGTACACATACAGGCCCATTAAAGGTGGTAGAGTACACATACAGGCCCATTAAAGGTGGTAGAGTACACATACAGGCCCATTAAAGGTGGTAGAGTGGTACATACAGGCCCATTAAAAAGTGTACATACAGGCCCATTGATGGTGTACATACAGGCCCATTAAAGGTGGTAGAGCACACATACACATACAGGCCCATTAAAGGTGGTAGAGTACACATACAGGCCCATTAAAGGTGGTAGAGGCCATTAAAGGTGGTAGAGTACATACAGGCCCATACAGGCCCATTAAAGGTGGTACAGGCCCATTAAAGGTGGTAGAGTCACATACAGGCCCATTAAAGGTGGTAGAGTACACATACAGGCCCAGGCCAATTAAGGCCCATTAAAGGTGGTAGAGTACACATACAGGCCCATTAAAGGTGGTAGAGTACACATACAGGCCCATTAAAGGTGGTAGAGTACACATACAGGCCCATTAAAGGTGGTAGAGAGTACATACAGGCCCATTAAAGGTGGTAGAGTACACATACAGGCCCATTAAAGGTGGTAGAGTACACATACAGGCCCATTAAAGGTGGTAGAGTACACATACAGGCCCATACAGGCCCATACACATACAGGCCCATTAAAGGTGGTAGAGTCCCAGGCCCATTAAAGGTGGTACAGGCCCATTAAAGGTGGTAGAGTACACACATACAGGCCCATTAAAGGTGGTAGAGTACACATACAGGCCCATTAAAGGTGGAGGTGTGTACATACAGGCCAATTAAAGATGGTGGTGTACATACAGGCCCATTAAAGGTGGTAGAGTACACATACAGGCCCATTAAAGGTGGTAGAGTACACATACAGGCCCATTAAAGGTGGTAGAGTACACATACAGGCCCATTAAAGGTGGTAGAGTACGCATACAGGCCCATTAAAGGTGGTAGAGTACACATACAGGCCCATTAAAGGTGGTAGAGTATACAGGCCCATTAAAGGTGGTAGAGTACACATACAGGTACACATACATACAGGCCCATTAAAGGTGGTAGAGTGTACATACAGGCCCATTAAAGGTGGTAGAGTACACATACAGGCCCATTAAAGGTGGTAGAGTACATACAGGCCCATTAAAAGGTGGTAGAGTACATACAGGCCCATTAAAGGTGGTAGAGTACATACAGGCCCATTAAAGGCGCGGTGTACAGATAAAGGCCCATTAAAGGTGGTAGAGTACACATACAGGCCCATTAAAGATGGTGGTGTACATACAGGCCCATTAAAGATGGTGGTGTACATACAGGCCCATTAAAGATGGTAGGTGTACATACAGGCCCATTAAAGATGGTGGTAGAGTACATACAGGCCCATTAAAGATGGTGGTGAGTACAGGCCCATTAAAGACAGGCCCATTAAAGGTGGTAGAGTACACATACAGGCCCATTAAAGATGGTGGTGTACATACAGGCCCATTAAAGGTGGTAGAGTACACATACAGGCCCATTAAAGGTGGTAGAGTACACATACAGGCCCATTAAAGATGGTGGTGTACATACAGGCCCATTAAAGGTGGTAGAGTACACATACAGGCCCATTAAAGATGGTGGGTACAGGCCCATTAAAGGTGGTAGAGTACACATACAGGCCCATTAAAGGTGGTAGAGTACACATACAGGCCCATTAAAGGTGGTAGAGTACACATACAGGCCCATTAAAGGTGGTAGGGTACACATACAGGCCCATTAAAGGTGGTAGGGTACACATACAGGCCCATTAAAGGCGGCAGGCAGGTGAAGAAAACAACATGACAATATAATATGATATAATATGTACAAACATTTAGTCTAAATGAAAGGCTGTATTGTGGGTGACATAGAATCTAATATACCAACTGCCTCCTAGGCTGATGATGATGATGATGAACAATATGGTGATGAATAATAATAACAACAACATGTCCTTATGCTCTTTAGCCTTCATCACAACTATGAGCTGTATGTTAATCTGCTCAGGAGCATGAATATCAACAGACTGTATCTAGTCTTATAGTGTCTGTATACTGCTGGAACCTATAGATGCTTTTAAGAGGAGCGCAAGTGAACCGTGGAACCCCAAAGAACTTCCGCTGTTCCGTGGCGGCTGTAAACAGCTAGCTAGTTAACTTAGTGTAGTTGTTTTCTCGAGGTCAGAATTAGCATTTTTGACCATAGTAGTCATCGGTGGGATGGTCCTTACATCCTGGGAAAATGTAAGTTTAACGTTATAGCTAGATTTCCCAAAGAAGCATCGCAGTGAGCTGCATTGCCTGCATGGATGGTAAACGTTAGCAGCAGCAGCAGCAGGCGGTGGCGGCGCCAAGATGATGTGTAGTACACGGGCAAGCTGTTTATCAAGTTAACCATCTATTCTAGTTCATGTCAGGTAGCTAGCTAGCTACATATAAATAGGATAGACAGCCATCCAATATTAGTTTTATTTAATGACACAAACGGTAGCTTGATATGCTAAAAACAACAAGTTAGCTACCTAGCTAATAGCTTAGCTACCTAGCTAATTGAACATATTTCCAGTCCCGAAGAGAAAACTATGACAATAGACAATTTAATATCAAACGTTAAATCACTTGAGAATAATGAAGCAAGTCCTGGTGTAATGTCTATGTTTCTAATGAAGCAAAGTCCCGGTGTAATGTCAATGTTTCTTAATTTCAGATATAGAGACGTGTGAAAGCTGCTAAATCCTGTCTGCGGATGAAGGTCCCACTGAAAGTCCCTGAAGAGACTAAAGGCTATATTTCCAATGGGTGATATGCCATTGGTTTACAGTTAGAAGTGGTTGTAGGATTACAACAACACTGTTAGAGTAACAATACATAGATATAGAACATGCATGGCCAACCTTGCTGCTAGAGACCTACTGGCTGAGCAGGTTTCTGTTCCAGCCCTTGGCTGATTATATATATTAGACACGATTCATTTAACTAATCAATCATCTCTTGTGTTGGAGTAAGATGGATGTCTAAACCCACTACCCACATAAATGTTGAAGGAGACCAGATTAGCTAACCATGTTGAAGGAGACCAGATTAGACTCATAATGAGGTTAACCATGTTGAAGGAGACCAGGAGACCATAATGAGGTTAACCATTAGAATCATAATGAGGTTAACCATGTTGAAGGAGACCAGATTAGAATCATAATGAGGTTAACCATGTTGAAGGAGACCAGAGTAGACTCATAATGAGGTTGACCATGTTGAAGGAGACCAGAGTAGACTCATAATGAGGTTGACCATGTTGAAGGAGCCAGATTAGACTCATAATGAGGTTAACCATGTTGAAGGAGACCAGATTAGACTCATAATGAGGTTAACCATGTTGAAGGAGACCAGAGTAGACTCATAATGAGGTTAACCATGTTGAAGGAGACCAGATTAGACTCATAATGAGGTTGACCATGTTGAAGGAGACCAGAGTAGACTCATAATGAGGCTAACCATGTTGAAGGAGACCAGATTAGACTCATAATGAGGCTAACCATGTTGAAGGAGACCAGATTAGACTCATAATGAGGTTAACCATGTTGAAGGAGACCAGATTAGACTCATAATGAGGTTAACCATGTTGAAGGAGACCAGATTAGACTCATAATGAGGTTGACCATGTTGAAGGAGACCAGATTAGACTCATAATGAGGTTAACCATGTAGAGGTTGACAGGCTCAGAGGAGAGACATTATGAAGGTGGGCCTTGAGGTTGACCGGCTCAGAGGAGAGACATTATGAAGGTGGGCCTTGAGGTTGACCGGCTCAGAGGAGAGACATTATGAAGGTGGGCCTTGAGGTTGACCGGCTCAGAGGAGAGACATTATGAAGGTGGGCCTTGAGGTTGACAGGCTCAGGGGAGACATTATGAAGGTGGGCCTGGAGGTTGACCGGCTCAGAGGAGAGACATTATGAAGGTGGGCCTGGAGGTTAACATGCTCAGGGGAGACATTATCACATATCACTATCAAGGTGTGCAGAAAGGAATATTTTAAGGTTAATTTGATTTAATCTAAAAAGACGTGCTAAATATGTTGCTTGAAATGATATTGAAATGAGTTCGCTTCATGTTATATACCATCCTGATATAATTCATATGCAGTTCAACATTATCACCACAAGGTGTCAGCACTAGCATTTGTATAGTCTAGCTTTACTGTAACCAAACCACTAGCTATGTCTCGTAACGTGAGGTTGATAACATATGAATAGCACAAGCTAGCGGTTCATTTAAACTACACTATATTTCTTCATTGAAACTAAGTGGGCAAAAGACCTGGGTAAAATATAGATGTGTTTTGGAGGAAAAGTCGACGAGCTGAGTGACAGATTAGTGAGGGGGGGGGGGGGAGAGAAAGGTTGATAGTGGGGCCATTTTTAAACTGCTAGCTAGCTTTGTTGTAAACAATGAGTCCGTCAAACATTGGATACTAACTACATTTAGTTTAGTTATATTGTTGGCTGTTGTGAGAGAAATTAATCCAGCTGGCTAACAAGGTCAACTGATCTTTCTCTACCCGCACATCACGCTAGCTCTGGCTGGCTAACAAGGTCAACTGATCTTTCTCTACCCTCACATCACGCTAGCTCTGTGGTTATTTACTGTGCTAGTCTAATGCAACACCACCAGAGCAAACGGATAATAATGTAGATATAAACATTGTCTCATGATTCTGTTTAGTGGATCTGTTGCAAGTCAATAGGTCAATAAGTTGTTTTTTCAGTTTTTTGGTGGATCAAGAAATACGAACTTGTCATTTTGTGCTAGCTAGCCAACTACCTAGCTAGTCATTTTGTGCTAGCTAGCCAACTACCTAGACTACCTAGCTAGTCATTTTGTGCTAGCTAGCCAACTACCTAGACTACCTAGCTAGTCATTTTGTGCTAGCTAGCCAACTACCTAGCTAGTTAGCAGTTATGGGGTACCTCAGCAGCGGATGTTTACTGGGGAACCTCTTGGTTGCGCGTACAGAACGTGTTATTATTCTGACAGTTGAAAAGGTCTATAGTCTGGATAAGTAAGTATCCTTATCTGAACCTCTCTCTCTCTTGTGAGGCAGCTCTTGATGTACACATTCACTGCCTAGACAGGATGCTTGTCTATTGCAGCCCATATCTAGAATACAGTATTTGTGTTTCTGGGTTCTTATGAAGTCCAGCTCCTCAAGTAGTATGGCCTCTCTTCTCCTTCTCTTTCTCCTCTCCCCCCTCCTTCTCTCTCCAACTTCCTAGCTAGTCCTCCTTTCTCCTTCCCCCTAGCCTTTCTCCTCCTCTCTCTATCCACTCAGAGCAGACAGAATGCTCATTTTAACAAGGACACTTTGGGATGCTATGTAGAAGACCAATACCAGCTCATCTTACTACAAGACTGACCAATACCAGCTCATCTTTTGTGCAAGACTGACCAATACCAGCTCATCTTACTACAAGACTGACCAATATGTTTCATCTTTCATCATGGTCAATAAACCCAAGGAACCTTTCTGGTTGTACCGGATGGTCTTTAAACCCAGGGAACCTTTCTGGTTGTACCGCATGGTCAATAAACCCAGGGAACCTTTCTGGTTGGACTGACATGGTCAATAAACCCAGGGAACCTTCTGGTTGGACCACATGGGCAAGTAAACCCAGGGAACCTTTCTGGTTGGACCACATGGGCTAAAACCCAGGAACCTTTCTGGTTGGACCGTGGTCCATGGTCAATAAACATGGAACCTTTCAGAACTGCATTGTCAATAATCCCACATGGTCCAATCAGGTTGTCAGAATACAAAGTCTGTCCTTGGGGGTTTCTGGGTTCTTTGGTGTCATGAGCTCCTCAATGGGCGGTGGCGCCTCAAACACTCCTTCCTTGGGACTGGGGGACATCTTCCTGCTCACCTTTCCCTGGAGACACACACAACACACAAACCATGCCTTCACACACACACAACACACAACATGCGCACACAAACGAACACAACCCACACATAGATAACATTAGAACTACCAGGGAGAATAGTTGCTCTCCTCAAAACAAAAATATGTTTGTCAAAAAGTGATTTCAGGGCAAGCAGCTCTGGTACAGGGAACAGAGGTCAGGGTTAGAGGTCAGGGTTAGAGGTCAGGGAACAGAGGTCAGGGTTAGAGGTAGGGGTTAGAGATCAGGGTTAGAGGTCAGGGTTAGAGGTCAGGGAACAGAGGTCAGGGTTAGAGGTCAGGGAACAGAGGTCAGGGTTAGAGGTCAGGGAACAGAGGTCAGGGTTAGAGGTCAGGGAACAGAGGTAGGGGTTAGAGG
Organism: Oncorhynchus nerka; assembly: GCF_034236695.1. Taxonomy (NCBI): domain Eukaryota; kingdom Metazoa; phylum Chordata; class Actinopteri; order Salmoniformes; family Salmonidae; genus Oncorhynchus; species Oncorhynchus nerka. Next base: position 104,703,002 of record NC_088408.1, on the reverse strand, counting down.
TCAGGGTTAGAGGTCAGGGTTAGAGGTTAGGGAACAGAGGAGGGTTAGTTCAGGGAACAGAGGTAAGGGTTAGAGGTCAGGGAACAGAGGTAAGGGTTAGAGGTCAGGGAACAGGGTTAGAGGTCAGGGAACAGAGGTAAGGGTTAGAGGTCAGGGAACAGAGGTAAGGGTTAGAGGTCAGGAACAGAGGTCAGGGTTAGAGGTCAGGGAACAGAGGTCAGGGTTAGAGGTCAGGGTTAGAGGTCAGGGTTAGAGGTCAGGGTTAGAGGTCAGGGTTAGAGGTCAGGGAACAGATGTAGGGGTTAGAGGTCAGGGTTAGAGGTCAGGGTTAGAGGTCAGGGAACAGAGGTAAGGGTTAGAGGTCAGGGAACCTTTCTGGTTAGAGGTCAGGGTTAGAGGTCAGGGTTAGAGGTCAAACAGAGGTAAGGGAACAGAGGTCAGGGTTTCAGGGTTGGTCAGGGTTAGAGGTCAGGGTTAGAGGTCAGGGAACAATAAACCCAGGGAGGTCCTTTCTGGTTAGACCACAGGGTTAGAGGTCAGGGAATAAGGTAAGGGAAGGTCAGGGAACAGAGGTAGGGGTTAGAGGTGGTTAGAGGTCAGGGTTAGAGGTCAGGGTTAGAGGTAAGGGTTAGAGGTAAGGGTTAGAGGTAGGGTTAGAGGTCAGGGAACAGAGGTAGGGGGTTAGAGGTCTGGTTAGAGGTCAGGGTTAGAGGTCAGGGAACAGAGGTAGGGGTTAGAGGTCAGGGTTAGAGGTCAGGGTTAGAGGAAGGGTTAGAGGTCTGGTAAGGGTTAGAGGTCAGGGTTAGAGGTCAGGGTTGGTCAGGGTTAGAGGTCAGGGTTAGAGGTTCTGGTTGAGGTCAGGGTTAGAGGTCAGGTTTAGAGGTCAGGGAAGAGAGGTAGGGGTTAGAGGTCAGGGAACAGAGGTCAGGGTTAGAGGTCAGGGAACAGACCAGGGTTAGAGGTCAGGAACAGAGGTAAAGAGGTCAGGGAAAGAGGTAGGGGTTAGAGGTAAGGGTTAGAGGTAAGGGTTAGAGGTCAGGGAACAGGTAAGGGTTAGAGGTCAGGGAACAGAGGTAAGGGTTAGAGGTCAGGGAACAGAGGTAAGGGTTAGAGGTCAGGGAACAGAGGTAAGGGTTAGAGGTCAGGGAACAGAGGTAAGGGTTAGAGGTCAGGGAACAGAGGTAAGGGTTAGAGGTCAGGGAACAGAGGTCAGGGTTAGAGGTCAGGGAACAGAGGTCAGGGTTAGAGGTCAGGGTTAGAGGTCAGGGTTAGAGGTCAGGGTTAGAGGTCAGGGTTAGAGGTCAGGGTTAGAGGTCAGGGTTAGAGGTCAGGGAACAGAGGTAGGGGTTAGAGGTCAGGGAACAGAGGTAGGGGTTAGAGGTCAGGGTTGGTCAGGGTTAGAGGTTGGTGAACAGAGGTAAGGGTTAGAGGTCAGGGTTAGAGGTCAGGGTTAGAGGTCAGGGAACAGAGGAGGGTTAGAGGTCAGGGAACAGAGGTCAGGGTTAGAGGTCAGGGTTGAGGTCAGGGAACAGAGGTAAGGGAACAGAGGTCAGGGTTAGAGGTCAGGGTTAGAGGTCAGGGTTAGAGGTCAGGGAACAGAGGTCCCTGGAGGGGACAGAGGTCTTAGAGGTCAGAACAGAGGTAGGGGTTAGAGGTCAGGGTTAGAGGTCAGGGAACAGAGGTAAGGGTTAGAGGTCAGGGAACAGAGGTAGGGGTTAGAGGTCAGGGTTAGAGGTCAGGGTTAGAGGTCAGGGTTAGAGGTAAGGGTTAGAGGTAAGGGTTAGAGGTCAGGGAACAGAGGTAGGGGTTAGAGGTCAGGGTTAGAGGTCAGGGTTAGAGGTAAGGGTTAGAGGTCAGGGAACAGAGGTAGGGGTTAGAGGTCAGGGTTAGAGGTCAGGGTTAGAGGTCAGGGTTAGAGGTCAGGGTTAGAGGTCAGGGAACAGAGGTAAGGGTTAAGGTCAGGGTTAGAGGTCAGGGTTAGAGGTCAGGGTTAGAGGTCAGGGTTAGAGGTCAGGTTTAGAGGTCAGGGTTAGAGGTCAGGGAAGAGAGGTAGGGGTTAGAGGTCAGGGAACAGAGGTCAGGGTTAGAGGTCAGGGAACAGAGGTAAGGGTTAGAGGTCAGGGAACAGAGGTCAGGGTTAGAGGTCAGGGAAGAGAGGTAGGGGTTAGAGGTCAGGGTTAGAGGTCAGGGTTAGAGGTCAGGGAACAGAGGTAAGGGTTAGAGGTCAGGGAAGAGATCAGGGTTAGAGGTCAGGGAACAGAGGTAAGGGTTAGAGAGGTCAGGGAAGAGAGGTCAGGGGTTAGAGGTCAGGGTTAGAGGTCAGGGAACAGAGGTAAGGGTTAGAGGTCAGGGGAAGGGTTAGAGGTCAGGGTTAGAGGTCAGGAACAGAGGTCAGGGAACAGAGGTAGGGTTAGAGGTCAGGGTTAGAGGTCAGGGGTTAGAGGTCAGGGAACAGAGGTAAGGGTTAGAGGTCAGGGAAGGTCAGAGGTAAGGGTTAGAGGTCAGGGAACAGAGAGGTCAGGGAACAGAGGTAAGGGTTAGAGGTCAGGGTTAGAGGTCAGGGAACAGAGGTAAGGGTTAAGGTCAGAGAGGTAGGGGTTAGAGGTCAGGGAACAGAGGTCAGGGTTAGAGGTCAGGGAACAGAGGTCAGGGTTAGAGGTCAGGGAACAGAGGTAAGGGTTAGAGGTCAGGGAAGAGAGGTCAGGGTTAGAGGTCAGGGAAGAGGAGGGGTTAGAGGTAAGGGTTAGAGGTCAGGGAAGAGAGGTAGGGGTTAGAGGTAAGGGTTAGAGGTCAGGGAACAGAGGTTAGGTCAGGGTTAGAGGTCAGGGAGAAGGGTTAGGGGTTAGAGGTCAGGGAACAGAGGTAAGGGTTAGAGGTCAGGGTTAGAGGTCAGGGAACAGAGGTAAGGGTTAGAGGTCAGGGAACAGAGGTAAGGGTTAGAGGTCAGGGTTAGAGGTCAGGGTTAGAGGTCAGGGAACAGAGGTAAGGGTTAGAGGTCAGGGAACAGAGGTAAGGGTTAGAGGTCAGGGGGAACAGAGGTCAGGGAACAGTGGTAAGGGTTAGAGGTCAGGGTTAGAGGTCAGGGAACAGAGGTAAGGGTTAGAGGTCAGGGTTAGAGGTAAGGGTTAGAGGTCAGGGTTAGAGGTAAGGGTTAGAGGTCAGGGAAGAGAGGTAAGGGTTAGAGGTCAGGGAAGAGAGGTAGGGGTTAGAGGTAAGGGTTAGAGGTCAGGGAAGAGAGGTAGGGGTTAGAGGTCAGGGGGTTAGAGGTAGGGTTAGAGGTCAGGGAAGAGAGGTAAGGGTTATAGGTCAGGGAAGAGAGGTAAGGGTTATAGGTCAGGGAAGAGAGGTAGGGTTATAGGTCAGGGAACAGAGGTAAGGGTTAGAGGTCAGGGAAGAGGAGAGGGTAGAGGTAAGGGTTAGAGGTCAGGGAAGAGAGGTAAGGGTTATAGGTCAGGGGAAGAGAGGTAAGGGTTAGAGGTCAGGGAACAGAGGTAAGGGTTAAGGGTTAGAGGTCAGGGAAGAGAGGTAAGGGTTAGAGGTCAGGGAACAGGTAAGGGTTAAGGGTTAGAGGTCAGGGAACAGAGGTAAGGGTTAGAGGTTAGGGAGGGGTCAGGGAACAGAGGTAAGGGTTAGAGGTCAGGGAACAGAGAGGTAAGGGTTAGAGGTCAGGGAACAGAGTTAAGGGTTAAGGGTTAGAGGTCAGGGAACAGGGTAAGGGTTAGAGGTCAGGGAAGAGAGGAGGGGTTAGAGGTTAGGGTTAGAGGTCAGGGAACAGAGGTAATGGTTAAGGGTTAGAGGTCAGGGAACATAGGGTTAGAGGTCAGGGAAGAGAGATAGGGTTAAGGGAAGGTCAGGGAACAGAGGTAAGGGTTAGAGGTCAGGGAAGAGGTTAGAGGTCAGGGGTTAGAGGTCAGAAGAGGTAAGGGTTAGAGGTCAAAGAGGTAAGGGTTAGGGTTAGAGGTCAGGGAAGAGAGGTAGGGGTTAGAGGTAAGGGTTAGAGGTCAGGGAACAGAGGTAGGGGTTAGAGGTAAGGGTTAGAGGTCAGGGAAGAGAGGTAAGGGTTATAGGTCAGGGAAGAGAGGTACGGGTTAGAGGTCAGAGAACAGAGGTAAGGGTTAGAGGTCAGAGAACAGAGGTAAGGGTTAAGGGTTAGAGGTCAGGGAACAGAGTTAAGGGTTAGAGGTCAGGGAAGAGAGGTAAGGGTTAGAGGTCAGGGAAGAGAGGAAGGGTTAGAGGTCAGAGAACAGAGGTAAGGGGTTAAGGGTTAGAGGTCAGGGAAGAGAGGTAGGGGTTAGAGGTAAGGGTTAGAGGTCAGGGAACAGAGGTAGGGGTTAGAGGTAAGGGTTAGAGGTCAGGGAAGAGAGGCAAGGGTTATAGGTCAGGGAAGAGAGGTAAGGGTTATAGGTCAGGGAACAGAGGTAAGGGTTAGAGGTCAGGGAAGAGAGGTAGGGGTTAGAGGTAAGGGTTAGAGGTCATGGAAGAGAGGTAAGGGTTAGAGGTCAGGGAACAGAGGTAAGGGTTAAGGGTTAGAGGTCAGGGAACAGAGGTAAGGGTTAAGGGTTAGAGGTCAGGGAAGAGAGGTAAGGGTTAGAGGTCAGGGAACAGAGGTAAGGGTTAAGGGTTAAGGGTTAGAGGTCAGGGAACAGAGGTAAGGGTTAGAGGTCAGGGAACAGAGGTAAGGGTTAAGGGTCAGGGAACAGAGGTAAGGGTTAAGGGTTAGAGGTCAGGGAACAGAGTTAAGGGTTAGAGGTCAGGGGAAGGGTTAGAGGTCAGGGAAGAGAGGTAAGGGTTAGAGGTCAGGGAACAGAGGTAAGGGTTAGAGGTTAAGGGTTAGAGGTCAGAGAACAGAGGTAAGGGTTAAGGGTTAGAGGTCAGGGAACAGAGTTAAGGGTTAGAGGTCAGAGAACAGAGGTAAGGGTTAAGGGTTAGAGGTCAGGGAACAGAGTTAAGGGTTAGAGGTCAGGGAAGAGAGGTAAGGGTTAGAGGTCAGGGAACAGAGGTAAGGGTTAGAGGTCAGGGAAGAGAGTTAAGGGTTAGAGGTCAGAGAACAGAGGTAAGGGTTAGAGGTCAGAGAACAGAGGTAAGGGTTAGAGGTCAGAGAACAGAGGTAAGGGTTAAGGGTTAGAGGTCAGGGAACAGAGTTAAGGGTTAGAGGTCAGGGAAGAGAGGTAAGGGTTAGAGGTCAGAGAACAGAGGTAAGGGTTAAGGGTTAGAGGTCAGGGAACAGAGGTAAGGGTTAAGGGTTAGAGGTCAGGGAACAGAGTTAAGGGTTAGAGGTCAGAGAACAGAGGTAAGGGTTAAGGGTTAGAGGTCAGGGAAGAGAGGTAAGGGTTAGAGGTCAGGGAAGAGAGTTAAGGGTTAGAGGTCAGAGAACAGAGGTAAGGGTTAAGGGTTAGAGGTCAGGTAACAGAGTTAAGGGTTAGAGGTCAGAGAACAGAGGTAAGGGTTAAGGGTTAGAGGTCAGGTAACAGAGTTAAGGGTTAGAGGTCAGGGAACAGAGTTAAGGGTTAGAGGTCAGAGAACAGAGTTAAGGGTTAGAGGTCAGAGAACAGAGGTAAGGGTCAGAGATCAGGGAACAGCGGTAGAGAGTACTGACCGGTGACTGGGCCTTAGAGAAGTTTACGTGGGCGTACAACAACACTGCTATGTCCTTGTGACCCGCTTCCAGAGCGATAGACAGGGCATTGCTCTCATCCTAGAGAGAGAGAGAGGAAGAAGTAGAAAAAGGTAGAGAGGGAGAGAGAGAGGAAAGGGGGATACCTAGTCAGTTGTACAACTCAATGCCTTCAACTGAAAGGAACAGACAGACAGACAGACAGACAGACAGACAGACAGACAGACAGACAGACAGACAGACAGACAGACAGACAGACACTCACACTGTCGCTGAGAGTGGCGTCGCAGCCCGGCTGGGCCAGCAGTAGTTTGACTATCTCAGCGTGGCCATGTTCGCTGGCACACATCAGGGCTGTAGAACCCTCATCATCCTGGACATTGACCTCTGCCCCCTGAGCCAACAGCGCCCGAACCATGTCCATCCTGCCATGACTGACCGCCAGCATCAGCCCTGTCTGGCCAGCCTGAGGGAGGGAGAGAGAGGGTTAGCATCATGTCCATCCTGCTAGCATCAGCCCTGTCTGGCCAGCCTGAGGGAGGGAGGGAGAGGGTTAGCATCATGTCCATCCTGCTAGCATCAGCCCTGTCTGGCCAGCCTGAGGGAGGGAGGGAGAAGGTTAGCATCATGTCCATCCTGCTAACATCAGCCCTGTCTGGTCAGCCTGAAGGAGGGAGGGAGGGAGGGAGGGAGGGAGGGAGGGAGAGGGTTAGCATCATGTCCATCCTGCTAACATCAGCCATGTCTGGTCAGCCTGAGGGAGGGAGGGAGAGAGAGGGTTAGCATCATGTCCATCCTGCTAGCATTAGCCCTGTCTGGCCAGCCCGAGGGAGGGAGGGAGGGAGGGGGAGGGAGGGAGAGGGTTAGCATCATGTCCATCCTGTTAGCATCAGCCCTGTCTGGTCAGCCTGAGGGAGGGAGGGAGGGTTAGCATCATGTCCATCCTGCTAACATCAGCCCTGTCTGGTCAGCCTGAGGGAGGGAGGGAGGGGGTTAGCATCATGTCCATCCTGCTAGCATCAGCCCTGTCTGGTCAGCCTGAGGGAGGGAGAGGGTTAGCATCATGTCCATCCTGCTAACATCAGCCCTGTCTGGCCAGCCTGAAGGAGGGAGGGAGGGAGGGAGGGAGAGGGTTAGCATCATGTCCATCCTGCTAACATCAGCCCTGTCTGGTCAGCCTGAAGGAGGGAGGGAGGGAGGGAGGGAGGGAGGGAGGGAGAGGGTTAGCATCATGTCCATCCTGCTAACATCAGCCCTGTCTGGTCAGCCTGAAGGAGGGAGCATCATGGAGTCTGGTCAGCCTGAAGGAGGGAGGGAGGGAGGGAGGGAGAGGGTTAGAGGGAGGGGGTAAGCATCATGTCCATCCTGTTAGCATCAGCCCTGTCTGGTCAGCCTGAGGGAGGGAGGGAGGGAGGGGGTAAGCATCATGTCCATCCTGTTAGCATCAGCCCTGTCTGGCCAGCCTGAGGGAGGGAGGGAGGGAGAGGGTTACATCTTCACAAATTATTTTAGACAGGTCTAAAGGAACATGATATGAAGAAAATGTAGTCTATTTCAGAAGAACAGAACAGCATCCTCTGAGTTGTCCTTATGTTAGGTCCTGATGTGGCTTTGCCAAATGGCTGTGGGCTACACTAGTTCATTTAGCAGACAAGATGTGCTTAGGAGTATGCGGAATTATTGTATAGTATTATTTTATATTATTATGTTATAGTATTATTTATTAATGTAAGTATTATTTTATAGTATTATTTTTATAGGACACAATTAAACAAAGCTGAATATAACAGAAAGGATATTTTCTCCAAGCGATTTGAGGGAGTGTGACCATGTGGCTGTGTTGATCGGTTAACAAAGACACAGGTACTCCAATATGCTTCATTTAGAGTCATTCATGTTCTGTGTTGATAGGTTAACAAAGACACAGGTACTCCAATATGCTTCATTTAGAGTCATTCATGTTCTGTGTTGATCGGTTAACAAAGACACAGGTACTCCAATATGCTTCATTTAGAGTCATTCATGTTCTGTGTTGATAGGTTAACAAAGACACAGGTACTCCAATATGCTTCATTTAGAGTCATTCATGTTCTGTGTTGATAGGTTAACAAAGACACAGGTACTCCAATATGCTTCATTTAGAGTCATTCATGTTCTGTGTTGATAGGTTAACAAAGACACAGGTACTCCAATACGCTTCATTCATGTGACTTTAGTTGTTCTACAAACGTTGGGCTATATGTTTTGATTTGTAATACATTGTAAGGCTGCATGATGAGACTAATGGTGATCTGATAAAAGTCACTTGAAAGGCATGAGCAGGCTGTACACACTACATCAGTCTCTCATTCATCATTTCACTTGATAATGCCTCACATTTCACTGTGGCTTCCCCTTTGTGGCCATAATGACCCTTAAAATCCATGCCTTTGTTGTGCCCTTCTCCCTGATTGCCTCGAAACACTCACTGAGTGAGCTCTCCATCGTATGAATGGTTCTTTCTCACAGGCTACAAGTGAAGACAGACACCCTTAGGGACGCAACTGCACGCGTTCTTATCCAATTCCGAGGTCCATATTGAAGATATTGGAAGAATTGTCCACATTTACTTTTCGTCAGCCAACAAGATGAGTAGGCCAAATTAATAGCAAGTTTATGTCAATCTACTATCCCCCATAATACAACAGTTGACTTGTTCTATTCTGTGTGAGAAATAAATATTCAAAACAGTCTGGGACAGTTAGTGGGACGCGATAGATCCCTAATTAATACAACCACTAGGATCTGCCTACAGACAGAAACTAAAACAAGAGGCTCCCACGCTGAGGTCTGTCCAACGCTGGTCCGACCAAGCGGACGCGATAGATAATTAATACAACCACTAGGATCAAAAACACGTTTTTTAGACAGTGTGGCTGACACAACAGATCAGAACGTTTAGCTTAAAATGTTGATCAACTATTAGGATATTTATTCAAATTCAAATCAAATTGTATTAGTCACATGCGCCGAATACTTACTTACGAGCCCCTAACCAACAATGCAGTTAAAAAATATATGAATAAGAAATAAAAGTAACAAGTAATTAAAGAGCAGCAGTAACATAACAATAGTGAGACTATATACAGGGGGGGTACCGATACAGAGTCAATGTGTGGGGGCACCGGTTAGTTGAGGTAATTTGTACATGTAGGTAAAGTAATTAAAGTGACTATGCATAGATAATAACAGAGAGTATCAGCAGCGTAAAATTGGGGGAGGGGGTGCAAATAGTCTGGGTAGCCATGTGATTAGATGTTCAGGAGTCTTATGGCTTGGTGGTAGAAGCTGTTTAGAAGCCTCTTGGATCTATACTTGGCGCTCCGGTAACGCTTGCAGTGTGGTAGCAGAAAGAACACAGTCTATGACTTGGGTGGCTGGAGTCTTTGACAATTCTTAGGGCCTTCCTCTGACACCGCCTGGTATAGAGGTCCTGGATGGCAGGAAGCTTAGCCCCGGTGATGTACTGGGCTCTGTAGTGCCTTGCGGTCGGAGGCAGTGCAGTTTCCGTACCAGGCACTGATGCAACCAGTCAAGATGCTCTCGATGGTGCAGCTGTAGAACCTTTTGAGGATCTGAGGACAAATGCCAAATCTTTTCAGTGCCCTGGGGGGTAATAGGTTTTGTCGTGCCCTCTTCATGACTGTCTTGGTGTGTTTGGACCATGTTAGTTTGTTGTTGATGTGGAACTTGAAGCTCTCAACCGGCTCCACTACAGCCCCGTCAATGTGAATGGGGGCGTGCTTGGTCCTCCTTTTCCTGTTGAGGGAGAGGTTGTTGTCCTGGCACCACACCTCCAGGTCTCTGACCTCCTCCCTATAGGCTGTCTCATCGTTGTCGGTGATCAGGCCTACCACTGTTGTCGGCAAACTTAATGATGGTGTTGGAGTCGTGCCTGGCCATGCAGTCATGAGTGAACAAGTAGTACAGGAGGGGACTACGCACCCCTGAGGTGCCCCCCTGTTGAGGAGCAGCGTGGCGGATGTGTTGTTACCTACCCTCACCACCTGGGAGCGGCCCGTGTTTAGTCCCAGAGTACTTAGCTTAGTGATGAGCTTTGAGGGCACTATGTGGTTGAACGCTGAGCTGTAGTCAATGAACAGGTGTTTCTTTTGTCCAAGTGGGAAAAGGCAGTGTGGAATGCATTAGAGATGGCATCATCTGTGGACCTGTTTGGGAGATATGCAAATTGGAGTGGGTCTAGGGTTCCGGAGTGCCAAGTCTAGGACCAAAAGGCTTCTCAACAGTTTTTACCCCCAAGCCATAAGACTCAAGAACAGGTAATCAAATGGCAACCCGGACTATTTGCATTGTGTGCCCCCCCAAATAAACCTTGATTTGATTAGAGTTTTTTGGCCACTTTAGTTACGATACAAACCTTGTCAAAACATATTGGCCTATGGGCTGGGCTACATGAGGTGTGTGACTGTGATTCGAAAGGTCGCAAAAAAAGGCTTTCTTATGCACTCATTCACAAGTGATAATATTGTCACCCATTGAACTATTCTCGATTTAAAACTTGTCTTTACATATACTATATAATATACGTGTGAAATTTGTTTTGATGTGGAATAGACCATTATCATGCACCTGTATCGAAACAGGGGAAAAATACATGTCATCTATGCACTTAAATAGCGAATGGAGGATACTTTTCCCGTGGTTCATTTTCCTTCCAGCCAGGTAGGCTATACTCCTGTTGTAAAGAGAAGTATTGTGCTTTATATTAGGAAAGTTGAGAAATAAATGTAGTAGGCCTAGCCAATAGAAAGCTGATGGGATCCTCCTCTTTTTAGTAGAGGCCATCACTCTGTTTTCTCAGGTAATTGTAAAGCCTATAGAAATGTTGCGCAATATCAGCTCATGGGCTCTCATGAAGTGTTTCATTAGATTTTTGACTACATTTGCATTGATGTCAGAGTGATTAGAGGGACAATATAGTGCTGAATACCAGTCAGTTACCTAGTTTGGAAGGCTACTAATGACCAGCAGCACCGTCAGAGCTTGGAGAAGCTTCATAACTCGTGACCGCCGGTGTGGCGGTAATACAGTCACCTCAACAGCCCTAGTCATACATGACCTGAACCCCTAACATATGGTCCCTCCCACATACCTGGCTGGCCCCATACCTGACTGGCCCCTGACCCCATACCTGGCTGGCCCCTGATCCCATACCTGGCTGGCCCCTGATCCCATACCTGGCTGGCCCCTGACCCCATACCTGGCTGGCCCCTGACCCCATACCTGGCTGGCCCCTGACCCCATACCTGGCTGGCCCCTGACCCCATACCTGGCTGGTTCCTGACCCCATACCTGGCTGGCCCCTGACCCCATACCTGGCTGGACCCTGACCCCATACCTGGCTGGCCCCTGATCCCATACCTGGCTGGCCCCTGATCCCATACCTGGCTGGCCCCTGATCCCATACCTGGCTGGCCCCTGACCCCATACCTGGCTGGCCCCTGACCCCATACCTGGCTGGCCCCTGACCCCATACCTGGCTGGCCCCTGACCCCATACCTGGCTGGTTCCTGACCCCATACCTGGCTGGCCCCTGACCCCATACCTGGCTGGACCCTGACCCCATACCTGGCTGGTCCCTGACCCCATACCTGGCTGGCCCCTGACCCCATACCTGGCTGGCCTTAGCGTTGACGTCTCCCTTGCTGAAGAGGTACTCTACGATGGCCATGTCTTTAGGAGCCTCCACAGCCGCCAGGACAGACAGCATGATGGGAGTATAGCCAGCCTTATTCTGCTGGTTCACGTTACACACATCTGGAATAAACAACAACAACGTTACAGTCTGGAAGTAAACAACAACAGTCTGGATGTAAACAACAACAGTCTGGATGTAAACAACAACATTAAAGTTGAAGTAAACAACAACAGTCTGGATGTAAACAACAACAGTCTGGATGTAAACAACAACATTAAAGTTGAAGTAAACAACAACAGTCTGGATGTGAACAACAACATTAAAGTTGAAGTAAACAACAACAGTCTGGATGTAAACAACAACATTAAAGTTGAAGTAAACAAAAACAGTCTGGATGTAAACAACAACATTAAAGTTGAAGTAAACAACAACAGTCTGGAAGTAAACAACAACAGTCTGGATGTAAACAACAACATTAAAGTTGAAGTAAACAACAACAGTCTGGATGTGAACAACAACATTAAAGTTGAAGTAAACAACAACAGTCTGGATGTGAACAACAACAGTCGATGTAAACAACAACATTAAAGTTGAAGTAAACAACAACATTTTGTTTAAATGTTTATTTATTTAACATGTTGTAACACTAGACAGACAGGAGGACAGAGAGACTATGTTTCCTCACTTGCGTTGAGCAGCGTCTTGACGATGTGGAAGTTGGAGTGTGACACGCTGTAGTGGAGCGCCGTGTTCCCGTTACCGTCCGCCATGTTGACAATGTGCCGCAGCATGGCCGGCGAGATGTCACGGAACGCTGTCAAATAGTCCTCCACTATGCCGGGCACCACCGTCTTCTGACTGGACACCCAGAACCACTCGCTCTGAACTGTGTTCACACAGGCTCTCTAGAGGACGGCGACAGAGAGATCAGACACTGCGAACCACTAGAACAGTGCGGCTGTGATGTGAATAAGAGTTGATTTACAGTGAGTCAAATCTCATAAATAAATGTTAGTGATGGTTCATTTCTTGTGATCAAAATGCCATCAAAAGGAACATAAAATCGACATACCAATTAGAATCTGTCTAAAAATACTTGAATCAGTCATAGAACCCATTACCCTTTATGGTTGTGAGGTCTGTGGTCCGCTCACCAACCAAGATTTCACAAAATAGGATAAACACCAAATCGAGACTCTGCACGCAGAATTCTGCAAAAATATCCTCTGTACAACGTAAAACACCAAATAATGCATGCAGAGCAGAATTAGGGCGATACCCTCTAATTATCAAAATCCAGAAAAGAGACGTTAAAATCTCTACAACCACCTAAAAGGAAGCGATTCCCAAACCTTCCATAACAAAGCCATCACCTACAGAGAGATGAACCTGGAGAAGAGTCCCTTAAGCAAGCTGGTCCTGGGGCTCTGTGGGGTGTGTTTGTGTTTATGAACAGAGCCCCAGGACCAGCTTGCTTAAGGGACTCTTCTCCAGGACAGCAACACTATAAGGCCCAACCAAATCATGAGAAAACTAAAAGATAATTACTTGACACATAAGAAATAATTAACAAAAAAACTGAGCAAACTAGAATGCTATTTGGCTCTAAACAGAGAGTACAAAGTGACAGAATACCTGACCACTGTGACTGACCCAAACTTAAGGAAAGCTTTGACTATGTACAGACTCAGTGAGCATAGCCTTGCTATTGAGAAAGGCTGCCGTAGGCAGACCTGGCTCTCAAGGAGGAGACAGGCTATGTGCTCACTGCCCACAAAATGAGGTGGAAACTGAGCTGCACTTCCTAACCTCCTGTCCAACGTATGACCATATTAGAGACACATATTTTCCTCAGACTTCAAAAACCCACAAAGAATTAAAAAACAAACCCAATTTTGATAAACTCCCATATCTACTGGGTGCAATACCACAGTGTGCCATCACAGCAGCAAGATTTGTGACCTGTTGCCACGAGAAACCAGTGAAGAACAAACACCAATGTACATGTATTTATTTTCCTTTCTTTTCCCTTTTGTACTTTAACTATTTGCAAATATGACATTTGTAATGTCTTTAGTCTTTTGGAACTTATGTGAGTGTAATATTTACTGTTCATTTCACTTTTGTTTATTATCTACTTCACTTGCTTTGGCAATGTAAACATATGTTTCCCATGCCAATAAAGCCCCTGAGAGAGAGAGAAAGAGAAAGAGAGAGAGAGAGAGAGAGAGAGAAAGAGAGAGAAAGAGAGAGAGAGGGAGAGAGAGAGAGAGCGAGCGAGAGAGAGCGAGAGAGAGCGAGAGAGAGCGAGAGAGAGAGAGAGAAAAGAGGTAGAATTGTTCAGAAGCAGAGTTAATAACAACAGTTGCTCACCACATCTTTACTGGTTAAGGCCTTGCCATCATTCAGGTGGTTCTTCAACACGTTACAGGCAGCCAACATCTTCTCACTCAACTCAAACCTGGAGAGACAGAGAGACAGGACAACATTTAATTCAGACAAATGGACAATTTCTTTATTTTCCAAATCTAGGGGTGAAAGTAGATGTGGTTTCTTACTGGTATGGGACGTACTATATTATTGATCACCCTAGTCACATAATTACATATAGAACCCCTATTAATGTAGTATGATCTCAGTGGGTCTGATTATAGAATTACATATAGAACCCCTATTAATGTAGTATGATCTCAGTGGGTCTAATCACAGAATTACATATAGAACCCCTATTAATGTAGTATGATCTCAGTGGGTCTAATCACAGAATTACATATAGAACCCCTATTAATGTAGTATGATCTCAGTGGGTCTAATCACAGAATTACATATAGAACCCCTATTAATGTAGTATGATCTCAGTGGGTCTAATCACAGAATTACATATAGAACCCCTATTAATGTAGTATGATCTCAGTGGGTCTAATATCACAGAATTACATATAGAACCCCTATTAATGTAGTATGATCTCAGTGGGTCTAGTCACAGAATTACATATAGAACCCCTATTAATGTAGTATGATCTCAGTGGGTCTAATCATAGAATTACGTTTAGGGACCGGTCGAAAGGAATGCAACTGTTACCCGGAGGAAAATGGGAGAGGGTTTCGCTTTTTTTTATTTAGTCCAGGGAGGGTCATGTAATTAGTGATTTATTAGATGTCAGAAGTTTGGAATTTACGTATTGAATTCGACTATGTGTAACTTTGGTGTACAACCCCTCTCTCTTATTCTCCTCGCTGAGCCTGGGTGGGTACCTTTCATTGGCTGTTCGATCAGCTATCTAGAATATGGGCGTGTGAAACCTGAGCTAGTGGGCAACAACAACAACAAGAACAGTGGTAGAAATGCCGCAATTGAAAACAGCAAATTGGAACTCTGAAATATCCGACTTCAGACTTCAGCGCGTTCAAGAAAACTGGGAACTCTGGGAAAATAGTTTTTAACGGTCATCCAACTTGGAATTCAAAGTCGGAATCCTTCTACACCTAAAGACCACTCGAGTTCCCAGTTTTTCTTAAAAGCACCAAAAAAAACCTCTGATCACAGCAACAAGCATGGCTTCTCACAATTAAGTAAGTACCACAGCTTGTGAAAATAGTTACCTTCACAATAATTTAAGGGTTTCTTTGCAGTCTCTGTCTACTGAAAAGTTCAATGGAAGTTTGGAGACGAAAGAAGATGTTTCCTCAATGAGGAAAAAAGCTAACGGATGAAATCGAGTGTTGGAGGAGTTGCTACCGACAACATGTGGATGGCTGGACTATCGGTTACCGAATGGGGAAGACATGGATGGCTGGACTATCGGTTACCGAATGGGGAAGACATGTGGATGGCTGGACTATCGGTTACCGAATGGGGAAGACATGGATGGCTGGACTATCGGTTACCGAATGGGGAAGACATGGATGGCTGGACTATTGGTTACCGAATGGGGAAGACATGGATGGCTGGACTATCGGTTACCGAATGGGGAAGACATGGATGGCTGGACTATCGGTTACCGAATGGGGAAGACACCATGTGGATGGCTGGACTATCGGTTACCGAATGGGGAAGACACCATGTGGACTATCGGTTACCGAATGGGGAAGACAACATGTGGATGGCTGGACTATCGGTTACCGAATGGGGAAGACAACATGTGGATGGCTGGACTATCGGTTACCGAATGGGGAAGACATGGATGGCTGGACTATCGGTTACCGAATGGGGAAGACATGGATGGCTGGACTATCGGTAACCGAATGGGGAAGACATGGATGGCTGGACTATCGGTTACCGAATGGGGAAGACATGGATGGCTGGACTATCGGTTACCGAATGGGGAAGACACCATGTGGATGGCTGGACTATCGGTTACCGAATGGGGAAGAAATGGATGGCTGGACTATCGGTTACCGAATGGGGAAGACACCATGTGGATGGCTGGACTATCGGTTCCCGAATGGGGAAGACACCATGTGGATGGCTGGACTATCGGTTACCGAATGGGGAAGACACCATGTGGACTATCGGTTACCGAATGGGGAAGACAACATGTGGATGGCTGGACTATCAGTTACCGAATGGGGAAGACATGGATGGCTGGACTATCGGTAACCGAATGGGGAAGACACCATGTGGATGGCTGGACTATCGGTTACCGAATGGGGAAGACATGGATGGCTGGACTATCAGTTACCGAATGGGGAAGACACCATGTGGATGGCTGGACTATCGGTTACCGAATGGGGAAGACACCATGTGGATGGCTGGACTATCGGTTACCGAATGGGGAAGACACCATGTGGATGGCTGGACTATCGGTTACCGAATGGGGAAGACACCATGTGGATGGCTGGACTATCGGTTACCGAATGGGGAAGACACCATGTGGATGGCTGGACTATCGGTTACCGAATGGGGAAGACATGGATGGCTGGACTATCAGTTACCGAATGGGGAAGACACCATGTGGATGGCTGGACTATCGGTTACCGAATGGGGAAGACACCATGTGGATGGCTGGACTATCGGTTACCGAATGGGGAAGACACCATGTGGATGGCTGGACTATCGGTTTGCCTACAAGTTGTTCTCCTACTTTTTTAATATGCGTTTCCTTTCCTTTATGTAACCCGATTCAGGAAACTAGGCGTATGTCGCAAGTCACAACTTCACAGGAGAGCCTTTTGAACATAAAATATTTTTAGCATTTGCAAATGTTCATGGAGCTGACATGCGATAATGGTGTAATTTATTTTTCTTGGCATTTAATTTAAATGATTGTGATAAGTTTTGTTTTACCGGTACGGCGTACCCCCACTATTAATTTCCCGGGAAGCCGTACCGGCTTACTTTCTCCCCTGAATTCACTCAGCCCACCTCTCTCTCATCTCTAGCTTGTCTCCTCCTCCCTCCTCTTCACTCGTTCCCGCTTCCACTGCACCCTCGTTCTGGAATTCCTCTGTGTTCCTCTCTTCAGCTTCCTCTCCTTCTCCGAACACATTCCCCTCCTCCTCCTCTTCCTCCTCCTCCTCTTCTGTATCAGAGGAGCTGCTGTCCTCTGATTCATCACTCGACGTTGTCTCGTACCTGCATCAGAACGCCAACAGGGGAAGACAAAGTCAACACTATCTCACAGAACTACTGCATGTCAGTCAGGTTTCAGAAAGAAAACACAACCAGCCAGCAGCATAATACATCATACTTGTTCCTGCATTTGGGCTGTTGATTGAGTTGGGCTGCCTGTAGATACTGTTGATTGATTTGGGCTGCCTGTAGATACTGTTGATTGATTTGGGCTGCCTGTGGATAGATCTGGGCTGCCTGTGGATAGATCTGGGCTGCCTGTAGATACTGTTGATTGATCTGGGCTGCCTGTGGATAGATCTGGGCTGCCTGTAGATACTGTTGATTGATTTGGGCTGCCTGTAGATACTGTTGATTGATTTGGGCTGCCTGTGGATACTGTTGATTGATCTGGGCTGCCTGTGGATAGATCTGGGCTGCCTGTGGATGCCGTTGATTGATTTGGGCTGCCTCTAGATACTGTTGATTGATCTGGGCTGCCTGCGGATACTGTTGATTGATCTGGGCTGCCTGTAGATACTGTTGATTGATTTGGGCTGCCTGTGGATAGATCTGGGCTGCCTGTAGATACTGTTGATTGATCTGGGCTGCCTGTAGATACTGTTGATTGATTTGGGCTGCCTGTAGATACTGTTGATTGATTTGGGCTGCCTGTAGATACTGTTGATTGATTTGGGCTGCCTGTGGATAGATCTGGGCTGCCTGTAGATACTGTTGATTGATCTGGGCTGCCTGTAGATACTGTTGATTGATCTGGGCTGCCTGTAGATACTGTTGATTGATTTGGGCTGCCTGTAGATACTGTTGATTGATTTGGGCTGCCTGTAGATACTGTTGATTGATTTGGGCTGCCTGTAGATACTGTTGATTGATCTGGGCTGCCTGTAGATACTGTTGATTGATCTGGGCTGCCTGTAGATACTGTTGATTGATCTGGGCTGCTTGTGGATACTGTTGATTGATTTGGGCTGCCTGTAGATACTGTTGATTGATCTGGGCTGCCTGTAGATACTGTTGATTGATCTGGGCTGCCTGTAGATACTGTTGATTGATCTGGGCTGCCTGTAGATACTGTTGATTGATTTGGGCTGCCTGTGGATGCCGTTGATTGATTTGGGCTGCCTGTGGATACTGTTGATTGATTTGGGCTGCCTCTAGATACTGTTGATTGATCTGGGCTGCCTGTGGATAGATCTGGGCTGCCTGTAGATACTGTTGATTGATCTGGGCTGCCTGTGGATACTGTTGATTGATTTGGGCTGCCTGTGGATACTGTTGATTGATTTGGGCTGCCTGTGGATGCCGTTGATTGATTTTATTCTACAGAATTTCTGGCAACCCCACTGCAATTGCCTGAGTCGTAACCCCGACTGTGAATACCACTGTTCTAGGACCTGTTGTAATAGCTACATCCTGCAGACTGACCCTCCATTGACTCCAACAAACTGTAGGTTCTTCTTGGTTCCCAAAGAACCCTGGCGGCCATCTTTCTTCTTCATGATGGACTTCAGGGCGCTCTTACGACCTGGGAGGGATGAATGAAAGGGAGGAGACAACACTTATTGATGAACATGTAAATCTGGAGGACATGAATGTCTATAGGTCTGTCACCTATATTGATCATGACCCCTGATCCATCGAACAAAAGGACCCATGTCAGATCGAATCAAATGTTATTAGTCACATGCGCCGAATACAACAGGTGTAGTAGACCTCACAGTGAAATGCTGAATACAACAGGTGTAGTAGACCTTACAGTGAGATGCTGAATACAACAGGTGTAGTAGACCTTACAGTGAAATGCTGAATACAACAGGTGTAGTAGACCTTACAGTGAAATCCTGAATACAACAGGTGTAGTAGACCTCACAGTGAAATGCTGAATACAACAGGTGTAGTAGACCTTACAGTGAAATGCTGAATACAACAGGTGTAGTAGACCTCACAGTGAAATGCTGAATACAACAGGTGTAGTAGACCTCACAGTGAAATGCTGAATACAACAGGTGTAGTAGACCTCACAGTGAAATGCTGAATACAACAGGTGTAGTAGACCTCACAGTGAAATGCTGAATACAACAGGTGTAGTAGACCTCACAGTGAAATGCTGAATACAACAGGTGTAGTAGACCTCACAGTGAAATGCTGAATACAACAGGTGTAGTAGACCTCACAGTGAAATGCTGAATACAACAGGTGTAGTAGACCTCACAGTGAAATGCTGAATACAACAGGTGTAGTAGACCTCACAGTGAAATGCTGAATACAACAGGTGTAGTAGACCTCACAGTGAAATGCTGAATACAACAGGTGTAGTAGACCTTACAGTGAAATGCTGAATACAACAGGTGTAGTAGACCTTACAGTGAAATGCTGAATACAACAAGTGTAGTAGACCTTACAGTGAAATGCTGAATACAACAGGTGTAGTAGACCTTACAGTGAAATGCTGAATACAACAGGTATAGTAGACCTCACAGTGAAATGCTGAATACAACAGGTGTAGTAGACCTCACAGTGAAATGCTGAATACAACAGGTGTAGTAGACCTTACAGTGAAATGCTGAATACAACAGGTGTAGTAGACCTTACAGTGAAATGCTGAATACAACAGGTGTAGTAGACCTCACAGTGAAATGCTGAATACAACAGGTGTAGTAGACCTTACAGTGAAATGCTGAATACAACAGGGAGACATTACAGTGAAATGCTGAATACAACAGGTGTAGTAGACCTCACAGTGAAATGCTGAATACAACAAGTGTAGTAGACCTTACAGTGAAATGCTGAATACAACAGGTGTAGTAGACCTTACAGTGAAATGCTGAATACAACAGGTGTAGTAGACCTTACAGTGAAATGCTGAATACAACAGGTGTAGTAGACCTCACAGTGAAATGCTGAATACAACAGGTGTAGTAGACCTCACAGTGAAATGCTGAATACAACAGGTGTAGTAGACAGTGAAATGCTGAATACAACAGGAGACAGTGAAATGCTGAATACAACAGGTGTAGTAGACCTTACAGTGAAATGCTGAATACAACAGGTGTAGTAGACCTCACAGTGAAATGCTGAATACAACAGGTGTAGTAGACCTTACAGTGAAATGCTGAATACAACAGGTGTAGTAGACCTCACAGTGAAATGCTGAATACAACAGGTGTAGTAGACCTGACAGTGAAATGCTGAATACAACAGGTGTAGTAGACCTCACAGTGAAATGCTGAATACAACAGGTGTAGTAGACCTCACAGTGAAATGCTGAATACAACAGGTGTAGTAGACCTTACAGTGAAATGCTGAATACAACAGGTGTAGTAGACCTCACAGTGAAATGCTGAATACAACAGGTGTAGTAGACCTTGAGCTAGCAGGGTAACAAGTCCTACAGCTAGCCCCTGTGTCTGTGTGTTGCCAGATTGGTTGTAGTTCTGTGTGTTGCCAGATTAGTAGTAGTTCTGTGTGTTGCCAAATTAGTAGTAGTTCTGTGTATTGCCAGATTAGTAGTAGTTCTGTGTATTGCCAGATTAGTAGTAGTTCTGTGTGTTGCCAGATTGGTAGTAGTTCTGTGTGTTGCCAGATTGGTAGTAGTTCTGTGTGTTGCCAGATTGGTAGTAGTTCTGTGTGTTGCCAGATTGGTGGTAGTTCTGTGTGTTGCCAGATTGGTAGTAGTTCAGTGTGTTGCCAGATTAGTAGTAGTTCTGTGTGTTGCCAGATTAGTAGTAGTTCTGTGTGTTGCCAGATTGGTTGTAGTTCTGTGTGTTGCCAGATTAGTAGTAGTTCTGTGTGTTGCCAGATTAGTAGTAGTTCTGTGTGTTGCCAGATTGGTAGTAGTTCTGTGTGTTGCCAGATTGGTAGTAGTTCTGTGTGTTGCCAGATTGGTAGTAGTTCTGTGTGTTGCCAGATTGGTAGTAGTTCTGTGTGTTGCCAGATTAGTAGTAGTTCCGTACCGTTCAAGGCGCTGGACATCTGCTGGTCCATGCGGTGCTTCAGCGTGGCCGGGCTGGGCGGGGACCTGGGGTCATGTGACACTACCTCCGTCTGGCTAACCTCTGAACTCTGCATGACTTCACTGGACACCTGCAGCTGACCCCGATCTGGACCAATCACAGAAGAGGGGAGGAGTCAGATGCAGAAGTGGACACAGGAAGAGGGCAGATATAGACAGAAGGGGACAGAGTAAAAGTACAATAGCCGAGGACGACACTCAAATACTAAAGCAGGAGTCTGTTTTTAAAAGTGTTCAGAGGAGGCAGTTAAAGAGTACAACGGGAGTCTGTCTTCAAGGAGTAGAACACCTGACTATTTCTCTGATCTGCGTCCAGAGACCGTCTGTCTGGTTCCATGAGGCTACTGAACTGGAAGCAGTTAGAGACTTGGCTTCAGCATCATCTGATCAACTACCACTGGAATGTCCTGCTTCTAGAATTCACCAACACTATTTGAATACTCAGCTGAGTCCATATAAGCAGCGAGGTGAACAAGCATTAGGGAGAAGTGGGCTGATTATGTGCAACAGCGGACATGCATGTACACTTCTACCACACACCCAAGTAGCTGCTAGAAATGAGTGCCCAGCACATGGCTACCAGGCTACCATTCCAGTGTTACATAACAGAGAAGGGTTATGAATCAGTTGTAGCTTAAGACAGAAACAGCAAGTGTCCGTAGAGTCCTATGCTGGTTCTGCCTGTTCATCTGGGGCTCATCTAGGGCTCATCTAGGGCTCATCTAGGGTTCATCTAGGGCTCATCTAGGGTTCATCTAGGGTTCATCTAGGGCTCATCTAGGGTTCATCTAGGGCTCATCTAGGGCTCATCTAGGGCTCATCTAGGGTTCATCTAGGGCTCATCTAGGGCTCATCTAGGGCTCATCTAGGGCTCATCTAGGGTTCATCTAGGGCTCATCTAGGGCTCATCTAGGGCTCATCTAGGGTTCATCTAGGGCTCATCTAGGGCTCATCTAGGGCTCTGAAACCCTAAAGATACTGACTGCTGAAAGGTGCTTAACACCTCGGCAGTTCACTTTATGTTTGTTCATATATCTCAGATACCTCACTGATCCAATAGTGTCAAAATACCCCAGAACACAAGGTGGCAGTAGCTTGTTTGGCTTGTACAAAAGTATGTGGACACCCCTTCAAATTAGTGGATTATAATTTCAGCCACACCTGTTGCCGACAGGCCTATAAAATCTAGCACACAGCGATGCAATCTCCATAGACAAACATTGGCAGTAGAATGGCCTTACTCAACATGGCACCATCATAGGATGCCACCTTTCCAACAAGTCAGTTTGTCAAATTTCTGCCCTGCTAGAGCTGCCCCGGTCAACTGTAAGTGTTGTCGTTGTGAAGTGGAAACGTCTAGGAGCAACAACAGCTCAGTCACGAAGTGGTAGGCCACACAAGCTCACAGAACAGTGCTGCCGAGTGCTGAAGCGTGTTCCAAACTTCCTCCGGAAACAACGTCAGCACAATAACTGTTTGTCAGGACCTTCATGAATGGGTTTCCATGGCCTAGCAGCTGCACACAAACCGAAGATCACCATGGCCTACGATCACCATGCGCAATGCCAAGCACCGGCTGGAGTGGTGTAAAGCTCGGTGCCATTGGACTCTGGAGTAGTGGAAACACATTCTCTGGAGTGATGAATTACTCTTCACCATCTGGCAGTCCGACATATGAATCTGGGATTGGCGGATTCCGGGAGAATGCTACCTGCCCAAAGGCATTGAGCCAACTGTAAAGTTTGGTGGAGGAGGAATAATGGTCTGGGGCTGTTTTTCATGTTTCAGGCCCTTTAGTTCCAGTGAAGGGAAATCTTAACGCTACAGCATGCAATGACATTCTAGACGATTCTGTGCTTCCATTTTTGTGGCAACAGTTTGGGAAAGGCTCTTTCCTGTTTCAGCATGACAAATCGAGGTCAGTGTGGTAGAACTTGACAGGCCTGTACAGAACCCTGACCTCAACCCCACCGTTAGATGAATTGGAATGCAGACTGCGAGCCAGGCCTAACCGCCCAACATCTGTGTCCGACCTCACTAATGCTCTTGTGGATGAATAGAAGCAAGTCCCCGAAGCAATGTTCCAACATCTAGTGGAACGCCTTCCCAGAAGAGTGGAGGTTATTATTGCAGCAAAGGGGGGACCAACTCCACACAGATCTTCAGTTTCTTGGCTATATCTCGCATGGAAAAGCCTACATTTCTCAGAACAGGAACAGACTGACGAGTTTCAGAAGAAAGTTCTTTGTTAATGGCCATTTTGAGCCTGTAATCGAACCCGAAACGATATCGTAACCGCAATTGATAAAAGACAGTACTGTGCAGCCGTCTTCATCGACCTGGCCAAGGCCTTCGACTCTGTCAATCACCGCATTCTTATCAGCAGACTTAATAGCCTTGGCTTCTCAAATGACTGCCTCGCCTGGTTCACCAACTACTTCTCAGATAAGAGTTCAGTGTTTATTTTTTATCACCTCTATTTAACCAGGTAGGCCAGTTGAGAACAAGTTCTCATTTACAACTACGACCTGGCCAAGAGAAAGCAAAGTAGTGTGACACAGACAACAACACAGAGTTACACATGGAGTAAACAATAAACAAGCCAATAACACAAACAAATCAATGACACAGTAGAAAAAAAGAAAGTCTATATACAGTGTGTGCAAAAGGCATGAGGAGGTAGGCAATAAATAGGCCATAGGAGCGAATAGTTACAATTTATCAGATTAACACTGGAGTGATAAATGAGCAGATGATGATGTGCAAGTAGAGATACTGGTGTGCAAAAAAGCAGAAAAGTCAACAAAATAAAAACAATGGGGATGAGGTAGGTAGATTGGGTGGGCTATTTACAGATGGACTATGTACAGCTGCAGTGATCGGTTAGCTGCATAATTGATGTTTAAAGTTGGTGAGGGAAATAAAGTCTCCAACTTCAGCGATTTTTGCAATTCGTTCCAGTCACTGGCAGCAGAGTACTGGAAGGAAAGGCGGCCAAATGAGGTGTTGGCTTTGGGGGTGATCAGTGAGATACACCTGCTGGAACGTGTGCTACGGGTGGGTGTTGTTATCGTGACTAGTGAACTGAGATAAGGCGGAGCTTTACCTAGCATGGACTTGTAGATGACCTGGAGCCAGTGGGTCTGGTGACGAATATGTAGCGAGGGCCAGCCGACTAGAGCATACAGGTTGCAGTGGTGGGTGGTATAAGGTGATTTTGGTAACAAAATGGATGACGAATATGTAGCGAGGGCCAGCCGACTAGAGCATACAGGTTGTAGTGGTGGGTGGTATAAGGTGATTTGGTAACAAAATGGATGGCACTGTGATAGCAAACTGGATGCAGTCTGAGTAGAGTGTTGGAAGCTATTTTGTAGATGACATCGCCGAAGTCGATGATCGGTAGGATAGTCAGTTTTACTAGGGTAAGTTTGGCGGCGTGAGTGAAGGAGGATTGTTGCGAAATAGAAAGCCGATTCTAGATAACATTTTTGATTGGAGATGCTTAAAATGAGTCTGGAAGGAGAGTTACAGTCTAGCCAGACACCTAGGTATTAATAGTTGTCCACATATTCTAGGTCGGAACCGTCCAGGGTGGTGATGCTAGTCGGGCGGGAGGGTGCGGGCAGCAATCGTTGAAGCTCGTTTGGAGGTTAGTTAGCACAGTGTCCAAAGAAGGGCCAGATATATACAGAATGGTGTCGTCTGCGTAGAGGTGGATCAGAGAATCACCAGCAGCAAGAGCGACATCATTGATATATACAGAGAAAAGAGTCGGCCCGAGAATTGAACCCTGTGGCACCCCCACAGAGACAGGCCCTCCGATTTGACACACTTAAAAAATAAATAATAATAATCTGCCGGCCCCAGCCGCGAACTCCGACCCTCTCTGCCCAGTCATCGCCGTTTTAGCTGATTAGCTGTTGTCGTCTTAGCTAGCTCTCCCAATCAACACCCGTGATTACTTTATGCCTCGCTGTCCGTCTCTCTCATGTCAATATGCCTTGTATGCCGTTGTTCAGGTTAGTTACATTGTTTTTGTTTACAACGGAGCCCCTAGTTCCACTCTTCATACCCCTGATAACTCCGTTGTCCCACCTCCCACACATGCGGTGACCTCACCCATTATAACCAGCTTATCCACAGATACAACCTCACTTGCACATCATCACCTGCACATCTATCACTCCAGTATTAATGCTAAATTGTAATTATTTTCACCTCTAGGGTCTATCTATTTATTTTCTTACCTCTCTACTCTTCTACATTTGCACACACTGTACATAGATTATTCTACTGTGTTATTGACTGTACGTTTGTTTATTCCATGTGTAACTCTGTGTTGTTGTTTGTGTCGCACTGCTTTGCTTTATCTTGACCAGGTCGCAGTTCTCAACTAGCATCTGGTTAAATAAAGGTGAAATAAAGGTGAAATAAAAGAATAAAGAAAAATGTAAATATTCTATGAAAAAAATCAGTCATTTCCAGCTACAATAGTCATTTACAACATGAACAATGTCTACACTGTATTTCTGATCAATTTGATGTTATTTTAATGGACAAAAAATGTGCTTTTCTTTAAAAAAACAAGGAAATGTCTACGTGACCCCAAACTTTTGAACGGTAGTGTAGGTCACTTTTTCCAATGCGCCCTGTATAATACAACATAAATATACAAAAACACAGTCATGGTAAGCACAAATAAAACATCCCAAATCCCCCGGGCGGCGCAGTGGTCTAAGGCACTGAGTCCAGTCTCTGCATTTGTCCTTTGCCAAGATAATAGATCATAGTAAAATGATCATAGTACTGAACAGAAATATAAACCCAGCGTGTAAAACATCCCAGAAGTGTCTCTCAAACTGGGCACAAATGTGTTTACATCCCTGGTAGTGAGCATTTGTCCTTTGCCAAGATAATAACACCTGACAGGTGTGGCATATAAAGAAGCTGACTAAACAACATGATCATTACACAGGTACACCAGGTGTTGGGGACAAGGCGTCACTACAGACCCGTTTTCGATCGCAGGATGTGTCACAGCCGGCCACGACCGGGAGACCCATGAGGCGCCGCACAATTGTCCCAGCATTGTCCGGGTTAGGGGATGGTTTGTCCCAGCATTGTCCGGGTTAGGGGAGGGTTTGTCCCAGCATTGTCCGGGTTAGGGGAGGGTTTGTCCCAGCATTGTCCGGGTTAGGGGAGGGTTTGTCCCAGCATTGTCCGGGTTAAGGGAGGGTTTGTCCCAGCATTGTCCGGGTTAGGGGAGGGTTTGTCCCAGCATTGTCCGGGTTAGGGGAGGGTTTGTCCCAGCATTGTCCGGGTTAGGGAGGGTTTGTCCCAGCATTGTCCGGGTTAGGGGAGGGTTTGTCCCAGCATTGTCCGGGTTAGGGGAGGGTTTGTCCCAGCATTGTCCGGGTTAGGGGAGGGTTTGTCCCAGCATTGTCCGGGTTAGGGGAGGGTTTGTCCCAGCATTGTCCGGGTTAGGGGAGGGTTTGTCCCAGCATTGTCCGGGTTAAGGGAGGGTTTGTCCCAGCATTGTCCGGGTTAAGGGAGGGTTTGGCCGGCAGGGATATCCTTGCCCCATCGCGCACTAGCGACTCTTGTGGCGGGCCGGGCGCAGTGCACGCTGACACGGTCACCAGGTGTACGGTGTTTTCTCCGACACATTGGTGCGGCTGGTTTCCGAAGGGTTTAGTGGGCATTGTGTCAAGAAGCGTGGCTTGGTTGGGTTTC
Organism: Oncorhynchus nerka; assembly: GCF_034236695.1. NCBI lineage: Eukaryota > Metazoa > Chordata > Actinopteri > Salmoniformes > Salmonidae > Oncorhynchus > Oncorhynchus nerka. The sequence continues at coordinate 104,676,370 of NC_088408.1, read as the reverse complement.
GGAGGCTCTCAACCTTCGCCTCTCCCGAGTCCGTACGGGAGTTGCAGCGATGAGACAAGACTGGATACAAATTGGATACCACGAAATTGGGGAGAAAAAAGGGGTAAAAAACAAATTAACAAACACTAAAATAAAAAATATACAAAGTCTCCAGGGTGGCCTAGTGGTTAGAGTGTTGGACTAGTAACCGGAAGGTTGCAAGTTCAAACCCCCGCATGGTGATCGTAGGCCCTGGAAACCCATTTCGTGTTTCAGTTCTTGTGCTGACGTTGCTTCATTAGCCAGTTTTTGAACACGGTAGTGATTGTTGCAAACGACGACAGACGATTTTTACGTGCTACGCGCTTCAGCACATTTCCACTTCACAACGACAGCACTTACAGTTGACCGGCTCCAGCAGACATTTGATGAACTAACTTGTTAGAAAGGCGGTGCCACGTTGAAAGTCACTGAGATCTTCAAGAAGTCCATTCTACTGACAATGTTTGTCAAAGGAGATTGCATGGCTTTGTGCGCGATTTGATCCAGCTGTCAGTAACGGATGAAACAGCTGAATCCACATACTTTTTTGTATATAGTGCAGTTTACTTAATATATATATATATTTTTTTTAATGGTCATTTCTCCCATCCTCCTTCCGTTGGCTCATTCTCACGCATCGCTACAGTTGTAGCCAGTCACTACCTTACCTCAGACGCCAATGTAGCTTACGTCAGTAAATGACGAAGCCTTCAAGAGAGGAATAGCAACATCTCTTTGTAGCCAAGGACCCATCATTAACATTAGAGCCAAGGAAAACGCGATATTTCAGCTACATTTTATAGAGTTGTCTTTGACAGCGAAGGAACTGGTTTCACAGCGTGTAAAAACTGCTGTGGTTTAGGCAGCGTAGCCTAGTGGTTAGAGCGTTGAACTAGTAACCGGAAGGTTGCAAGTTCAAACCCCCGAGCTGACAAGGTACAAATCTGTCGTTCTGCCCCTGAACAGGCAGTTAACCCACTGTTCCTAGGCCATCATTAAAAATAAGAATTTGTTCTTAACTGACTTGCCTAGTTAAATAAAGGTTAAATAGCGAAGTCTTTAGGTCTTTAGCGAAGTCCTACCAACCTTTTGATGCAGTGATTAGTATCACACATGTCATCTGTAACAAAACGAAGGGCACTATGGGAGATCCAAAGGTTTAACACTTTTTTTGGTTAGTACATGATTCCATATGTGTTATTTCATAGTTTACAACTTGATTGGAGTCCACCTGTTGGCCAATTCAATTGTTTGGGCATGATTTAGAAAGAAACACACCTGTCTATATAAGGTCCCATGGTTGACAGTGCAAGTCAGAGCAGAAACTATACCATGTAGTGTCTGTCGATCTCCGACATAGAATTGCGATGACGCATATATCTGGGGAAGGGTATAAAACAATTCCTACAGCGTTGAACGTTTCCAAAAGCACAGTGGTGTTCATTGGGAAATGTAAGAAATACCAGACGCTTAAAACTGTCTGTCGAACCAAACTGAGCAACCGGGAAAGAATGTCGGTTAGGGAGGTGACCAAGAAGCCCATGACCACTCTGACAGAACTACATCTTGGCTGAAATGGGAGAACCTGGCAGAATGACAACAATCTCTACAGCACTTCACCATTCTGGACTTAATGGGAGAGTGGCCAGACAGACGCCACTCCTGAGAAAAAGGCACCTGACAGCACGCCGGGAGCTTGCAAAAAGGCAAGTGAAATTCTCTGGGCAGATGAAACAAGAAGAATGTACATCTTTGTCCCTGAGTGCTGTGTCTAGAGAAAACCAGGCACAGCTCATCACTATCCCTACCGTGAAACATGGTGGTGGCAGCATCATGCTATGGGGATACTTTTCAGTGGCAGGGACTGGGAGACTGGTAAGGATAGAGGGAACAATGAATGGAGTCAAATACAGGCAGATCCTTGATGGGCACCTGCTTCAGAGTGCAAATGACAATAGACTGGGGTGACGATTAACATTCCAACAGGACAATGACTCCAAGTATACAGTCAAAGCAATGCTGGAATGGCTTCAGAACCAGAATGTGACAATCTTTGAGTGGCCCAGCTAAAGCACAGACTTGAATCCCATTGGAAATCTATGGAAAAGATTTGAAGATGGTTGTCGCTCCCCGTCTAATTTAAAAGAGCTTGAGAAAATCTGCAAGGAAGAAAGGGAGAAAATACCCAAATCCAGATGTTCAAAGTTGATAAAAGTTGACAAAGTTGTAATTGCCGCCAAATGTGTTTCTATAAAGTACTGACTCAGGGGTGTGAAAACTTATGTAAATGAGACGTTTCAGTATTTCATTATCAATAAATGTGCAAACATTTTGAAAAACACGTTTTCACTTTGTCATTACGGTGATTTTGAAATCCAGTTATTAAAAAGGACATGTGGAATAAAGTCAAGGGGTATGAATACTTTCTGAAGGCTCTGTACCAGTCAAGGGGTCTGAATACTTTCTGAAGGCTCTGTATCAGTCAAGGGGTATGAATACTTTCTGAAGGCTCTGTATCAGTCAAGGGGTATGAATACTTTCTGAAGGCTCTGTATCAGTCAAGGGGTATGAATACTTTCTGAAGGCTCTGTACCAGTCAAGGGGTATGAATACTTTCTGAAGGCTCTGTATCAGTCAAGGGGTATGAATACTTTCTGAAGGCTCTGTACCAGTCAAGGGGTATGAATACTTTCTGAAGGCTCTGTACCAGTCAAGGGGTATGAATACTTTCTGAAGGCTCTGTACCAGTCAAGGGGTATGAATACTTTCTGAAGGCTCTGTATCAGTCAAGGGGTATGAATACTTTCTGAAGGCTCTGTACCAGTCAAGGGGTATGAATACTTTCTGAAGGCTCTGTATCAGTCAAGGGGTATGAATACTTTCTGAAGGCTCTGTACCAGTCAAGGGGTCTGAATACTTTCTGAAGGCTCTGTACCAGTCAAGGGGTCTGAATACTTTCTGAAGGCTCTGTACCAGTCAAGGGGTCTGAATACTTTCTGAAGGCTCTGTACCAGTCAAGGGGTCTGAATACTTTCTGAAGGCTCTGTACCAGTCAAGGGGTCTGAATACTTTCTGAAGGCTCTGTATCAGTCAAGGGGTCTGAATACTTTCTGAATGCTCTGTATCAGTCAAGGGGTCTGAATACTTTCTGAAGGCTCTGTACCAGTCAAGGGGTCTGAATACTTTCTGAAGGCTCTGTATCAGTCAAGGGGTCTGAATACTTTCTGAAGGCTCTGTACCAGTCAAGGGGTCTGAATACTTTCTGAAGGCTCTGTACCAGTCAAGGGGTCTGAATACTTTCTGAAGGCTCTGTATCAGTCAAGGGGTCTGAATACTTTCTGAAGGCTCTGTATCAGTCAAGGGGTCTGAATACTTTCTGAAGGCTCTGTATCAGTCAAGGGGTCTGAATACTTTCTGAAGGCTCTGTACCAGTCAAGGGGTCTGAATACTTTCTGAAGGCTCTGTATCAGTCAAGGGGTCTGAATACTTTCTGAAGGCTCTGTACCAGTCAAGGGGTCTGAATACTTTCTGAAGGCTCTGTACCAGTCAAGGGGTATGAATACTTTCTGAAGGCTCTGTACCAGTCAAGGGGTCTGAATACTTTCTGAAGGCTCTGTATAGTGAGCAATATGCTTGGAACATCAAATCGCACTATTGAAAATCTCAATACATATTGTAACGACACTGAAGTAATCATGATAGTATCAAATCAAATCACATTTTATTTGTCACAAACACATGGTTAGCAGATGTTATTGGTCACATGGTTAGCAGATGTTATTGGTCACATAACACATGGTTAGTAGATGTTATTGGTCACATGGTTAGCAGATGTTATTGGTCACATGGTTAGCAGATGTTATTGGTCACATGGTTAGCAGATGTTATTGGTCACATGGTTAGCAGATGTTAATGGTCACATAACACATGGTTAGTAGATGTTATTGGTCACATGGTTAGCAGATGTTAATGGTCACATGGTTATCAGATGTTATTGGTCACATGGTTAGCAGATGTTAATGGTCACATGGTTAGCAGATGTTAATGGTCACATGGTTAGCAGATGTTAATGGTCACATGGTTAGCAGATGTTATTGGTCACATGGTTAGCAGATGTTATTGGTCACATGGTTAGTAGATGTTATTGGTCACATGGTTAGCAGATGTTATTGGTCACATGGTTAGCAGATGTTATTGGTCACATGGTTAGTAGATGTTATTGGTCACATGGTTAGCAGATGTTATTGGTCACATGGTTAGTAGATGTTATTGGTCACATGGTTAGCAGATGTTAATGGTCACATGGTTAGCAGATGTTAATGGTCACATGGTTAGCAGATGTTAATGCGAGTGTAGAGAAATGCTTGTGCTTCTAGTTATGACAGTGCAGTAACATCTAACAATTAATCTAACTAATTCCCCCAACAACTTCTTCTGTGGGGTTTACAGTGGTTGTCATCCAACACTATGGTGCATTACCGTTACCTGCCGTACTGGAGTGCCCCGCCTCCCGCCTGTGTCCCGGAGTCCTAGCTGAAAAATGGACCAATAGAAGTATAAAAAGGAACATCTGCAGGAACATCCTGAATTGAGGGAGGAAGTCACACCTTTCTCCTCTTGTCGGTTTCCCCACGGAGGTTCTTGCTCTCTGATAAGAGAGTATAAAAAGGGGTTCCTGCAGATGCACACCCTTCTCCTGTCGGTTTCCCCACTGAGGTTCTTGCTCTCTGATAAGAGAGTATAAAAAGGGGTTCCTGCAGATGCACACCCTTCTCCTCCTGTCGGTTTCCCCACGGAGGTTCTTGCTCTCTGATAAGAGAGTATAAAAAGGGGTTCCTGCAGATGCACACCCTTCTCCTGTCGGTTTCCCCACTGAGGTTCTTGCTCTCTGATAAGAGAGTATAAAAAGGGGTTCCTGCAGATGCACACCCTTCTCCTGTCGGTTTCCCCACGGAGGTTCTTGCTCTCTGATAAGAGAGTATAAAAAGGGGTTCCTGCAGATGCACACCCTTCTCCTGTCGGTTTCCCCACTGAGGTTCTTGCTCTCTGATAAGAGAGTATAAAAAGGGGTTCCTGCAGATGCACACCCTTCTCCTGTCGGTTTCCCCACGGAGGTTCTTGCTCTCTGATAAGCTCAAAGTCAAGTTGTTGCCCACTGCCCAGCTTTACGATTCTACAGCGAGAAATGTCAGGTTCGTCGGTACCACCAGCAGTGAGGTTGAAGCTACCAATTACTACTTCTTCACACTGGAAGAAGTTAAGATCTACTACATCTACCCTTTAAAAATTATATTGTTTACTGAACTAAAGTTACTGAGAAAAAAGTAGTTAACCACATCCAAACTACTACGTGACTACAAATTATTATATCTAAACCTGAAATGCCATAGACTACAAATTGCAAGATATGATAACTCTGGAGTCAGAGATTCAAGTGAGAATTAGGATTCTTAGGAAATTCTTGCCAACTTAACACACTTTTCTTTTTGCAAAAAAACAGTAGTGTGTAGTTCCAGTAGTTAGCTACACCGCTACATGGTAAAACAGTAGTGTGTAGTTCCAGTAGTTAGCTACATGGTAAAACAGTAGTGTGTAGTTCCAGTAGTTAGCTACATGGTAAAACAGTAGTGTGTAGTTCCAGTAGTTAGCTACATGGTAAAACAGTAGTGTGTAGTTCCAGTAGTTAGCTACATGGTAAAACAGTAGTGTGTAGTTCCAGTAGTTAGCTACATGGTAAAACAGTAGTGTGTAGTTCCAGTAGTTAGCTACACCGCTACATGGTAAAACAGTAGTGTGTAGTTCCAGTAGTTAGCTACATGGTAAAACAGTAGTGTGTAGTTCCAGTAGTTAGCTACATGGTAAAACAGTAGTGTGTAGTTTAGCTACACCGCTACATGGTAAAACAGCAGTGTGTAGTTCCAGTAGTTAGCTACATGTAGTGTGTAAAACATGGTAAAACAGCAGTGTGTAGTTCCAGTAGTTTAGTTCCAGTAGTTAGCTACACCGCTACATGGTAAAACAGCAGTGTGTAGTTCCAGTAGTTAGCTACATGGTAAAACAGTAGTGTGTAGTTCCAGTAGTTAGCTACACCACTACATGGTAAAACAGCAGTGTGTATTTCCAGTAGTTAGCTACATGGTAAAACAGTAGTGTCTAGTTCCAGTAGTTAGCTACATGGTAAAACAGTAGTGTCTAGTTCCAGTAGTTAGCTACACCGCTACATGGTAAAACAGTAGTGTAGTTCCAAACTACACCGCTACATGGTAAAACAGTAGTGTGTAGTTCCAGTAGTTAGCTACACCGCTACATGGTAAAACAGTAGTGTGTAGTTCCAGTAGTTAGCTACACCGCTACATGGTAAAACAGTAGTGTGTAGTTCCAGTAGTTAGCTACACCGCTACATGGTAAAACAGCAGTGTGTAGTTCCAGTAGTTAGCTACATGGTAAAACAGTAGTGTGTAGTTCCAGTAGTTAGCTACACCACTACATGGTAAAACAGTAGTGTCTAGTTCCAGTAGTTAGCTACACCGCTACATGGTAAAACAGTAGTGTGTAGTTCCAGTAGTTAGCTACACCACTACATGGTAAAACAGTAGTGTGTAGTTCCAGTAGTTAGCCACACGGTAAAACAGAGTGTGTAGTTCCAGTAGTTAGCTACACCACTACATGGTAAAACAGTAGTGTGTAGTTCCAGTAGTTAGCCACATGGTAAAACAGAGTGTCTAGTTCCAGTAGTTAGCTACACCGCTACATGGTAAAACAGTAGTGTGTAGTTCCAGTAGTTAGCCACACGGTAAAACAGTAGTGTGTAGTTCCAGTAGTGTGTAGTAAACCAGTAGTTAGTTCTACAGTTAGCTACATGCTACATGGTAACACAGTAGTGTGTAGTTCCAGTAGTTAGCTACACCGCTACATGGTAAAACAGTAGTGTGTAGTTCCAGTAGTTAGCTACACCGCTACATGGTAAAACAGCAGTGTGTAGTTCCAGTAGTTAGCTACATGGTAAAACAGTAGTATGTAGTTCCAGTAGTTAGCTACACCGCTACATGGTAAAACAGCAGTGTGTAGTTCCAGTAGTTAGCTACATGGTAAAACAGTAGTGTGCAGTCCCAGTAGTTAGCTACACCGCTACATGGTAAAACAGTAGTGTGTAGTTCCAGTAGTTAGCTACACCGCTACATGGTAAAACAGTAGTGTGTAGTCCCAGTAGTTAGCTACATGGTAAAACAGTAGTGTGTAGTTCCAGTAGTTGGCTACACCGCTACATGGTAAAACAGTAGTGTGTAGTTCCAGTAGTTAGCCACACGGTAAAACAGAGTGTGTAGTTCCAGTAGTTAGCTACACCGCTACATGGTAAAACAGTAGTGTGTAGTTCCAGTAGTTAGCTACACCGCTACATGGTAAAACAGTAGTGTGTAGTTCCAGTAGTTAGCTACATGGTAAAACAGTAGTGTGTAGTTCCAGTAGTTAGCTACACCGCTACATGGTAAAACAGTAGTGTGTAGTTCACTCCTCCTCAACACTGCTTAACTTCTTGGTGACAGGGGCCAGTATTTTCACATCCGGATGAAATGCATGTCCAAATTCAACTGCCTGCTACTCATCCCCAGAAGATAAGATATGCATATTTATTTGGATAGAAAACACTCTGAAGTTTCTAAAACTGTTTGAATCATGTCTGTGAGTATAACAGATCTTATTTAGCAGGCGAAACCAGGAGGACAAACCATTCAGATGTATTTTTTTGAAATCTCTCGCTTTCCAATGCATTTTCATTGGGAATACAGATTTCTAAGGGACCTTCTTGCAGTTCCCATCGCTTCCACTGGATGTCACCAGTCTTTAGAAATTGGTTGAGGATTTTCTTTGTGTAATGAAGAAGTACGGCCATCTTGAACGAGGGTCACTTGAAGTGTTCTGTTAGATAGAGGCGCGTGACCAGAAAGCTACAGTTTGTTTTCCTCCTGTATTGAACACAGATCATCCCGTCTTCAATTTTATTGATTATTTACTTTAAAAAAAGAGGGACGGAAGCTATACTGTTACACTGGCAATACTAAAGTGCCTATAAAAACATCCAATAGTCAAAGGTATAATGAAATACAAATGGTATAGAGAGAAATAGTCCTATAATTCCTATAATAACTACAACCTAAAACTTCTTACCTGGGAATATTGAAGACTCATGTTAAAAGGAATCACCAGCTTTCATATGTTCTCATGTTCTGAGCAAGGAACTGAAACGTTAGCTTTCTTACATGGCACATATTGTACTTTTACTTCTCCAACACTTTGTTTTTGCATAATTTAAACCAAATGTAACATGTTTCATTATTTATTTGAGGCGAAATTGATTTTATTGATGTTTTATATAAAGTTAAAGTGTTAATTCAGTATTGTTGTAATTGTCATTATTTAAAAATCGGCTTTTTCGGCCCGACCTCTAATAGTGGTATCCACGACCTCTCGACGACCTTTTGGACCCTCGACGACCCAATAATCGGTATCGTTGTTGAACCTCAACCTCATAGTCGACCTCTAATAGTCGACCTCTAATAGTCGACCTCTAATAGTCGACCTCTAATAGTCGACCTCTAATAGTCGACCTCTAATAGTCGACCTCTAATAGTCGACCTCTAATAGTCGACCTCTAATAGTCGACCTCTAATAGTCGACCTCTACTCTACACTACATGAAGTTCACTACTCCCCAACACTGCGCAGCCGTACGTCTTTTGTTTCAGCAGTCAGATCTCTCGGTGTGTGACCTCTATCAGCTCCCAACAGGTCCTGGCTGCTGCAGAGATAACTGTGGTCCCATCAGGTCCTGGCTGCTGCAGAGATAACTGTGGTCCCATCAGGTCCTGGCTGCTGCAGAGATAACTGTGGTCCCATCAGGTCCTGGCTGCTGCAGAGATAACTGTGGTCCCATCAGGTCCTGGCTGCTGCAGAGATAACTGTTGTCCCATCAGGTCCTGGCTGCTGCAGAGATAACTGTGGTCCCATCAGGTCCTGGCTGCTGCAGAGATAACTGTGGTCCCATCAGGTCCTGGCTGCTGCAGAGATAACTGTGGTCCCATCAGGTCCTGGCTGCTGCAGAGATAACTGTGGTCCCATCAGGTCCTGGCTGCTGGTCCCATCAGCAGGAGATAACTGTGGTCCCATCAGGTCCTGGCTGCTGCAGAGATAACTGTGGCCCATCAGGTCCTGGCTGCTGCAGAGATAACTGTGGTCCCATCGCATCACTTCACACATACCGACTGTCACAAATGGCACCCTACTAGTAGTGCACTATGTAGGAAATAAGGTGCCATTTCAGACGCATAAACAGACATGCTTCCGTGAACCCCGACCCTAGAGCTCTGAACCAATCCTCCTCCCCCTCTCCCTCTTTTCCCCACCAGATTCTAAAAATACATACTTTGGACAGCAGCTGTCTGTCTGTCTCCCTGTCTGCCTCCCTCCCTGGCTCCCTGTCTGTCTGTCTGGAGCACCTTCAATTACATTTTGGGCAAAAAGGCAAACTCAGCTCCATCATTCATTGAATCAGATGGCTCATTAATCACAAAACCCACTAATATTGCCAACTACTTTAAGCAAACCAAGACAGTCGTGAAGAGGGCACGACAAAACCTATTCCCCCTCAGGAGACTGAAAAGATTTGGTATGGGTCCTCAGATCCTCAAAAGGTTTTACAGATGCACCATCGAGAGCATCCTGACGGGTTGCATCACTGCCTAGTATGGCAACTGCTCGGCCTCCGACCGCAAGGCACTACAGAGCCCGGTACATCACCGGGGCTAAGCTTCCTGCCATCCAGGACCTCTATATCAGGCTGTGTCAGAGGAAGGCCCTAAAAATTGTCAAAGACTCCAGCCACCCTAGACATAGACTGTTCTCTCTGCTACCACACGGCAAGCGGTACCAGAGCGCCAAGTCTAGATCCAAGAGGCTTCTAAACAGCTTCTACCACCAAGCCATAAGACTCCTGAACATCTAATCAAATGGCTACCCAGACTATTTGCATTGCCCCCCCTCTTATTACGCTGCTGCTACTCTCTGTTATTATCTATGCATAGTCACTTGAATAACTCTATCAACATGTACATATTATCTCAATTACCCCGACACCGGTACCCCGCACATTGACGCTGTACCGGTAGCCTCCACATTGACTCTGTAACGGTACCCCTTGTATATAGCCTCCACATTGACTCTGTAACGGTACCCCTTGTATATAGCCTCCACATTGACTCTGTACCGGTACCCCGGGTATATAGCCTCCACATTGACTCTGTACGGTACCCCATGTATATAGCCTCCACATTGACTCTGTACCGGTACCCCCTGTATATAGCCTCCACATTGACTCTGTACGGTACCCCCTGTATATATCCTCCACATTGACTCTGTACCGGTACCCCCTGTATATAGCCTCCACATTGACTCTGTACCGGTACCCCCTGTATATATCCTCCACATTGACTCTGTACCGGTACCCCCTGTATATAGCCTCCACATTGACTCTGTACGGTACCCCCTGTATATATCCTCTACATTGACTCTGTACCGATGCCCCCTGTATATAGCCTCCACATTGACTCTGTACCGGTACCCCCTGTATATATCCTCCACATTGACTCTGTACTGGTACCCCCTGTATTTAGCCTCCACATTGACTCTGTACCGGTACCCCCTGTATATAGCCTCCACATTGACTCTGTACCGGTACCCCCTGTATATAGCCTCCACATTGACTCTGTACCGTAACCCCCTGTATATAGCCTCCACATTGACTCTGTACTGGTACCCCCTGTATATAGCCTCCACATTGACTCTGTACTGGTACCCCTGTATTTAGCCTCCACATTGACTCTGTACCGTACCCCCTGTATATAGCCTCCACATTGACTCTGTACCGGTACCCCCTGTATATAGCCTCCACATTGACTCTGTACTGGTACCCCCTGTATATAGCCTCCACATTGACTCTGTACTGGTACCCCCTGTATTTAGCCTCCACATTGACTCTGTACCGTAATACCCTGTATATAGCCTCCACATTGACTCTGTACTGGTACCCCCTGTCTATAGCCTCCACATTGACTCTGTACCGGTACCCCCTGTATATAGCCTCCACATTGACTCTGTACCGGTACACCCTGTGTATAGCCTCCACATTGACTCTGTACTGGTACCCCCTGTATTTAGCCTCCACATTGACTCTGTACTGGTACCCCCTGTATTTAGCCTCCACATTGACTCTGTACTGGTACCCCCTGTATATATCCTCCACATTGACTCTGTACTGGTACCCCCTGTATATATCCTCCACATTGACTCTGTACTGGTACCCCCTGTATTTAGCCTCCACATTGACTCTGTACTGGTACCCCCTGTATATAGCCTCCACATTGACTCTGTACCAGTACCCCCTGTATATAGCCTCCACATTGACTCTGTACTGGTACCCCCTGTATTTAGCCTCCACATTGACTCTGTACCGTAACACCCTGTATATAGCCTCCACATTGACTCTGTACCGTAACACCCTGTATATAGCCTCCACATTGACTCTGTACCGTAACACCCTGTATATAGCCTCCACATTGACTCTGTACCGTAACACCCTGTATATAGCCTCCACATTGACTCTGTACCGTAACACCCTGTATATAGCCTCCACATTGACTCTGTACTGGTACCCCTGTATATAGCCTCCACATTGACTCTGTACCGTAACACCCTGTATATAGCCTCCACATTGACTCTGTACCGGTACCCCCTGTATATAGCCTCCACATTGACTCTGTACCGTAACACCCTGTATATAGCCTCCACATTGACTCTGTACCGTAATACCCTGTATATATCCTCCACATTGACTCTGTACCGGTACCACCTGTATTTAGCCTCCACATTGACTCTGTACAGGTACACCCTGTATTTAGCCTCCACATTGACTCTGTACCGGTACCCCCTGTATATAGCCTCCACATTGACTCTGTACTGGTACCCCCTGTATATAGCCTCCACATTGACTCTGTACTGGTACCCCCTGTATTTAGCCTCCACATTGACTCTGTACCGTAATACCCTGTATATAGCCTCCACATTGACTCTGTACTGGTACCCCCTGTATTTAGCCTCCACATTGACTCTGTACGGTACCCCCTGTATATAGCCTCCACAATGACTCTGTACGGTACCCTCTGTATTTAGCCTCCACATTGACTCTGTACCGGTACCCCCTGTATATATCCTCCACATTGACTCTGTACTGGTACCCCCTGTATATAGCCTCCACATTGACTCTGTACCGGTACCCCCTGTATATAGCCTCCACATTGACTCTGTACCGGTACCCCCTGTATATAGCCTCCACATTGACTCTGTACCGGTACCCCCTGTATATAGCCTCCACATTGACTCTGTACCGGTACCCCCTGTATATAGCCTCCACATTGACTCTGCTCCGGTACCCTCTGTATTTAGCCTCCACATTGACTCTGTACTGGTACCCTCTGTATTTAGCCTCCACATTGACTCTGTACCGTAACACCCTGTATATAGCCTCCACATTGACTCTGTACTGGTACCCTCTGTATTTAGCCTCCACATTGACTCTGTACCGGTACCCTCTGTATTTAGCCTCCACATTGACTCTGTACTGGTACCCTCTGTATTTAGCCTCCACATTGACTCTGTACTGGTACCCTCTGTATTTAGCCTCCACATTGACTCTGTACTGGTACCCTCTGTATTTAGCCTCCACATTGACTCTGTACTGGTACCCTCTGTATATAGCCTCCACATTGACTCTGTACTGGTACCCTCTGTATATAGCCTCCACATTGACTCTGTACTGGTACCCTCTGTATTTAGCCTCCACATTGACTCTGTACCGGTACCCCCTGTATATAGCCTCCACATTGACTCTGTACCAGTACCCCCTGTATTTAGCCTCCACATTGACTCTGTACCGGTACCCCCTGTATTTAGCCTCCACATTGACTCTGTACCGGTACCCCCTGTATATAGCCTCCACATTGACTCTGTACCGGTACCCCCTGTATATAGCCTCCACATTGACTCTGCTCCGGTACCCTCTGTATTTAGCCTCCACATTGACTCTGTACCGTAATACCCTGTATATATCCTCCACATTGACTCTGTACCGTAATACCCTGTATATAGCCTCCACATTGACTCTGCTCCGGTACCCCCTGTATATAGCCTCCACATTAACTCTGTACTGTAATACCCTGTATATAGCCTCCACATTGACTCTGTACCGTAATACCCTGTATATAGCCTCCACATTGACTCTGCTCCGGTACCCCCTGTATATAGCCTCCACATTGACTCTGTACCGTAATACCCTGTATATAGCCTCCACATTGACTCTGTACTGGTACCCCCTGTATATAGCCTCCACATTGACTCTGTACCGTAACACCCTGTATATAGCCTCCACATTGACTCTGTACCGGTACCCCCTGTATATAGCCTCCACATTGACTCTGTACTGGTACCCCCTGTATATAGCCTCCACATTGACTCTGTACCGGTACCCCCTGTATATATCCTCCACATTGACTCTGTACCGTAACACCCTGTATATAGCCTCCACATTGACTCTGTACTGGTACCCCCTGTATATAGCCTCCACATTGACTCTGTACCGGTACCCCCTGTATATAGCCTCCACATTGACTCTGTACCAGTACCCCCTGTATATAGCCTCCACATTGACTCTGTACCGGTACCCCCTGTATTTTCTAAACTGCATTGTTAGGCTTGTAAGTAAGCATTTCACTGTAAAGTCTACACCTGTTGTGTTCGGCACATGTGACAAATAATAACAATTTGATTTGATTCTTTCATTGGAAAGACATGCCAGCAACAAACGCTGACAATACACATCCAAGTATAACTGACCAAATTATGAAAGACAAACATTATTGTTGTCTATCAACAATGACAAGCAACCGGGGTTGAGGATAATAGCGGACGATGTTGCCCCTCCTATTTGCCAGATCTTCATTCTAAGCCTACTAGAGAGCGTGTTCCCTCAGGCCTGGAGGAAAGCTAAAGTCATTCCACTTCCTAAGGATAGTAAAGCCCCCTTTATTGGCTCAAATAGCCGACCATTCAGCCTGTAAGAATCTCTACAGGATCGGTGTCCCACCCTCGGGACTGTTGAGCTAACGTGCGCTAATGTGAATAGCATGACGTTGTAAGTAACAAGAACATTTCCCAGGACAGACAAGGCAGGTCCTACAGGCCCTAGTTTCTACCTTCTTAACAACACTAGCAACAAGGCAGGTCCTACAGGCTCTAGTGTCTAACTTCTTAACAACACTAGCAACAAGGCAGGTCCTACAGGTCCTAGTTTCTACCTTCTTAACAACACTATCAACAGGGCAGGTCCTACATGCCCTAGTTTCTACCTTCTTAACAACACTATCAATAAGGCAGCTCCACTGGATGTCATAAGGTGAATGCACCAATTTGTAAGTCGCTCTAGATAAGAACGTCTGCTAAATGACTTAAATGTAAATGTAAATGTCCTACAGGCCCTAGTTTCTACCTTCTTAACAACACTAGCAACAAGGCAGGTCCTACAGGCCCTAGTTTCTACCTTCTAGTTTCTACCTTCTTAACACACCCTAGTTTTGTCACACCTGGACTACTGTTCAGTCGTGTGGTCAGGTGCAACAAAGAGGAACTTAGGAAAATTACAATTGTCTCAGAACATGGAGGCACGGTTGGCACTTGGATGTACACAGGGAGCTAATATTAATAATATGCATGTCAGTCTCTCCTGACTCAAAGTGGAGGAGAGATTTACTTGATAACTACTTGTATTTGTGAGAAGTGACATGCTGAATGTACCGAGCTGTCTGTTTAAACTACTGGCACACAGCTCAGACACCTTACATACCCCACAAGATATGCCACCAGAGGTCTGTTTAAACACCATACATCAGACACCCGCATACCCCACAAGACATGTCACCAGAGGTCTATTTAAACTACTAGCACACAGCTCAGACACCCATACATACCCCACAAGACATGCCCTCAGAGGTCTGTTTAAACTACTAACACACAGCTCAGACACCCATACATACCCCACAAGACATGCCCTCAGAGGTCTGTTTAAACTACTAACACACAGCTCAGACACCCATACATACCCCACAAGACATGTCACCAGAGGTCTGTTTAAACTACTAACACACAGCTCAGAAACTACCACAACACACAGTCTGTTTAAACTACTAGCACACAGCTCAGACACCCATAAATACCCCACAAGACATGTCACCAGAGGTCTGTTTGAACTACTAGTACACAGCTCAGACACCCATACATACCCCACAAGACATGTCCCAGAGGTCTGTTTAAACTACTAACACACAGCTCAGACACCCATACATACCCCACAAGATATGTCACCAGAGGTCTGTTTAAACTACTGGAACACAGCTCAGACACCCATAAATACCCCACAAGACATACCACCAGAGGTCTCTTCACAGTCCCCAAGTCCAGAATAGACTATGGGAGGCGCACAGTACTACATAGAGCCATAGAGCCATGACTACGTGGAACTCTATTCCACAGTACTACATAGAGCCATGACTACGTGGAACTCTATTCCACAGTACTACATAGAGCCATGACTATTCCACAGTACTACATAGAGCCATGACTACGTGGAACTCTATTCCACAGTACTACATAGAGCCATGACTACGTGGAACTCTATTCCACAGTACTACATAGAGCCATGACTACGTGGAACTCTATTCCACAGTACTACATAGAGCCATGACTACATGGAACTCTATTCCACAGTACTACATAGAGCCATGACTACATGGAACTCTATTCCACAGTACTACATAGAGCCATGACTACATGAGCCATGACTACAACTCTATTCCACAGTACTACATAGAGCCATGACTACATGGAACTCTATTCCACAGTACTACATAGAGCCATGACTACATGGAACTCTATTCCACAGTACTACATAGAGCCATGACTACATGGAACTCTATTCCACAGTACTACATAGAGCCATGACTACATGGAACTCTATTCCACAGTACTACATAGAGCCATGACTACATGGAACTCTATTCCACAGTACTACATAGAGCCATGACTACATGGAACTCTGTTCCACAGTACTACATAGAGCCATGACTACATGGAACTCTATTCCACAGTACTACATAGAGCCATGACTACATGGAACTCTATTCCACAGTACTACATAGAGCCATGACTACATGGAACTCTATTCCACAGTACTACATAGAGCCATGACTACATGGAACTCTATTCCACAGTACTACATAGAGCCATGACTACATGGAACTCTATTCCACAGTACTACATAGAGCCATGACTACATGGAACTCTATTCCACAGTACTACATAGAGCCATGACTACATGGAACTCTATGACTACATGGAACTCTGTTCCACAGTACTACATAGAGCCATGACTACATGGAACTCTATTCCACAGTACTACATAGAGCCATGACTACATGGAACTCTATTCCACAGTACTACATAGAGCCATGACTACATGGAACTCTATTCCACAGTACTACATAGAGCCATGACTACATGGAACTCTATTCCACAGTACTACATAGAGCCATGACTACATGGAACTCTATTCCACAGTACTACATAGAGCCAGATGGAACTCATGACTACATGGAACTCTGGAATTCCACAGTACTACATAGAGCCATGACTACATGGAACTCTATTCCACAGTACTACATAGAGCCATGACTACATGGAACTATATTCCACAGTACCACTTAGAGCCATGACTACATGGAACTCTATTCCACAGTACTACATAGAGCCATGACTACATGGAACTCTATTCCACAGTACTACATAGAGCCATGACTACATGGAACTCTATTCCACAGTACTACATACATAGAGCCATGACTACATGGAACTCTATTCCACAGTACATACATAGAGCCATGACTACATGGAACTCTATTCCACAGTACTACATAGAGCCATGACTACATGGAACTCTATTCCACAGTACTACATAGAGCCATGACTACATGGAACTCTATTCCACAGTACTACATAGAGCCATGACTACATGGAACTCTATTCCACATTACTACGTAGAGACATGACTACATGGAACTCTATTCCACATCAGGTAACTGATACAGCAGTAGTAGAATCAGATTTAAAAAGCAGATAACACACCTTATGGAACAGCGGGGACTGTGAAGCAACACAAACATAGACACATTCATAAAAACACACAATAACATAAGCACTATACACACACGTACACATGGATTTAGTGATGTAGATATGTGGTAGTTGAGTAGAGGCCTGAGGGCGCACACTTAATGTGTTGTGAAATCTGTTGTGAATGTATTGTAATGCTTTTAAAAATCTAGAACTGCCTTGTCAGCAGCTAATGGTGATTCATAAAAATGACAAATACAAACTGTCACCAGGTGAGGGACAGTAATGTTTTATGTGATACTGTCTGGGTTGTGGGTTCGATTCCCACGGGGGATCAGTATGAAAATGCATTCACTACTGTAGGTTGCTCTGGATAAGAGTCTGCTAAATGTTTGAGGCTGTTCCTGTAACAATTCTTAACCTAAACATAAACCTACTAAAACATGAAATAGTATTTATAAAGTTCAGCAGTAATGTTACAACGTGACTGTGTTCCTCTTTCAGCTCAACCCGACTGAGAAGAGAGCAGGCTAACAGTAGATAAATGGTCTGTCTGGTGTAATGACTCAACCTATTAGATATTCTGTGTGGCCTACCTGTAGTGGTGCTGCTGCTATCTCGCTGTGTTCTCAGATCCTCAGCACTGCCATACTTCATGATAGAAGTCAGAGTGTTGACCAGCTGGCTGTTGATAGAACCAAAGTGGGTGAACTGAGAAGAGCAGGGCTGTCCGAAAGCATCCGCTAGCTCACTGTAGTTCTCAGTCAACAGCATCTGTTGTTCCTGAAGTAGCTTCTGAAGCCTCTCTATGTAATGGTCTAGTCCTGTCCCCCCCTCCACCTGCTGGGGCGGTGGTATGGCCTGGGCCTGAGGTGGTACAACAGTCGTCACTGCGATGGTCTCCTGGGTAAGAGCGGTTCCGTCCAGGTGGGAGGGGCCACATGCAATGTTCCGGGTCTTCAGGCCGACCAGGAAGTTAGTGTGGATGCCGACCAGGCCGACGCCCACCTCTTTGGTCTGGGCCGACCATGCTTCCTCCCTACCGCCGTCTCGCTCTGCTGTGTTTCCCACGGCAACAGACCTAACGACGACCACAATAGAAACATTCTTTTCAACTTTTATGTGTTCAAAAAACATGATTTAAATGTATTGTATTATATCCACGTGGTTAAATTGTGTTGTTAAATGGTTAAATGAATCTAATAGAAATAGTACCTGGTTTTGGTCTGTGGGTCTTTGATCAGCCCCTCGCCCACAGCGACAGTCCTTGTGTGATTGGTTAGCGTGCTGGTGTGTTTCTCAGCAGTGTGAAGCAGGGGGGTGTTGGTACAGCCGTCAGCTAGCACCACTGTCTCTGTGTTGGTGTGTTGGCTAGCGGTCTCCAGTAGGGTGCTGGTGTGTTGGGAGGCGGTGTCTGGGGTTACCATGACAGCAGAGTCCGTGGTGGTGCCCAGGACAGGGTTAGTCCCCGTGGTAACCAGCTGTCTGATGGGAGAGACGGTGACGTCTCTAGAACACTCCCCAACGCCCACCGACCTGCTCTCCCTCTCCCTGGCCTCGGTCTCCTGGGCCTGACACAGCTCTAGACTGTCTACTTCCTCATCAGTGTTCACTCCCTGGTCACACAGCCCCACCTCCACCCCCACCCCCTGGTCACACACCTCCAACTGCCTCCCCACACACTGGTCCTGCACCTCTACCCTCTCCTGCACCAGCCACCTCTCCATGGGCAGGTCAGGACCCGAAGCAGTGTGTCTCAGGATGGGTTGACAGGACACCCCTACCCCTACAGTGTGGAGGGTCTCCCCTGTGGAGGCATGGCTGGTCTCTAGATGGTTCCCCACTCCCTGGCTGTGTGTCTGGACTCTCCAGGTCTCTGAGCCAGTGCTCTGGGTGTCTGGCCGCGCCTGGCAGGCCATGCTGTAGGTGTCTGGCCGCACCTGGCAGCCTTTATCAGCCCTCTTCTTATTGGCTCCCCCAGCGGCCTGCAGCTCTAGCTTCAGCTTGGACATCTCCATCAGGTGGGTGGTCTCTCTCAGGTCCACCTCTAGCCGGTAGATCTTCTCCTTCAGGGCCTCGATGGTCTGCTGCTGCAAGTCTAGCTCTGCCTCCATCTCGCTGGTCACGCCCAACATGGCTTCCGTCACGCCCGTCCCAGCACTGCGAGTCTCACGCTGCTCCGTCGCCATTCCGACGTCACAGTAGAAGCGTCGTTGTTGTACCATCGTCATCACCGGCGACTTCCTCTGGGCGACCGCCGTGGCGTCGTTCATGTTCTCATCTGGGCCGACCGCCGTGGAGGTGAGCTGGTTGTTGTTATTGTGGGTGAGAGGGAGGGAGGTCTGGGTCCGCCTGGCCTGGTGAGACCCTTGATCCTGGCTGTTTGACCCCAGGGCTTGGACCTCTGCAGCCAGCCTCCTGAACTCCTCCATCCCCTTGGTACTCTGACTATGGCCCTGACACTCCTGGCCCTCTGGCTCCATGATGTGCAGCTCCTGGGTCTGTAGGGTATGTGTCTGGGTGTCCAGCTGGTCGGCCAACTGGTCAGCACTGCCCACGCTATAGGACCTCTTCCTGAACCCCACCCCCACTATGCCCCCCACCCCCAGCCTTTGGTTCTTCTGACAGGTCATCTGTCTCTTCTCCTCCTGCAGCACGGCTATCTTCACCTGCAGGACAGGTATGGTCTTCACCTTCTCCTCTAGCTCCTTCAGCCTCCGCAGTGCCACCACCATCTGCTCCCGGATGTGCTGCAGGTGAAGTGGAGACACGGTGGTGGCCGGCGTGGTCATGCCCGAGGACATGGGGCTGTGGTGCATAGAGGAACCCATGGAAGTGTAGTAGGGGTTGTACTCTCCACTACCTCCACCCCCGTTGGGAAGCAGGGGGGAGAACAGGGAGGTGCTGGACCCCCCCATCCCTCCGAAGGAGGCCAGGCGGTGGCGAGGAGCAGGGCCAGGGGGTTCGGAGGGGGAGGGGGGCTGCATGAGGTGGCGCTCTTGTTCTAACCTCCTCCTCGTCTCCATCAGGGTCTTCTCAACCTGGGGGTTGAGGAGGGGAGGTTCCCACAGAGAGGGGGGCGGGAGAAGGGGCCGTTGGGGGGCTTCGGCGGGGACGCTCAGGTAGCCCTCGGGGGGTAGGGGAGGAAGGGGAGGGGCATGGGCGTGGTAAATCAGGGTGGGGGGAGGGTGAGGCTGGGGGGAGGGGTAGAAGAGGGGACTCTGCTGTGCCTCTTCACTGGAGGAGGGTAGGGAGCCTGTGGAGGTCCATTCAGCCTGGCCCTGCCCACTGTACCCACTGCCCCCACCAGAGTAACCTCCCCTGGGCACGGGCTCCGCCGTCGGCCGGACAGGCCTGGATTTCCGCTGGATGTTCAGCCTCTTGATGGTGTTGCCACGCTGTATGTCGTCCACATACTTCAGGAAGTCCAGGTCTAGCTGATAGCCATATGGGGGCGTGGCCTCAGTACCCCTGCTGACAGACCTCTCTCCTCTCTCTATGGGAAGAAGAGAAGAACAAAAGGCATTGGAACTAGAGTCATACCAGGAAACACATGTTGCGGTAAATTGGTTCTGTAACAATGACATTACAGGTATGGAACAATAGCTATAAATGGATCAGAGAATTCAATTATTTGAAAAGTACATGACAACTTTAAACCCCAGTGTTTATACATTTATATGGGGCAATAAAAAACCTAGGATCAAGTTTTCCACTCTATCGAACCCTGATTCTAAGGGTGGTCTTGCCCTTCCCTCCCTTCAATTGTACTACTGGTCTGCCCAAATCCGCAACGTAGATTCAGATAGAAGCCCAATCCTGTGGTTCATTGCCCTTAAGCTCAATTATATTCATTTATCACTTTAGTGAAGTGGGCAACATAGCCAAAACCTTTGTGATTTACAGCACCCTACTAGCGAGGAGGGACTAAGAAATACCTGGGCATTTCCTCCCAAATATGTTCTCACTCGCCTATAGTAGGCAACCCAGACTTGCCAAAAGCCCTGAGGGATGCCAACTTTAATCTTTGGCATACTCTAGGAATCAGGACCTTTTCAGACCTATTTCATCAGAAAACCACTACACTGAAATCCTTTCAAGAGCTCTGCAGTGAATTCGACGTGCCAAGATCCCATTTTTAATATCTTCAAATTAGACATGTCATTTCCTCATTTACCTCCAAGAGGAGGTTTAGAACTCAGTTGAATGAAGTTGAAACCCTTCTTGTCACAGCACAATCCATTAAAGGCAAAATATCTTACATCTATAGACTCCTTTCTGAGAAAGGAAGCTCCTCCTTTACTCCTTTGAAAATAATCTGGGAAAAGGACCTTGGTCTGACTATCAGTGATGAGTTATGGGCGGAGGTTTGCGACAGGGTATACTGCTCCTCTACCAGTGTAAAAATGAAAGAATCTAATTACAAATTTTTGTACAAATTTTATTATACTCCTTTGAGACTCCATAGAATGAAAACAGATATGTCTCCTAACTGTAAAAGATGTACCTCTGAATGTGGAACCTATATGCATGTATTTTGGAGCTGTAGGGAGATTGCCAGATTCTGGCAATCTGTACATACTGCTGCACAGACAATACTAGAGGTACAGTTTGATATGACCCCATGTATCTATCTTCTTAATGCCCAGCAGGACTTTGTTCTTGATCCTGACAGAGAAAATTTGCTTATGACTATTACATACTTTGCTAAGAAATGTATTATTCTATTGTGGGCCTCTAATACCCCCCCCTACATTTAAAAGGTGGATTGACCAGATTGTTGACTTTCTTCCTCTTGAAAAGCTCACTTATGACCTCCACAAGAGACAGCCCAAGTTTGATAGACTCTGGTCTCCACTACTCAACTATATTTCAAACTGGACAGAGTGAACGGGGTGACTAGGGAAATGCGCAGATACATGTTGTGTAAGGTACTGTAAAACCTAAAAACGAATTATTGGCCCGTCGTCTCAGCGAATGATTGAAATAGCTGATAAGAACCTTGATAGTGCTGCTGCAAGTGGTATGGGTTTTTGTGTGTTTTTATTTTATATATTATATATATATATATGCACCAAGGAAAATATATAGATTAAGAAAAATAAATGTTTTTACTTGACTTTTTCATTCATTTTAATTGTATTTTAATTTTCAATTTTTTCAAATGTGTTATTATTATTATAATTTTTTTTTATTATATATTTTTTTTAAGCCTGTCACATCTGTGAATGTGGAATGTGTTTTGTATATACATACACACACACACACACACACACACACACACACACATATATACGCACGCGTACTCAAAAAGCCAAACAAAACACATTCCACATTCACAGATGTGATCTATTTATTTTCCTTGGTGCATATATATATATATATATGTATGTAAGGAAAATAAATAGATCACATCTGTGGATGTGGAATGTGTTTTGTTGGTTGATTGAAAAACAAGAAAACTTAATAAAACTTTAAATTGAAAAAAAAAAAAAAAAAAGCTTCAAGTTCCTTCGGCGTGGACATCACTTAAAAACCTGAAATGAACCAAAGTTCAACTTTGGCGTCTGACGGCCTGCATCCCTGCCTGGTACAGGAACTGCCCTCAACCACATGGCTCTCCAGAGTGTAGTGCGGTCAGCCCAATGCATAATCATGGGGCACGCCCCACATGAAAAAATACCACAGTTTACTATAGAAAACTACAGTACTTACTATGGAATGTTAGAGTAAACTGTAGTATACTGTACTACACACTGTAGTATCCATCCATCATGTATAGTACTTGGTATTGAATGTAATACAGTAAATACTACAGTAATATCCACAAAAACACACTTTTTTCACTATAGGAAAAACTACAGTTTTTAATTTGCATCCTTTTCACTCCCCCACCCATAACCGAGAGACCGACATGCCATACTGTGTTCCCTACAGGTTGTAAAAGACAATGAAATCGTATATGCTAAATTATTTTATAATGTGGGGCTGCTTGCCCTCCAGGACATTTAAAGCACTCTGTGTCAAAGGAAGACCAAGAAGATCATTAAGGAGCTCAGCCACCCGAACCACAGTCTGCTCACCCCGCTACCATCTAGCAGACAGAGACAGTACAGGTACATCAGAGCCAAGAGACTGAGACACAGCTTCTATCACCAAACCATCAGACTGTAGAACAGCCAGCCACCCGAACCACAGTCTGCTCACCCCGCTACCATCTAGCAGACAGAGGCAGTACAGGTACATCAGAGCTGGAACCAAGAGACTGAGACACAGCTTCTATCACCAAACCATCAGACTGTAGAAGTCCTATATCGACATAACCTGAAATGCCACTCAGCAAAGAAGAAGCCACTGCTCCAAAACCAACATAAAAAAAGCCAGACTACGGTTTGCAACTGCACATGGGGACAAAGATCACAATGACCCTCATTATGTTTGGAGGAAAAAGGGGGAGGCTTGCAAGCTGAAGAACACCATCCCAACCGTGAAGCAGGGGGTGGCAGCATCATGTTGTGGGGGTGCTTTGCTGCAGGAGGGACTGGTGCACTTCACAAAATAGATGGCATCATGAGGTAGGAAAATTATGTGGATATATTGAAGCAACATCTCAAGACATCAGTCAGGTAATTAAAGCTTGGTCGCAAATGGGTCTTCCAAATGGACAATGACCCCAAGCATACTTCCAAAGTTGTGGCAAAATGGCTCAAGGACAACAAAGTCAAGGTATTGGAGTGGCCATCACAAAGCCCTGACCTCAATCCCATAGAAAATTTGTGGGCAGAACTGACAAAGCGTGTGCGAGCAAGGAGGCCTACAAACCTGACTCCGTTACACCAGCTCTGTCAGGAGGAATGGGCCAAAATTCACCCAATTTATTGTGGGAAGCTTGTGGAAGGCTACCCAAAACGTTTGACCCAAGTTAAACAATTTAAAGGCAATGCTACCACATACTAATTGAATGTAAACTTCTGACCCACTGGGAATGTGATGAAATAAATCAAAAACTGAAATAAATCATTCTCTCTACTATTATTCTGACATTTCACATTCTTAAAATAAAGTGGTGAATCTAACTGACCTAAAACAGGGATTTTTTACTGGGATTAAATGTCAGAAATTGTGAAAAACGGAGTTTTTAAATGTATTTGGCTCAGGTGTATGTAAACTTCTGACTTCAACTGTCGCTGTACTCTCCACATAGCTCATCCTATTATACCTACTACAGTACATACAAGTGTTTACACACCATGTATGTATATTTAGATTCTGACACTGCTCACTCTAATATATCTACTTCAATTGTTAATTTCTTGAATTAGATTTGTTGATTATTTCTGTATTCATATTGTATTTGCTAGACATTCTACAGTAGTAACATAAGCATTTTGCTACCCCTGTTATAACCCCTGTTATAACCCCTGTTATAACCCCTGTTATAACCCCTGTTATAACCCCTGTTATAACCCCTGCTATAACCCCTGTTATAACCCCTGCTATAACCCCTGTTATAACCCCTGCTATAACCCCTGTTATAACCCCTGCTATAACCCCTGTTATAACCCCTGCTATAACCCCTGTTATAACCCCTGTTATAACTGTTATAACCCCTGCTATAACCCCTGTTATAACCCCTGCTATAACCCCTGTTATAACCCCTGTTATAACCCCTGCTATAACCCCTGTTATAACCCCTGCTATAACCCCTGTTATAACCCCTGTTATAACCCCTGCTATAACCCCTGTTATAACCCCTGTTATAACCCCTGCTATAACCCCTGTTATAACCCCTGTTATAACCCCTGTTATAACCCCTGCTATAACCCCTGTTATAACCCCTGTTATAACCCCTGTTATAACCCCTGCTATAACCCCTGTTATAACCCCTGTTATAACCCCTGTTATAACCCCTGCTATAACCCCCTGTTATAACCCCTGTTATAACCCCTGTTATAACCCCTGTTATAACCCCTGCTATAACCCCCTGTTATAACCCCTGTTATAACCCCTGTTATAACCCCTGCTATAACCCCTGTTATAACCCCTGCTATAACCCCTGCTATAACCCCTGTTATAACCCCTGCTATAACCCCTGCTATAACCCCTGCTATAACCCCTGTTATAACCCCTGTTATAACCCCTGCTATAACCCCTGCTATAACCCCTCTAACCCTGTTATAACCCCTGCTATAACCCCTGCTATAACCCCTGCTATAACCCCTCTAACCCTGTTATAACCCCTGCTATAACCCCTCTAACCCTGTTATAACCCCTGCTACAACCCCTACTATAACCCCTGCTATAACCCCTACTATAACCCCTGTTATAACCCCTGCTATAACCCCTCTAACCCCTGCTATAACCCCTCTAACCCCTGCTATAACCCCTGCTATAACCCCTCTAACCCCTCTAACCCCTGCTATAACCCCTGCTATAACCCCTGTTATAACCCCTCTAACCCCTCTAACCCCTGCTATAACCCCTGCTATAACCCCTGCTATAACCCCTGCTATAACCCCTGTTATAACCCCTGTTATAACCCCTGCTATAACCCCTGCTATAACCCCTGTTATAACCCCTGCTATAACCCCTGCTATAACCCCTGTTATAACCCCTGCTATAACCCCTGCTATAACCCCTCTAACCCTGTTATAACCCCTGCTATAACCCCTGTTATAACCCCTCTAACCCTGCTATAACCCCTGCTATAACCCCTGTTATAACCCCTGCTATAACCCCTGCTATAACCCCTGCTATAACCCCTGCTATAACCCCTGCTATAACCCCTCTAACCCTGCTATAACCCCTGCTATAACCTCTGCTATAACCCCTGCTATAACCCCTCTAACCCTGTTATAACCCCCTGCTATAACCCCTGCTATAACCCCTGTTATAACCCTGCTATAACCCCTGCTATAACCCCTGTTATAACCCCTGCTATAACCCCTGCTATAACCCCTGTTATAACCCCTGTTATAACCCCTGTTATAACCCCTGTTATAACCCCTGTTATAACCCCTGCTATAACCCCTGTTATAACCCCTGCTATAACCCCTGCTATAACCCCTGCTATAACCCCTGTTATAACCCCTGCTATAACCCCTGCTATAACCCCTGTTATAACCCCTGCTATAACCCCTGTTATAACCCCTGCTATAACCCCTGTTATAACCCCTGCTATAACCCCTGTTATAACCCCTGTTATAACCCCTGCTATAACCCCTCTAACCCTGTTATAACCCCTGCTATAACCCCCTGCTATAACCCCTGTTATAACCCCTACTATAACCCCTACTATAACCCCTACTATAACCCCTGTTATAACCCCTGCTATAACCCCTGCTATAACTCCTCTAACCCTGCTATAACCCCTGTTATAACCCCTGCTATAACCCCTCTAACCCTGCTATAACCCCTACTATAACCCCTCTAACCCTGTTATAACTCCTCTAACCCTGTTATAACTCCTCTAACCCTGCTATAACCCCTGTTATAACCCCTGCTATAACCCCTCTAACCCTGCTATAACCCCTACTATAACCCCTCTAACCCTGTTATAACCCCTCTAACCCTGCTATAACCCCTCTAACCCTGTTATAACCCCTGCTATAACCCCTACTATAACCACTCTAACCCTGTTATAACCCCTCTAACCCTGCTATAACCCCTGTTATAACCCCTGCTATAACCCCTCTAACCCTGCTACAACCCCTACTATAACCCCTACTATAACCCCTCTAACCCTGTTATAACCCCTGCTATAACCCCTACTATAACCGCTCTAACCCATGTTATAACCCCTGTTATAACCCCTGTTATAACCCCTGTTATAACCCCTGTTATAACCCCTGTTATAACCCCTGCTATAACCCCTCTAACCCTGCTATAACCCCTGCTATAACCCCTGTTATAACCCCTGTTATAACCCCTCTAACCCTGTTATAACCCCTGCTATAACCCCTGCTATAACCCCTCTAACCCTGCTATAACCCCTGCTATAACCCCTGCTATAACCCCTCTAACCCTGTTATAACCCCTGCTATAACCCCTGCTATAACCCCTGTTATAACCCCTCTAACCCTGTTATAACCCCTGCTATAACCCCTGCTATAACCCCTCTAACCCTGCTATAACCCCTGCTATAACCCCTGCTATAACCCCTGTTATAACCCCTGCTATAACCCCTGTTATAACCCCTGCTATAACCCCTGCTATAACCCCTGTTATAACCCCTGCTATAACCCCTGTTATAACCCCTGCTATAACCCCTGTTATAACCCTGCTATAACCCTCTAACCCTGCTATAACCCCTGCTATAACCCCTGCTATAACCCCTCTAACCCTGTTATAACCCCTGCTATAACCCCTACTATAACCCCTCTAACCCATGTTATAACCCCTGCTATAACCCCTGCTATAACCCCTCTAACCCTGCTATAACCCCTCTAACCCTGCTATAACCCCTGCTATAACCCCTGCTATAACCCCTCTAACCCTACTATAACCCCTGCTATAACCCCTGCTATAACCCCTCTAACCCTACTATAACCCCTGCTATAACCCCTCTAACCCTGCTATAACCCCTGCTATAACCCCTGCTATAACCCCTGCTATAACCCCTCTAACCCCTGCTATAACCCCTGTTATAACCCCTGCTATAACCCCCTGCTATAACCCCTGCTATAACCCCTGCTATAACCCCTGCTATAACCCCTGCTATAACCCCTGCTATAACCCCTGCTATAACCCCTGCTATAACCCCCTGCTATAACCCCTGCTATAACCCCTGCTATAACCCCTGCTATAACCCCTGTTATAACCCCTGTTATAACCCCTGCTATAACCCCTGTTATAACCCCTGTTATAACCCCTGTTATAACCCCTGCTATAACCCTGCTATAACCCCTGTTATAACCCCTGCTATAACCCCTGCTATAACCCCTGTTATAACCCCTGCTATAACCCCTCTAACCCTGCTATAACCCCTGCTATAACCCCTGCTATAACCCCTGCTATAACCCCCTGCTATAACCCTGCTACAACCCCTCTAACCCTGCTATAACCCCTGCTATAACCCTGCTATAACCCCTGCTATAACCCCTCTAACCCTGCTATAACCCCTGCTATAACCCCTCTAACCCTGCTATAACCCCTGCTATAACCCCTGCTATAACCCCCTGCTATAACCCCTGCTATAACCCCTCTAACCCTGCTATAACCCCTGCTATAACCCTGCTATAACCCCTGCTATAACCCCTCTAACCCTGCTATAACCCCTGCTATAACCCCTCTAACCCTGCTATAACCCCTCTAACCCTGCTATAACCCCTGCTATAACCCCTGCTATAACCCTGCTATAACCCCTGCTATAACCCCTCTAACCCTGCTATAACCCCCTGCTATAACCCCTGCTATAACCCCTGCTATAACCCCCGATATAACCCCTCTAACCCTGCTATAACCCCTCTAACCCTGCTATAACCCCTGCTATAACCCCTCTAACCCTGCTATAACCCCTGCTATAACCCCTGCTATAACCCCTCTAACCCTGCTATAACCCCTGCTATAACCCCTCTAACCCTGCTATAACCCCTGCTATAACCCCCTGCTATAACCCTGCTATAACCCCTGCTATAACCCCTGCTATAACCCCCTGCTATAACCCCTGCTATAACCCCTGTTATAACCCCTCTAACCCTGCTATAACCCCTGCTATAACCCCTGTTATAACCCCTCTAACCCTGCTATAACCCCCTGCTATAACCCTGCTATAACCCCCTGCTATAACCCTGCTATAACCCCTGCTATAACCCCTGCTATAACCCCTCTAACCCTGCTATAACCCCTACTATAACCCCTGTTATAACCCCTGCTATAACCCCTCTAACCCTGCTATAACCCCTGTTATAACCCCTGCTATAACCCCTGCTATAACCCCTGTTATAACCCCTGCTATAACCCCTGCTATAACCCCTGCTATAACCCCTGCTATAACCCCTCTAACCCTACTATAACCCCTCTAACCCTGTTATAACCCCTGTTATAACCCCTGTTATAACCCCTGCTATAACCCCTGCTACAACCCCTGTTATAACCCCTGCTATAACCCCTGCTATAACCCCTGCTATAACCCCTGCTATAACCCCTGCTATAACCCCTGTTATAACCCCTGCTATAACCCCTGCTATAACCCCTGCTATAACCCCTGCTATAACCCCTGCTATAACCCCTGTTATAACCCCTGTTATAACCCCTGTTATAACCCCTGTTATAACCCCTGCTATAACCCCTGCTATAACCCCTGCTATAACCCCTGTTATAACCCCTGTTATAACCCCTGCTATAACCCCTGCTATAACCCCTGCTATAACCCCTGCTATAACCCCTGTTATAACCCCTGCTATAACCCCTGCTATAACCCCTGCTATAACCCCTGCTATAACCCCTGCTATAACCCTGCTATAACCCCTCTAACCCTGCTATAACCCCTGCTATAACCCCTGTTATAACCCCTCTAACCCTGCTATAACCCCTGTTATAACCCCTGCTATAACCCCTGCTATAACCCCTCTAACCCATGTTATAACCCCTGCTATAACCCCTGCTATAACCCCTCTAACCCTGCTATAACCCCTCTAACCCCTGCTATAACCCCTGCTATAACCCCTGCTATAACCCCTGTTATAACCCCTGCTATAACCCCTGCTATAACCCCTGCTATAACCCCTGCTATAACCCTGCTATAACCCCTGCTATAACCCCTGCTATAACCCCCTACTATAACCCCTGTTATAACCCCTGTTATAACCCCTGTTATAACCCCTGTTATAACCCCTCTAACCCTGCTATAACCCCTGCTATAACCCCTGTTATAACCCCTGTTATAACCCCTCTAACCCTGCTATAACCCCTGTTATAACCCTGCTATAACCCCTCTAACCCATGTTATAACCCCTGCTATAACCCCTGCTATAACCCCTGCTATAACCCCTGCTATAACCCCTGCTATAACCCCTGCTATAACCCCTGCTATAACCCCTCTAACCCTGCTATAACCCCTGCTATAACCCCTGCTATAACCCCCTACTATAACCCCTGTTATAACCCCTGTTATAACCCCTGTTATAACCCCTCTAACCCTGCTATAACCCCTGTTATAACCCCTGTTATAACCCCTCTAACCCTGCTATAACCCCTGTTATAACCCCTCTAACCCTGCTATAACCCCTGTTATAACCCCTCTAACCCTGCTATAACCCCTCTAACCCTGCTATAACCCCTGCTATAACCCCTGCTATAACCCCTGCTATAACCCCTGCTATAACCCCTGCTATAACCCCTCTAACCCTGCTATAACCCCTGCTATAACCCCTGCTATAACCCCTACTATAACCCCTGTTATAACCCCTGTTATAACCCTGTTATAACCCCTCTAACCCTGCTATAACCCCTGTTATAACCCCTGTTATAACCCCTCTAACCCTGCTATAACCCCTGTTATAACCCCTCTAACCCTGCTATAACCCCTGTTATAACCCCTGCTATAACCCCTCTAACCCTGTTATAACCCCTCTAACCCTGTTATAACCCCCTGCTATAACCCCTGCTATAACCCCTGCTATAACCCCCTACTATAACCCCTGCTATAACCCCTGTTATAACCCCTGCTATAACCCCTGCTATAACCCCTGCTATAACCCCTGCTATAACCCCTGCTATAACCCCTGCTATAACCCCTGTTATAAACCCTGCTATAACCCCTGCTATAACCCCTGCTATAACCCCTCTAACCCTGTTATAACCCCTGCTATAACCCCTGCTATAACCCCTGCTATAACCCCTGCTATAACCCCTGCTATAACCCCTCTAACCCTGCTATAACCCCTGCTATAACCCCTGTTATAACCCCTGCTATAACCCCTGCTATAACCCCTGCTACAACCCCTGACAAATACACTTATTTGATATCGTGCTCTATTTTGAACCAACCCATGTCAGGTAATGGTGCACGCTTAGGTGTATAATCCACAACAGACAATCACTGCTACAGGTTCAAACACCACTAAACTGTTTCACATACTTCTGCCAGCGAGGTATGAGAGCGAGAGAGAGCGAGTGAAAGAGAGAGAGCGAGTGAAAGAGAGAGAGCGAGTGAAAGAGAGAGAGAGAGAGAGAGGAGAAAAATAGAAAGAGGGAGCTAATTATTTTACTGAGGAGAGGTTGAGTCAGGCTGAAACTATGTGGCTGTAGAGAAACTATGTTATAACAGACACACACGACGAGCTGCGGTACACAGTGGTAAAGCTATCGTTGACGTTGGTTCATCCGTACGCTGTTTTAAAATTGTTTTAGTACATTGCGTTCTGGCGACAGGGAATGAACAAAAGTAGAGCACACACTAATCAGATCCAGCAGTTTACAGAACACCAACAGGGAGGCTGAGAGAGGGAGGAGGGGAAGGGGAGAGAGGGAGGAGGGGAAGGGGAGAGAGGGAGGAGGGGAAGGGGAGAGAGGGAGGAGGGGAAGGGGAGAGAGGGAGGAAGGGAAGGGGAGAGAGGAAGGGGAGAGAGGAAGGGGAGAGAGGGAGGAGGGGAAGGGGAGAGAGGAAGGGGAGAGAAAGGGAGAGAGGGAGGAGGGAAGGGAGAGAGGAAGGGGAGAGAGGAAGGGGAGAGAGGAAGGGGAGAGAAAGGGAGAGAGGGAAGGGAGAGAAAGGGAGAGAGGGAGGAGGGGAAGGGGAGAGAGGGAGGAGGGGAAAGGGAGGAGGGGAAGGGGAGAGAGGGAGGAGGGGAAGGGGAGAGAGGGAGGAGGGGAAGGGGAGAGAGGGAGGAGGGGAAGGGGAGAGAGAGAGGAGGGGAAGGAGAAATAGGGAGGAGAGGAAATAGGGAGGAGAGGAAATAGGAGGAGGGGGAGGAGAAATAGGGAGGAGGGGGAGGAGAAATAGGGAGGAGGGGAAGGGGAAATAGGGAGGAGAGGGAGGGGAAATAGGGAGGAGAGGGAGGGGAAATAGGGAGGAGGGGAAATAGGGAGGAGGGGGAGGGGAAATAGGGAGGAGGGGGAGGAGAAATAGGGAGGAGAAATAGGGAGGAGGGGGAGGAGAAATAGGGAGGAGGGGAAGGAGAAATAGGGAGGAGGGGAAATAGGGAGGAGGGGAAGGAGAAATAGGGAGGAGGGGAAGGGGAAATAGGGAGGAGGGGGAGGAGAAATAGGGAGGAGGGGGAGGAGAAATAGGGAGGAGGGGAAGGAGAAATAGGGAGGAGGGGGAGGAGAAATAGGGAGGAGAAATAGGGAGGAGGGGAAGGGGAAATAGGGAGGAGAAATAGGGAGGAGAAATAGGGAGGAGAAATAGGGAGGAGGGGAAGGGGAAGGGGAAATAGGGAGGAGGGGAAGGAGAAATAGGGAGGAGGGGAAGGAGAAATAGGGAGGAGAAATAGGGAGGAGGGGAAGGGGAAATAGGGAGGAGGGGAAGGAGAAATAGGGAGGAGGGGAAGGGGAAATAGGGAGGAGGGGAAGGAGAAATAGGGAGGAGGAGAAGGGGAAATAGGGAGGAGAAATAGGGAGGAGGGGAGGAGAAATAGGGAGGGGGGGGAGGAGAAATAGGGAGGAGGGGAAGGAGAAATAGGGAGGAGGGGAGGGGAAATAGGGAGGAGGGGAAGGAGAAATAGGGAGGAGGGGAAGGAGAAATAGGGAGGAGGGGAAGGAGAAATAGGGAGGAGGGGGGAGGAGAAATAGGGAGGAGGGGGAGGAGAAATAGGGAGGAGAAATAGGGAGTAGAAATAGGGAGGAGGGGAAGGAGAAATAGGGAGGAGGGGAAGGGGAAATAGGGAGGAGAAATAGGGAGGAGGGGGAGGAGAAATAGGGAGGGAGGGGAAGGGGAAATAGGGAGGAGGGGAGGAGAAATAGGGAGGAGGGGGAGGGGAAATAGGGAGGAGGGGGAGGAGAAATAGGGAGGAGGGGAGGAGAAATAGGGAGGAGAAATAGGGAGGAGGGGAAGGGGAAATAGGGAGGAGGGGGAGGAGAAATAGGGAGGAGGGGAAGGGGAAATAGGGAGGAGGGGGAGGAGAGAGAGGGAGGAGGGGGAGGAGGGGAAGGGGGAAATAGGGAGGAGAAATAGGGAGGAGAGGAAGGAGAAATAGGGAGGAGGGGGAGGAGAAATAGGGAGGAGGGGGAGGAGAAATAGGGAGGAGGGGAAGGGGAAATAGGGAGGAGGGGAAGGGGAAATAGGGAGGAGGGGAAGGGGAAATAGGGAGGAGGGGGAGGAGAAATAGGGAGGAGGGGAGGGAGAAATAGGGAGGAGGGGGAGGAGAAATAGGGAGGAGAAATAGGGAGGAGGGGAGGAGAAATAGGGAGGAGGGGAAGGAGAAATAGGGAGGAGGGGAAATAGGGAGGAGGGGAAATAGGGAGGAGGGGGAGGAGAAATAGGGAGGAGGGGAAGGGGAAATAGGGAGGAGGGGGAGGAGAAATAGGGAGGAGGGGAAGGAGAAATAGGGAGGAGGGGAAGGAGAAATAGGGAGGAGGGGAAGGGGAAATAGGGAGGAGAAATAGGGAGGGGAGGAGAAATAGGGAGGAGAAATAGGGAGGAGGGGGGAGAAATAGGGAGGAGGGGAAGGAGAAATAGGGAGGAGGGGAAGGAGAAATAGGGAGGAGGGGAAATAGGGAGGAGGGGGAGGAGAAATAGGGAGGAGAAATAGGGAGGAGGGGAAGGAGAAATAGGGAGGAGAAATAGGGAGGAGGGGAAGGAGAAATAGGGGGAGGAGAAATAGGGAGGAGGGGAAGGAGAAATAGGGAGGAGGGGAAGGGGAAATAGGGAGGAGAAATAGGGAGGAGGGGAAGGAGAAATAGGGAGGAGGGGAAGGAGAAATAGGGAGGAGAAATAGGGAGGAGAAATAGGGAGGAGAAATAGGGAGGAGAAATAGGGAGGAGGAGGGAAATAGGGAGGAGGGGAAATAGGGAGGAGGGGAGGAGAAATAGGGAGGAGGGGGAAGGAGAAATAGGGAGGAGGGAAATAGGGAGGAGGGGAAATAGGGAGGAGGGGGAGGAGAAATAGGGAGGAGGGGAAGGGGAAATAGGGGAGGAGGGGAAGGGGAAATAGGGAGGAGGGGAAGGGGAAATAGGGAGGAGGGGAAGGGGAAATAGGGAGGAGGGGAAGGGGAAATAGGGAGGAGGGGAAGGGGAAATAGGGAGGAGGGGAAGGGAAATAGGGAGGAGGAAGGGGAAATAGGGAGGAGGGGGAGGAGAAATAGGGAGGAGGGGAAGGAGAAATAGGGAGGAGGGGAAATAGGGAGGAGGGGAAATAGGGAGGAGGGGAAGGGGAAATAGGGAGGAGGGGGAGGAGAAATAGGGAGGAGAGGGAGGAGAAATAGGGAGGAGGGGAAGGGGAAATAGGGAGGAGGGAAGGGAAATAGGGAGGAGGGGGAGGAGAAATAGGGAGGAGGGGGAGGAGAAATAGGGAGGAGGGGAAGGAGAAATAGGGAGGAGGGGAAATAGGGAGGAGAAATAGGGAGGAGGGGAGGAGAAATAGGGAGGAGGGGGAGGAGAAATAGGGAGGAGGGGGAGGAGAAATAGGGAGGAGGGGGAGGAGAAATAGGGAGGAGGGGAAGGAGAAATAGGGAGGAGGGGGAAGGAGAAATAGGGAGGAGGGGAAGGAGAAATAGGGAGGAGAAATAGGGAGAAGGGGAAGGGGAAATAGGGAGGAGGGGGAGGAGAAATAGAGGGGAGGAGAAATAGGGAGGAGGGGGAGGAGAAATAGGGAGGAGGGGAAGGAGAAATAGGGAGGAGGGGGAGGAGAAATAGGGAGGATGGGAAGGGGGAATAGGGAGGAGGGGAAGGGGAAATAGGGAGGAGGGGGAGGAGAAATAGGGAGGAGGGGGAGGAGAAATAGGGAGGAGGGGAAGGGGAAATAGGGAGGAGAAATAGGGAGGAGGGGAGGAGAAATAGGAGGAGGAGGGGGGGAGGAGAAATAGGGAGGAGAAATAGGGAGGAGGGGAAGGAGAAATAGGGAGGAGAAATAGGGAGGAGGGGAAGGGGAAATAGGGAGGAGAAATAGGGAGGAGGGGAAGGGAAATAGGGAGGAGGGGAAGGAGAAATAGGGAGGAGAAATAGGGAGGAGGGGAAGGAGAAATAGGGAGGAGAAATAGGGAGGAGGGGAAGGGGAAATAGGGAGGAGGGGGAGGAGAAATAGGGAGGAGAAATAGGGAGGAGGGGGAGGAGAAATAGGGAGGAGGGAAATAGGGAGGAGGGGGAGGAGAAATAGGGAGGAGGGGGAGGAGAAATAGGGAGGAGGGGGAGGAGAAATAGGGAGGAGGGGAAGGAGAAATAGGGAGGAGGGGAAATAGGGAGGAGGGGGAGGAGAAATAGGGAGGAGGGGGAGGAGAAATAGGGAGGAGGGGAAGGGGAAATAGGGAGGAGGGGAAGGGGAAATGTGACAAAAACACGTTTACTTGAAGAACAGTGCTGATGCAAAGTTTGGTAACAGAATGTCGGCATAAACACCAACCGTCTTTCTGTTATATATCTGCACTGTTCAAATCAAATCAATCGTATGACACGTACGCCGAATATAACAGGTGTAGTAGACATTACAGTGAAATGCTGAATACAACAGGTGTAGTAGACATTACAGTGAAATGCTGAATACAACAGGTGTAGTAGACATTACAGTGAAATGCTGAATACAACAGGTGTAGTAGACATTACAGTGAAATGCTGAATACAACAGGTGTAGTAGACATTACAGTGAAATGCTGAATACAACAGGTGTAGTAGACCTTACAGTGAAATGCTGAATACAACAGGTGTAGTAGACCTCACAGTGAAATGCTGAATACAACAGGTGTAGTAGACATTACAGTGAAATGCTGAATACAACAGGTGTAGTAGACCTTACAGTGAAATGCTGAATACAACAGGTGTAGTAGACATTACAGTGAAATGCTGAATACAACAGGTGTAGTAGACCTCACAGTGAAATGCTGAATACAACAGGTGTAGTAGACCTCACAGTGAAATGCTGAATACAACAGGTGTAGTAGACCTCACAGTGAAATGCTGAATACAACAGGTGTAGTAGACCTTACAGTGAAATGCTGAATACAACAGGTGTAGTAGACCTCACAGTGAAATGCTGAATACAACAGGTGTAGTAGACCTCACAGTGAAATGCTGAATACAACAGGTGTAGTAGACCTTACAGTGAAATGCTGAATATAACAGGTGTAGTAGACCTCACAGTGAAATGCTGAATACAACAGGTGTAGTAGACCTTACAGTGAAATGCTGAATACAACAGGTGTAGTAGACCTTACAGTGAAATGCTGAATACAACAGGTGTAGTAGACCTTACAGTGAAATGCTGAATACAACAGGTGTAGTAGACCTTACAGTGAAATGCTGAATACAACAGGTGTAGTAGACCTCACAGTGAAATGCTGAATACAACAGGTGTAGTAGACCTTACAGTGAAATACTGAATACAACAGGTGTAGTAGACCTTCACAGTGAAATGCTGAATATAACAGGTGTAGTAGACCTTACAGTGAAATGCTGAATACAACAGGACCTTACAGTGAAATGCTGAATAGTTACAAGCCCTTAACCAACAATGCTTTATGAAGAAAATAATAATTTTAAAAAAAATGTAAATAAAAGTACCAACTAATTAAACAGCAATAAAATGTTTTTCAGGTAAATGTGTTTTTGTAAAATGTTTTTCAGGTAAATGTGTTTTTGT
Organism: Oncorhynchus nerka; assembly: GCF_034236695.1. Classification (NCBI taxonomy): domain Eukaryota; kingdom Metazoa; phylum Chordata; class Actinopteri; order Salmoniformes; family Salmonidae; genus Oncorhynchus; species Oncorhynchus nerka. Next base: position 104,639,356 of record NC_088408.1, on the reverse strand, counting down.
AAAATGTTCAGTGGAACCTACTAAAGGCCCAGTGCATCCATTTTTATCTCAATATCAAATCTTTTCTGGGTAACAATTAAGCACCTTACTGTGATTGTTATCAATTATAATTGTTAAAAAGAAACTAAATTTGCTTCTTAGCAAAGAGAAATGTCTCAAGCAAGAATTTAGCGAGGTCTACCTGTGGTCTTAGTGGGAAAACTGAAAACCATCTGATATTGGCAGAGAGGTTTGGAGCTCGTTTTCTTATTGGTCTATACTATAATATATCACGACGCCAGGACAGCGGAGTCAATCACCACCTTCCGGAGACACCTGAAACCCCACCTCTTTAAGGAATACCTAGGATAGGATAAAGTAATCCCTCTCACCCCCTCTCCCCCTGAAAAGATTTAGATGCACTACTGTTCCACTGGAGGTCATAAGGTGAATGCACCAATTTGTAAGTCGCTCTGGATAAGAGCGTCTGCTAAATGACTTAAATGTAAATGTAAATGATAAGAAAACGAAATGTGTCATATGCACAAAAAGCTTCTTTCTCTCAAATGTTGTGGACAAATTTATTTTCATCCCTGTTAGTGAACATTTCTCCTTTGCCAAGATAATCCATCCACCTAACAGGTGTGGCATATCAAGAAGCTGACTAAACAGCATGATCATTACACAGGTGCACCTTGTGCTGGGGACAATAAAAGGCCACACAAACGGTCAGAAACCGAGAAGCTCAGCTGTGTGCTCGTCGTCCTCACCATGGTATTGACCTGACTGCAGTTCGGTGTCGTAACCGACATCAGTGGCCTCGCTGGAGAAGTCTGCTCTTCACGGATGAATCCTGGTTTCAACTGTACCAGGCAGATGGCAGACAGCGTGTTTGGTGTCGAGTGGGTGAGGGGTTTAGTGATGTCAACATTGTGAACAGAGTGCCCCATGGTGGTGGTGGGATTATGGTATGGTGTTTGCTGATGTCAACGTTGTGAACAGAGGGCCCCATGGTGGTGGTGGGGTTATGGTATGGGCAGGCATAAGCTACAGACAACAAACACAGTTGCATTTTATCGATGGCAATTTGAATGCACAGAGATGCCGTGAGGAGATCCCGAGGCCCATTGTCGTGCCATTCATCCACTGCCATCACCTCATGTTTCAGTATGATAATGCAAAGCCCCTTGTCTCAAGGATATGTACACAGTTCCTGGAAGCTGAACATGCCTTCATACTCAGACATGTCACCCATTGAGCATGTTTGGGATGCTCTGGATCGAGGTGTACGACAGCGTGATCAAGTTCCCACCTAAATCCACCAACTTTCCACAGCCATTGAAGAGAAGTGGGACAAAATTCCACAGGCCACAATCAACAGCCTGATAAACTCTATGTGAAGGAGATGTTTCACGCTGCATGAGGCAACCAGATACTGACTGGTTTTCTGATACACGACCCTACTTCTTTTTAAAGGTTTCTGTGACCAACAGAGTCATATCTGTATTGCAGTCACGTGAAATCCATAGATTAGGACCTAATGAATTTATTTAAATGGACTGATTTCATTTTATGAAATGTAACTCAGTAAAATCTTTGAAATTGTTGCATGTTGCGTTTCTATTTTTGTTCAGTGTAATTTAGCGCCTCCCTATCAAAAGGGCAATTTCACAATTTCACAGTATTAATTCCAACCTCAAAGTGTGGAAATACACTGCTCAACAAAATAAAGGGAACACTAAAATAACACATCCTAGATCTGAATGAATGAAATATTCTTATTAAATACTTTTTTCTTTACATAGTTGAATGTGCTGACAACAAAATCACACAAAAATGATCAACGGAAATCAAATGTATCAACCCATGGAGGTCTGGATTTGGAGACACACTCGAAATTAAAGTGGAAAACCACACTACAGGCTGATGTAATGTCCTTAAAACAAGTCAAAATGAGGCTCAGTAGTTTGTGTGGCCTCCACGTGCCTGTATGACCTCCCTACAACGCCTGGGCATAGTCCTGATGAGGTGGCGGATGGTCTCCTGAGGGTTCCCTTCCCAGACCTGGACTAAAGCATCCTCCAATTCCTGGACAGTCTGTGGGGCAACGTGGCGTTGGTGGATGGAGCGAGACATGATGTCCCAGATGTGCTCAATTGAATTCAGGTCTGGGGAACGGGCGGGCCAGTCCATAGCATCAATGCCTTCCTCTTGCAGGAACTGCTGACACACTCCAGCCACATGAGGTCTAGCATTGTCTTGCATTAGGAGGAACCCAGGGCCAACCGCACCAGCATATGGTCTCACAAGGGGTCTGAGGATCTCATCCCGGTACCTAATGGCAGTCAGGTTACCTCTGGCGAGTACATGGAGGGCTGTGCGGCCCCCCAAAGAAATGCCACCCCACACCATGACTGACCCACCGCCAAACCGGTCATGCTGGAGGATGTTGCAGGCAGCAGAATGTTCTCCACGGCGTTTCCAGACTCTGTCACATGTGCTCAGTGTGAACCTGCTTTCATCTGTGAAGAGCACAGGGCGCCAGTGGCGAATTTGCCAATCTTGGTGTTCTCTGGCAAATGCCAAATGTCCTGCACAGCGTTGGGCTGTAAGCACAACCCCCACCTGTGGACGTCGGGCACTCATACCACCCTCATGGAGTCTGTTTCTGACCGTTTGAGCAGACATATGCACATTTGTGGCCTGCTGGAGGTCATTTTGCAGGGCTCTGGCAGTGCTCCTCCTTGCACAAAGGTGGAGGTAGCGGGCCTGCTGCTGGGTTGTTGCCCTCCTACGGCCTCCTCCACGTCTCCTGATGTACTGGCCTGTCTCCTGGTAGCGCCTCCATGCTCTGGATACTACGCTGACAGACACAGCAAACCTTTTTGCCTTTTTGCCACAGCTCGCATTGATGTGCCATCCTGGATGAGCTGCACTACCTGAGCCACTCGTGTGGGTTGTAGACTCAGTCTCATGCTACCACTAGAGTGAAAGCACCGCCAGCATTCAAAAGTGACCAAAACATCAGCCAGGAAGCATAGGAACTGAGAAGTGGTCTGTAGTCACCACCTGGAGAACCACTCCATTATTGGGGGTGTCTTACTAATTGCCTATAACTTCCACCTGTTGTCCATTCCATTTGCACAACAGCATGTGAAAGTTATTGTCAATCAGCATTGCTTCCTAAGTAGACAGTTTGATTTCACAGAAGTGTGATTGACTTGGAGTTACATTGTGTTGTTTAAGTGTTCCCTTTGTTTTTTTGAGCAGTGTATATACACAGCAAAATCATATTTTTGACTGCACTGGGCCTTTAAGAGTAGTCCTTATGCAGAGAGTTTGATTAAAGTTGAAATCAATGGGTTTTGTTTGACATACATTTTAAAGTGAAAAATCTGAGTCTCAGCATAATTCTGTTACCGTGGAATTGGAGTAGATGGAGGTAAACACAGTCTTCCACTTGGGTGAAAAGAACTTGGCAACATTAACACGGTCTCCAAATAGAAACACTGACTAACCCATCAGGAATATAGGAACTCTGTTTCCCAGACAGGGAAAGGACTAGGGGGTAAGCTAACAGCTATGGTGATTACTAAAGTCTAAAACTGCCTAGATGCCAGGAGAAGAGGGGGCCAAGGGGTCAGTCAAAGCTGCTTACAGCACAGTCCAAATTCCTCCAACTGAAAACGCCTTCCTTTCCTCCGTCAGAGAGAGAGAGCTTCAGTCTGTCAGGAGACTGTCGGCTACATTCAGAAAGGAGAGTCTATGGTAGATGACAAGGCTGGTCAAACACATATTTCCTTGTCTTGCTATGTGTGGAACCTTTCCAGACGAAAGAAAACATTGGAAAATGGTTCAGCACTCGGCTCCTTCTTCCCTCCAGAGGGGGGGGGGTTAGGGTGGCTCAGCTCCTTCTTCCCTCCGGAGGGAGGTTAGGGTGGCTCAGCTCCTTCTTCCCTCCAGAGGGAGGTTAGGGTGGCTCAGCTCCTTCTTCCCTCCGGAGGGAGGTTAGGGTGGCTCAGCTCCTTCTTCCCTCCAGAGGGGGGGGGGGTTAGGGTGGCTCAGCTCCTTCTTCCCTCCGGAGGGAGGTTAGGGTGGCTCAGCTCCTTCTTCCCTCCAGAGGGGGGTTAGGGTGGCTCAGCTCCTTCTTCCCTCCAGAGGGGGGTTAGGGTGGCTCAGCTCCTTCTTCCCTCCGGAGGGGGGTTAGGGTGGCTCAGCTCCTTCTTCCCTCCAGAGGGAGGTTAGGGTGGCTCAGCTCCTTCTTCCCTCCGGAGGGAGGTTAGGGTGGCTCAGCTCCATCTTCCCTCCAGAGGGGGGGGTTAGGGTGGCTCAGCTCCTTCTTCCCTCCAGAGGGAGGTTAGGGTGGCTCAGCTCCCTCTTCCCTCCAGCCTCATACAGCTCCAGTACCTCTCAGTCTGACCAGACCCAGTCTCTACCCTTCATTCAGTTCAAACAGAGACAATTCCACAGCTAAGCCCGGTGTTAAAACCTCCTCACTGCCCCCACAATGTTCAGGCTTCACTTACCTCAGTTAAACAGCCGTTGCTCTGCAGTTTATTTTTCTCCCTCTTAGGCTGCTGTGTTGGACTTTAGTAGCTAAACAGAACAGGCTGCCAAGCTAGCTAGCTAGCTCACTACCCTCTCTCTCCCTCTAAATCTTCAGTTCATGAGGGGAAAAATTCCACTATTGGTGTAAACTCAGCCAAGCCCAGCTCATGCTGGCATAGGCTGACGGGATCGACCAATCACAGAACAATTTCCCTCCCTGTTCTCCGCCCAAAACAGGAGGGCCTTATTCAGACAAACTCTTCTTGCTCTGTTCCACACTGCTCTGACGACACAGACACACAGCTAGTACAGTGTTCCAGTTACTCAACAGATATGTTTGACTCGTTTCAGGTAACTAGGCACGTGTCACGCGTCACTAATTCACAGGAGAGTTATTTGAACGTAAACCTTTTTTTTCTTCTTTTTTTAAAATCAAAATGCGTTTTTTTTTTGCAGACATTCCTTCTGTAACATGTGAACTTTCATGTGGCTTAATATCAAACTTGTATGTCATCTGTAAATATGAATAAAATTGTTAAATTACGAGCCTAGTTGGTTAAGCCACAGAAAAAGTCAGCAACCTTCCAGCTGACCATGATTGGCTGAGATAATGAGTGGGCTGGACATGCCGAGAGATGAGTTCGGATTGGTCTGCCATGTAGCACACTTCTGTCTATTGTAGCTGGTCAGTATGTGTAGGTAATCCTGTCTAATGCTGCTTTTTTTATGTATCACATAGTAGAACTGCATAAGTGTTGCTCTCCACATTCTGGACGACTGAGTTTTGAAATCAGTGGAATTAGAAAATGATAACTAAGGAGACGGATATTACACCTGTCGCCGGATATCATCTTCAAACTAAAGGCAACCATGGCATCTGTGATGGAGCATTTTCAGTACACTATGGCACTCCACATTATATTTACGAACACACCCCTAGTATAAACCCGCCTTCAGTCTTGAAATCTAGCGTCAAATATGAATTCTTAAAGAGATGAGTGGAGCTCAAGCTTAAGGGGTTGTGAACGATGCTGAATGGGTGTAGACAAAGAAGAGCTCTCCAGTCGTAGTACCAAAACATTCAAGGGCCATTTTCTCAAAAGTGAGGTTACAAGCTGATCAACTTTCAAAGCAGAATGACTTTCCCGTTGTCCCTCAACTGTAGTGTATGATATACCATGTTCTAGCTCTGAGTCTCTACTTTTATCCAGTGTAAAAACACTCAAATGTTGCTCCAAAAGACTGAATGGAGCCAGTCACAACATAGTAGTGTTGGTGTAGGTCCACTACAGCACCGGCCAGGTTATTATCCAGTAGGTCCACTACAGCACCGACCAGGTTATTATCCAGTAGGTCCACTACAGCACCGACCAGGTTATTATCCAGTAGGTCCACTACAGCACCGACCAGGTTATTATCTAGTAGGTCCACTACAGCACCGACCAGGTTATTATCCAGTAGGTCCACTACAGCACCGACCAGGTTATTATCTAGTAGGTCAACTACAGCACCGACCAGGTTATTATCTAGTAGGTCAACTACAGCACCGACCAGGTTATTATCTAGTAGGTCCACTACAGCACCGACCAGGTTATTATCTAGTAGGTCAACTACAGCACCGACCAGGTTATTATCTAGTAGGTCCACTACAGCACCGACCAGGTTATTATCCAGTAGGTCCACACCGACCAGGTTATTATCTAGTAGGTCCACTACAGCACCGACCAGGTTATTATCCAGTAGGTCCACTACAGCACCGACCAGGTTATTATCTAGTAGGTCAACTACAGCACCAGGTTATTATCCAGTACCAGGTTATTATCTAAGGTCCACTACAGCACCGACCAGGTCCACTACAGCACTGACCAGGTTATTATCCAGTAGGTCCACTAGCACTGACCAGGTTATTATCCAGACCAGGTTATTATCCAGTAGGTCAACTACAGCACCGACCAGGTTATTATCTAGTAGGTCCACTACAGCACCGACCAGGTTATTATCCAGTAGGTCCACTACAGCACCGACCAGGTTATTATCCAGTAGGTCCACTACAGCACCGACCAGGTTATTATCTAGTAGGTCCACTACAGCACCGACCAGGTTATTATCT